>NC_137462.1:37446779-38046779 GCF_964235325.1 Thermobia domestica | reverse complement strand
CAACTTTGGCCAAAAGTACTGTTGTATATGTTAAAGGCAGTGCCGTATTTAGGGGGGAACTTCCGGGCTTAACCCCCCCCCCTCGCGAAATCTTACTTACTATAGTCAAGTATATGAAATATCTTGCAGAATTTTCACATTTTCAGGCAAAGCCCCCTTCCCCCCCGAAAGTTAGCAAAGTCCCTCCCGAAACAAAATCGTAAAAAAGGCCACTGGTTAAAGGAGTGAAGTTTTACCATTATTCTTACTTGTGCTAACTTTTATTTCAAAATATAAACAACACTCTAATCACACTGTTTCCGAAACATAGTAATAATTGAACTCTTAATGACGTCTGCATCCGTTTCTGTTTTCACAAAGTGAAAAGATGGATGTAGTATTTCGTAACATTCTTTTTTATTTATTTTTTTTTCTTATGCCGTTGGATAACTTTTATTTTTAATCGGTTTCGAAGGAAAAAGGACGACCCAAATAGAAGGAAATTCCTTTACTGATGCATTCAGTGATAAATAACGAAGCCAATCGCTTTAGTCCCCCCTCTTACACTATACGTTCATGGGCTTCATTCAGTAAGTGTAACACCTTACACTTGTTTCTCATGAATATTAATTGTTTCTGTCTTTTCAATAAATTAGAATCTCAGTTTATTTAAAATGTAAGATTTTTTTTTACAAGGCTGTTGAGTAGTGGACAAGTAACTGATATGAAGGTTAACTGCATACTGTATGAAACACATAGTATGGAGGTTACATGGAATTAATAGCGTAATACTACTATAATAACTCTACTTCACGTGATCTTTGTTTTAGAAGAAAGGAATTCTTGACTTTTTTTAAAATATCGGAACGGAAACTATACTGGGAACAAAATACGAAACCAATTGACATTTAAAGGAAGATGTATTTACATTGTTGCCACATCGTGAGTATTCCGCTGTTGCTTCCTCTTATAATCGCCCTTTCGTTAGAGAGGGTAGGGTATAGTGGACCACTCGGCGGAATACTCAACGATGTGGCAACAGTGTTCGTTGGTTTTCTTAAGAAAATTTCCCTCGACTGACATAAAAGTTTCGTTTTTCTTATCAAATTTTCCCTAGTTTATTGAGTGTCCAATTCCTGAGTGTCCAATTCCAATTCCTATCACTGAAGTTATATGATAAGATTAATTTGGCAATATTGATGGAAGTGCCAACCGCATTTATTTTGTTCGTTATTTTGCTTCTATTTCTTTTACTTTTTTCTTCACTTTGTACCTCTCCCCCCCCAAAAAAAAAAACAAATACACCTAGCCAAGAACGGGTGCAAATTATGCTACTTTGAAAAGACACACGTACGCACTATTGCTATTATATTGGTTAATTTCTGAAGAACAAAGAAAAGTTTAAAACATTTGTCTGAGCAAGAGAGCTCCTTCGTTTATAACCACGCGCCTTTGGCGTGGGAGACCCGGGTTCGATTCCCGGTGGTAGCTCATCTGGTTCGGATTCCACATTAATCAGTAGGTCCAAGGGCGCTGATCCTGGGGTGCCGAGGGGGCCCGGGCTGCCCCAAAGTTCATGTGGGCCCCTATTGTATTTATAAATATACAATATTTGGCATAAATTGAGTGCAATTTGTCTTAAAATCTTCATATATATATCTTCTGCATCTGAAGTCCCCCCCAAATTTACAGAGAAATCGGCGCCCTTGAGTAGGTGCGGTCTCATATAGCCTCGCTGCAAAAGGGACGTTAAACTCAAAATCAACTAAACTCAACTCATTGTCTGAACTTGAATTTCCCTGGATTGTTACGTTTTATCGAAAAAAAAAAAACTTTTTCTCCGTTTTGCTAAATATACCTACGAAATTTCCATAGATTAGTGAAATTTCCCACTACAATCACTGTATGACAACAGGATAGCATGTTCTCGTCTAAATATATAGATTCGTTTGCTAAATTGCTGCGAGTATAGATGTCTACGCTTATGATTTATCCTATCTTAAAATACTTCGGTGTAACCTCTCGTTACCACAAATCTCACAACTTTTTTTTAAAAATAATTTTAAGACTAAATATATGTATTTTCTTAAGGGATTAAAACATCCTCTTGAAATACCAAAGAACTAGAAGGTGGACATTTAAGAAGAGAGTATCAAATAACGTTCTTTGAAAAACACTCTCTAAAAATTCACTTCTTAATTCAATTTCTTTTCGTTGGCATTGGACGATCTCGAAAGGAAGAATCCTTTGGTTGCCTTGCATTCCTTGGTATGCTGTCCACTTTGCACGAATGAAGAAATCTCTACACTAAAAATAATAATAAAAAACTTCACTCACTTATGTTTATATGCGTGATGAACAGTTGAGCGTTCCGCACTGTTGTTAACGCATGCGCTGTGATTACATGCTCGAAAACCGGTAGTTGAATATTTTACGGGGCTATTGTACCCTCTCGACTACAACTACGTAAGACAAGAAGGGAAACGGAAGTAAATGACAACATATTTATATGTATACAAAAAAAAAAGTAACAAGAAAAATATTGCATAGTACTTGAATGTTTCTTTAAAATTAAATACATTTAGGTAGCAAGACGTTCAAATATGTTTGTATTACATTTAAATAACTTGACAGTACACATGCTCTTTTTTAAATTATTATTTTCTTAAGTAAGTTGAACTTCGTTCGGATTATACAGTAGTATTGTAATAGTGTTTAGTAATGTCCGTTTGGTTCAAAATTAAGGTTCATTTGCACCGAGATTACCGTTTATAAAACGTGGATATAAGATGTAAGTGGGATCTGGGCAGTTGAAGTCCTACCGAGATTGATCCCAGTGGTCAATATTGAAATAAAAAAAAATAGCAGTAGATAGAACCCGTTCCTGGATGAAAATGGAGCCTGTTTTGGGTATACTTAATCCAGGGATGCAAATTACCACTCGCCCAGGGCGAGTGGTTCATCTTTGCGGCCGAGTATTTAATATCATACCAAAGTAAAAAAAAAAAAAATGATTTGTATTGTGGGATGCGGGCTGGTAGCTTTTTTCCTTGGGCTAGTAAAATTTTGTTGTTTATTTACATCCCTGACTTAATCCATAATGACAAATATTTCTCGATATCTCTTGCCGTTTTTGTTCTGATATCTGTCGACAGGTGGACTGACTAACAACATTACTATTCTATAAGATAACTCGTTCTTAAGCAGAACATAGTTCGGAAATATAACAATAATCTAATATATAAATATGAAACTGATCTTATGGGCGATCGGGGAGAACTTCCTATATTTCTTTTCGCCAAATTGAAATCGACTGAATCTATTGTTTGGGATAACCGTTATCTGTTGTTTGTGACAACCGTTCACCTGTTTGAAACGAATTTTCGAACGCAATATTATTACCTACCTCAAGCTTGAGGTTTTGTCATGCTAGTTTGATTAAACGGCGTATCTTGCCTATGTGGTCAGGGAAATTCAAATATTTATTACCAAAAATATATTATCTTACTTTTTGGATCAAAAAATCCAATATATTTCAATCAAATATTTTCTTGTAGGCCTTATATCTGGGGAACTACATATAGTGTAACCAAACTCAAGCTATCAGTTAACTCAGTACGATGTGCTTATTCCGTACAAAATACGAAAACTCGATTTTTGGGGCCTTTTAAAAATTTTGTGGCCCCTGATCCAAACACTAATTATTGGCCAAGATCGCAATCTTTTGATCTATTTTTGGTTTTCCAAATTTTCTTGTTTAAAAAAAAAACATTACACTCTCATTAAAATGCTCCTAAGAGTGGGAAGAGAAACCTATTCACTCCTAAGCTTCCCCGTGGCTAAGGGTTTAGCGTAAGCACTTTTGGCATTGGAGACCCGGGTTCGATTTCCGGTAGGAGCTCATGTGGTTCGGATCCCACGTTAAGCTGTAGGTCCACGTCTCATATAGCCTCGTTAATGAAAGGGGCGCTAAACTAAAAATCAATCAAATCAAATCCTATTCTCCCCGTGCGAAGAACAGCCACTTTACCTAGCAATAAATAATTTTTATAATCGTAGAAAGGTAGACTTGTAGTATTTTCTCTTAAAAATGAAATCGAGCTGGAAAAATAATTATCCTCGAAGAGACTTTGTGTGCAAATATAGGAAACATTAAGGATGTTAGCTTAAACACTACACCTACACTTTCAAACTGTTCAACGGTGAATAATTTTCCACTTACGCGAGTAACCAATTACCACTACATGAGAACTACAGTAGATTAGTAGATATTTGAGTAGCCATGTAATCTGATCACTAATTTGAATATCTATCTAATTAATCTCACGTCGGCTTTTTTATGAACAATGGATTTTCATTCAAATCAATGAACAATGGATTTTTAAAGATAGTCACAACGTGTTATGTTAATTATATGGGAAGGAAGATGAATCCAATACAAATATTTATCAGTGACTAGTTTAGATAATTAATAAATAGTAGCTAGCTTTTAATAAATGTTTTAATTAATAAACTTGTTCTTCTAGTTCTTAAAGAACAAAAACAAATATTTTTAACCTCTAAAGCAAAGCAAAAGTTCTTTCTAATGTTGGCAGATGAAGTATTCCAATTTGTTTTAACGTTATGTGGACTTTTTACTGTTACTTTTTAGGAGTGACTATACATATTTATGCCTGATGTGTTTGACTTTAGTTTGATTTCATTATTTTTTTTTACTTGGTGTATTAATGGACGCCTTCAAATATCAGAAAGTTTGAATGGAAAGGAAGTTGATAGTGTTTTGTTTATTTTTCTATATAGATCTGCATACAAAAGGTTTAAATGCGTGCAAGGAAAACAACTTTACTTTCACTTGAAACATTCAGCGGCATTGGGATGGGAACAGTCGCGGTTCGCCAACCGGATATTACTGTATTATCCAATCCCCTTTCACGTTCATTATTACACAGTTACAGTTAACTACAGACAAAATCATTTTTGCTATATTACATTTTCAACACAATGAGTAAGAGTTGTGTAGATTGCAATAGAGCACGTACCTACAAATTTTCTATCCAGTTTTATCTATTAACATTTAATTGTAACAATGTTGCCATTTAGAAACAAGGTCGAACGTTTTGTAGAATTACTTACCTACCACACGTGTCGGACTTGGAGCAAGAGATAGTTGCTGTTATGATTTACAAATTTACATTTGCTTTTGGCAGTGAAAAGATAAACCATGTGTTTTATTATGAGTGTTGGCTTGAAACACTTCTATTAAAAAAAAAAAAAAAAAAAAAAGTAGTAGCATCACAATGTACACCTTGTAAAGAGGTTTGGTTTGGTTTTTGATAAACTATTCTCCTTAACAGTGACGGAGCTAGGCTCGTAATAGTAAGGGCAAGAGGGAAGGAAGAAAAATTTTCTGGAGGCGAGGCAACCACACTTGTTTTACATTATTATTATTATTATTATTATTATTATTATTATTATTATTATTATTATTATTATTATTATTATTATTATTCACCGGTTGTACCTAGTTAAATGAGGGACCAAGGGGACAAGAAACAATATTGGGGTGGCGGTCGCCGCTCTTCGGCCCCTGTAGCGCCGCCACTGCTCCTTAACAAACTAAATTTTTACCAAGCCTAGGTTAAATATAGCATTTTCTTCTAAATTAAGTATACTTTAAGTCTGAGTATTTGGAAACAGAAAATATTTAAATCTTTAGATTTGTTGGATATTTAGAAAGTCATTTAATTTCAATTTAGCACTGTATTTCCCGGATAGATAAGTATTTTCCATCCTGAGAATTATACTAACCCGCTAATCACAACAGCACTGAAGGTAGTCTACCTAGCAAGGATGATATCCATTATTACTTCCCATAGGAATACAAAGAGAACCCATTTTTAATTGTTCATATCTTGGGATCAACTGGATAGATTACATCCATCAGTGAACTCGATTATTAATTTTTTTTCCTCCACATCCTGGCCAACGTTGATGATGACCCTGCAAGTAGTTCTAGAGATCTTCCATCTTCCGGGTTGATACATGGACAGATAAAGTAAGGATTAATTCTAATTGTTGGGGGCCAATGCAAACCTAGTATTTACAATGCCCACTCCTGCTGCTATACTCACTCAGAAACGAGAAATTACACTCTATTAATTTTTATGAAAATGGATAAAAACTTCCCCAAACTTAAGCTAACCCTTTCCTACCTGTACCTTACTTATCCCTATCTTGCTCCAATCGGAAAAATTTTTTTTTAGCCCCCATAATTAGAATTTATCCCAAAGTAAATATCGTCGCATGAGAACCAGAGGAACGTAACTCCAAAAATGCGTTCTTTTGTTTTCTTCATGTTTGGGGATAATTTTGAAAGCCCCACTTGGTGCAAATGGAACGTAACGCCATCTGTTCTCCTTGTCGATCATCTGTTGTAATGTAGCTCAATTACCATATTATTAAAAACACATCTTTCTAAGAAAATAATGTTTCTGTCCTCTCGCATGTAAACCTACGAAAATGGAGTTACGTTCCTCTGTTTTTCATGCGACGATATATTAAATAAATTTTAACAAACCAAACTCTTTAAAAACTGTTAGATTGAAATAAACTAAACCAATGTTAGTTTTATAGAGGGAACGTGTAATCTGTAACTGTGTCACTTATACTCTTAACTTATATTCACAACTGAGTACCTCCACATTCATAAGAGTAGATTTCTAAGTTCTAAGTTAGGCTTAAGCATCTGAACAGAACTCAACATAAACACACTATTTACTCAAGAGATATTTATTACTTTTTACTTCCACATTCCATATAAAAATAGCTGTTTCTTATCATGCTCCAACTAATTCTCATATAATCATATTAACATACTGAAAGAAAGAGATTCCACCACATGAGAGAACATATGACATTCCATGAGTATTAATCCATCTTGATCTGACTGCAATCCAACATGATTTATTTGCACAGCATCTATCCTAGCGACCTATATTCAATGTAGAAGCATGTGTCAGTATTCCGTAACGTTGCGTGTTCATAGCCACGTAGCCTCATTCCCAACAAAAGCCCATTTTTGCTGTCTCGTATCGTCCTTGTTCTGATATCCGTCGACAGATGAACGGACAGACGTAGATGTTTATTAAAACTTTCCATGTTTAACCTAATAATTGAAATTGCAAGTAAGTATCTGAATTCTTGTATGTGTAGTTGTCTCTTTTTCTAATTTTAAATGTATTCCTTGGGATTTCTTTAACATCAGATCCTTAATTTCCGGTTCCCATATACTCTCAAGAACAATCATATCCACTTGGTAGGCGGTAGATATACAAGATGACACAGAGTTCTTGCAATTGGCAGTCTCCATATCTATCTCGTAGGCACTCCCTTAGGGAGAGCATCAGAAACCAAGGAAGTACCAGAATTTTAGTAAATGCTGATACATATAGATATTAATGTAGAACAACCATTTTCAAGCAGTGTACCGGTCAATACAAAAAAAAAAAGTCTGGGGGGAAGGTTAAGGGTTGTCCCTCTTAGCTGTGGTACCCAACATGTTGGAATTTTTCCCAAACATACATGCTACTCCCTCATTGTGAGAAATTTCGTATTTCTAGCTAGTCGGGAACATAACCAAACATTTAGGTCTGTAAGTGAATCAGCCTAAAAACTACGTTAAACGTAGTTTGAGGAAGTCCATATCCCAGTTCCCGATGGTCACCCAAAATTTAAGATGGAGTTTATTTGTATAAGATATCATTGCTAGTAACTCTGTGTAATTTGGCATTACTGACGTTATTGGTCTATGAGCGGTGATGTGTTGAAAATGAGCATTTCGGTCTATGTTGTCGTTCGTGTAAAACTAGTTCGCAGCGCGATCGGAACTTGGTTGTACGCACTGGTGCACATGCTGATTTTATCCTATTCGGTTGCATGTTCGTCATTAATATTAAATGTATGTAAAATAACTGATAAAATGTAGTTTGTCTTATCTATACAGTTAAGTGTCATGTCGGTTTCATTATTTGAGTACAGAAGAAAGTATCAACCCCAAGATTAACCATTTATACAAGTGTTTCCTTTGATCTTTTACTATCTTTACTGTTCGAAGTGTTAACTTTTACTTTATTTACTTATTTTTGAAAAATTAAATTATCATATTTTTTGGTTGTACTTCTTCGGATATTTCAAGTATTAAAATAATAATTTGATTTTAGTTCTTTTCGACCATCTTTACAAATACAAACAGATTACCATAATTCGGTGACTTGCAGTTGTGGTTTATTGTAAGTGTAATTTGTGGTAGAAAACTACTGTCTATTGCCCCTTACAAGTACTTGTTTATACTACTTTCACAGCTATAAACTTAGAACTGAGCAATAATTTTTAACGTTTACTACCATAAGTTAAGTAGAATATAGAACAGCTTTGGTTGCTTGCCATATAAATGAAACATATAAACGCAATATATCGGTTGTTTCATGATGTCACACGTGGACATAATTTCATGCAAACGTCAGAATGTATTGTTTCTTTCTTAACAGGTCAGAACATAAACAATCGAATTATCTGCCATATCCATTCCATACGAAATCATGCAAGTCTGAATTTTTATCATGAACTGACGTTTTCCGACCATGAAAAGCTCTTCTGATCTGCATTATGGCGTATGTTCTGCTGGGTAATGGGTAGTTACGGAAATGAATTTCTGGTTCTTTTTTTAAAAAAAATTGATTTACAATATTTGTTAACAACGAACATTCTGTGCTTCATTGGAAGTAATGTAGAATCAGAAACACGCATTTTAAATTATTCGGACCACTGGTCCATATCCTGCTGCATTTTGTCTCACCGGATGGGAAACCACTATGATGTAATCAAGTGGTCTGAAGCATTCGACTGATGAGGCGAAACCTATCATTGGTTCGAATCCCACTAAAGATCATGGACATTTTTAACTATCCTCGAAGTGGGCACAATGGCTCAGTAGTAGAGCGCTTGTCTGTGGTGTGTGGGGTCTCTGGTTCGGTCTCCGGCCAGTGGACAACATCATGTACAGGGGTTTGCTCGGAGTATTCCCGTTTCCTCCCACTTTTTCATTCCAGTAACTCTTCCATCATCAATTCACTTGCTTTAATCGTCGTCTCCCTTAGTCTAAAGCGCATCATGCAAAATCGATCCTCATATTACAGGCTATTCCTCACTACATTATCTAGCCTCTAAAAGATAGATGTTTTCGTGTTCATGTCCACTTAGATAAGGGGTAAAACCTGGAATGAGAAAACGCAGGTACTCACGAATATGAGATATGAGGTTGATATTTTTAAAGCATACACTGTTAGTTAGCAACCTTGTCCAGTGTTCGAATCGGAAAGTCCAGCATTCGAATCCGATGTCAGCCATCTTGGCAAACATTTCCAGGCTTTTTGCTCAGTTACACCAGGCATCGAAATGATACTTTAGAATTTATATTTTGGATGGCTTTCTTTCACTGCCTTCCCCATTATTGAGTTTATTAGACCTCACAGAATTATCTGAAAGTTTGTTTAACAAACTATATTCACCATTTTAGTTATGGAACTTTTAGTACTAAGACCAAAGATGAGATCGCTTTCACTAAATATTGAAAAGTTTTACGTCCCACGGTTATGCCGGTTAGACTAAAGGAGATGGTGATGATGAGAGATGAGTGAAATGGTGGAATGAAGAAAGTGGAAGGAAACGGGAGAACCCCGAGAAAACCCACGGTGTTTGTCCACCACAAAGTCCACACGGTGCGAGCTGGGATCAAACCAGGGACCATCAAACACCGGAGGTGAACGCTCTACCACTGAGCCACCGCGCCTTCTTCACTAAATATTGTATTAAGAACTACGTCAGTGCCAAATCGTCCTATAGGCGGGGAAATACATAATTTACTCTTATAACTGTGCCACGATTTTCAAATGAACGAAATCATACAGCCACAATGCACTGCAACGGTAGCAAGGTTTTGGGAGAATGGATAAAACTTAAATAGAAACCCAGCACCTGTACAAATACAGAAGTCATGGTGCTGAACTGCAGTTTTGTTGCTACAACCTAACATTTTTAAGTGACCAAACAAACTTTATAACTTGTGTAACGTAATAATTTGTTTGATCTCAATGAATGCTCGCTATGAAGGCTTAAATGAACGATTATAAGATCTTGTGTTTTAAAGAAGTCAAAGTTACGACTCAAGAGCTATTAGTAAAACGGAAGAGGAAACAGTTGAGATGCAAAGCAATTATGATTTCTCCAGAAGCAAAAGCTTCTGCAGCTGTGAACATTAATATTATCTCTTTTTAAAAGAGGCCTGTAGGCACGTGATTACACACATACAAACAACATACTTTTGTAAATGAGAAGCACGTTCTCTAGAGAACAGCGGCAGCTGTTGAGTAAGGCTTCCAAACGTTCCGATTTAGCTGGGATTGTTCTGGATTTGAGTCTCCCTCACTTCCCCAAATTGTTCAATACATAAGTTAGTGTCATTTATGTAATATTAAAAAACACTTTATTAGTGATCGATACTCAAGTAATCGGAATAATCTACTCTCTGTTACTTACTGTCTAAAAATTTTGAAATTCTACTCTTGAATCCGATGGCTGTGGCGAATCTAGCCTGGGACGGGAGGCCTAGCTCCTCCAGTTTTTTTGGGTGACAAAAGTACTTTAAGCTATTATTTATGTATTTTTGAAAGTTTATAGTAAACTCATGATATACCGGTACCTATCATAATCTTGGTTCTGGCTGCTCCCCCCAGTTTTTATCTTCTAGATCCGCCACTGCTTGAGGTAAGTCACATCGGTAAAATTTTAAAGGGAAGAAAGCTTACCTATTACAATAATTCTTGTGTACAGCTTTCTGGAGATATATGAAATTTCATCACGTAGCTGGTAGTGATAAATTTTATATATTTTTTTTTGCCAATGTGACTTCCCTTAAGCCCCGCCACTGCTACAGACTAAGATAGCTGACATTGAAGATAAGTTGTGTTCTGTGTTTTACTGTGAAAGTTAATGAACGGAAAAAACTAATTTATTACGGAGCGATCGGTGATGGTTTCAAGAAATTCATCGTGTGACGCAAATCGTCGTTACTGGTGCGAGGTGCATCTTTTACTCAAGCGTAAACTTGTTTCTCTCTCTCTCTCTCTCTGTCTCTCTCTCTCTCTCTCTCTCTCATTTCTTCTGTAGCTATACCGTGTTTCAGAGGGACAACCTACTTTTAGTATTCTCTCTCTACCTCTCTTTCATCAGTTGATTTCGTTACGTAAAAATGGAAGTTTCCTCTGGCAACTAGCATTCACCTAATTGCATCTTCAATTCATGCAATGACTTCATTGAATAATGGCTTACGGCTGATCAGAATTTAAATTTAATAGACAAAAATAAATAAATATACACCAATTACCATGAACCATAGGGGGAAAAAAACCTAAATCATATTCATATTCAATTACAGTTGATATTCTATTCTTTTTGTTTCAATGGTTTGGGCATTGTTAATGTTTCTTTATGTCGTAACTTGCATTAAAAATTAGACTTTTCTTCAGGGCCATACTCAAAGGTGCGCAAGCGATGGTGTAGCATATTACCTCTGATAGTTTGGTATATTACAAAATCCCATTTAACAACACACTGCTTTCAATAGATGCAAAAGTTTTGGTGAGGCGGATCTAAGCCGGAACTGGGGGCCTAGCCCTTCCCCCCCAATTTTTTGAGGAATAAAAATAATTAAAACTATTATTTATATATTTTTGAAAGTTTATAGTAAATTCATGATACTATACGTATCATATTCTGGGTTCTGGTTGCCCCTCCCCCTCAGTTTTCATCTTCTAGATCCGCTTCTGGTGGGTTGGTGAAAAATTCAAATCTAAAAAAAAAAAAAAAAAAGGCCTGTGACAAACATCTTGGCATTTCAGCTAAACGAATAAAACGCAAACTCTGACGCGACGTTGCCAAGTGGTAAGGAGTGTGGCTATGGCTAAACAGATGAACTACAGCGCGATCAGGTGACAGTGGATAGACGTGGATGAGTACAAAATAAACGTGGCAATACCGCTGGCCTCTCATTTGCTAGCAGCATTTAAAGGGAACTTGGAGCGCCGCCTTCAAATGCCAAGATGTTTGTCACGCCGTTTAAATGTTGTGTCCTCTCTTTCCCTGCCTCTTTCTAATCCTCAGACTGTGATATACAAACACTAGCAAGGGCAAGATTGTTCTTCAATCCTTCTCTTTCTTGAAAAATAGACATGAAGTTTGTAAGGTTGTACGATACGCTTAATTACATTGAAGAACCTGCATTTTTTAATACTTCATAGGACTTATTTACAATATCTGGACATGAAACTTTTTTAGGAGCTATGTCTGTCCCAAAGCGTGAAAAAATACATTCCAGCACGTGTTATTTCGAACACCGAAAGATCATGAAATTGGGGTCCCTATCTCTTCCGACTTTCCACCAACACATTCGGTTATTCACTTCTGTCAAATTTGCTTCTTGCCCACTTTGAATCCACATTTAATTTCGAGCATATCTGGGAATTCTGTTGAGACCTTGTCAGGGAATCCATTGCCTACCTATTGCTCATTGCTAAAATATTCATTTTTGGATGGCTTATGTGTGACTTTCATTACACCGACACGGACCATTCCGCGGTTCCTAGGTATATGGACCATAAAGTTTTGATAAAAAGGCGGGAAAATAATTCATTGGTAATGCAGCAGTACTAATAAAAGCTTTGTGGTTGTATTAATAGTCAAAAAATTCATAAAGAAATCGATGTGAATATAATAAACTACAACTTTAATACACCAAACATAAAATGAAAAGTATTTATGATCCACGTTAAAGCATAGGTCTACTATTTTGTACATTTCTTAATATTTCTATTCAACGGGGTGTGGTGGCTCAGTGGTAGAGCATTCACTTCTGGTGCTTGGTTCAATCCCAGCTCGCACCAAATGAGTTTTGTGATGGACAAACACCGTGTTTGTGGGTTTTCTCAGGGTGCTCCCGTTTCCTTCACTTCACTTTCTTCATTTCATCATTTTATTCATTTTTCATCATCACCGTCTCCTTTAGCCTAGCCGGCATAAACGTGGGATGTAAAACTCAAAGATTTCATTTCATCTTAATTTCTATTCAACACCGACGCTAGATGAGATTAGGGTAGTCTGATGTAAATATCCGAAGCACATTATCTGCTACCGGAAATCGTTCCCCGATCTCTTACAAAAATACGAAAAAAAAAAAGCGCTAATCAATTATATGTAAAGAGTCAGTGACTTTGAAATATTTTATTAGAACGTACATCTTCCTTATGTATAAGACGTAGTTGTCACATTCTTCTTACATCATAAACAATGCTTTGCCAAATCAGTCGAAATTCTTTAGTTTTCACTCCTATACTTTCCGGGACTTGTTGCCAAACGCCACTGGAATTTTTGTGGAGGATTTATCATTCGACATACCTACGCTTCTGTACGTGACAAGGTACAGCAATAATAATAAAACGAATCAAGTAACTTTCCCAGTGGTAGCTGTGAGCAAGGTTGTCTTTGTCCGTGAGTAGATATCAAACTGGTATAGAGAGAAACAGAGATAGTCATCTACTGAAGTAGCACAACTAACTCTACTCCTGAAAGGCAGCCATATATGATATAATGAGAACTGCTACTCAAGATGCTTAACAAGCCATAAACTGTTAGTCGTCTTGTTTGAGTTTTCAATTTAGTGCACAAGGTTATTCGCGAAAAAGAAAATGTAATCTATATATTAAAATGTTAGGTTTATATGTGTCTGGTCAAGAAAAGTTTATATGTTTGTGGTCAATCCTTTCGATAATGCGATCTCTAAAACCACAAGTGCTAGAAACGTGCCGTTTTCGTTGGCCGATTCCAAATTTTGCGTATATTTGTCAGTCCTCTTTCACATTTTCAAAAAAAAAAAAAAAAAAAAACTTGTTTTTATTTTTCTATTCCATATTTTAGGCGTCGCTTTGGCCCTATTCGGTTAGTATTGTCACTAGGATGTTAAGGTTGTTACCCTTGTGAGAGGCAACCAGTAGAGGAGCTGCGTATAGCGGGTTGATGGACATTTCAGGCGCTTTGCTTCAATCTGAATGACAAAACTTATTGCAAGCTGGCAACTTCGAAGGCTTGTGGACCCACAATGAAGCATACTTCGATATGGAATTATAAGAAAAAATATTTGCATTTGGTATCATCTATCACTTATCCAAGTTTGCCACAAACTCACCCCAACATTCTATACATTAAAATACTATATTCATATGTTTGTCTATAGCAATTCACTCCCTTTGAGAGTCTTTCTGTCCTTTACTTGTGTCCGTAAAGGGATTTGCATATATATAGTGAGAAGTAGGAAGGAGATTCACACTCATATTAAAACTGTGCGCTGTGTAAATAGCTCAGGTTCAGCTAGTCCTATTTAAAATGTAAACAACTGAAGTAGGCTTCAGATATATCACGTACTGATTCTTATATTAAAATACAGTCGAACTCACAGATTCCCAAGCTCGAAAGCCGATGCTCTGGCTCAGTCAGGCTCGATCTCAATAATTGAGCGTAGAAACGTGTGAGCACAAGTCCTATAAGCACAGTATGCCAAATGACACCAAAATCTCTTATTCATACTCGTCAATATCTCACACAGCAGACAAAACAATCATTTGATGCCTTTTATAAATCACAAAAAAAGCTAAAGTGAAAAAGTGGTATGTGCCATATACGGCACGGCATGCGGTAAGGGGTTAATTGCCTTAATCATCGTCCCCTTTAGCCTAAAAGGCATAATAGTGGGACGTTGAACAAAAAGATTTCATTTCTTTTCTTTTCTTTTTTCGAACTAACTCATCATATTGGCCCTACTCTGCAAAAACTATGCCCTGGCCAGAAAACGAATAACCCAATCAAAAGTTCAGAAATCTCTACGAGGAAAGAATATGAAGTTTTGAATGGGGAAGAAGAAATATCCTTGCATCAAGATTATTTAGTTGTAATATTCAATAAATTGTCAGGGAGTGGAAGAGAGAATCTGATTCATTCGAGAGGGGAAATTCTACCGAGTTTGCACGCTGAATTCATTCTTGCTATGAGCCTATGGCCAAGCGCACCAAAGAGATACGAGTAAGTAATTTGGTTAAATGAGAACCCTGAAAGGTGAATGTTGTCTATCTTCATAGAGAAAGTATATCATAGAACTTACAGTGTGAAACATGGATAATTTAATATTGCTTTAATTGCAACAAATTGAGTGAGCTCTTCCTTCTTTGATCCCATCACAAATAGTTTGGAATAAATAGAATACCTCCAACAGATTAAATTTCCCGTTCATTGTACTTACTACAGTCACCTAGTGAGTTTATAGAAGCGGCTTTCACTGCCACATTTGGTTCTGGTATTCAAGTAAGTTTTAATGATGGCTATGTGTGGGCGACGGCGTGCGAGCAGCAGAGAAAGCCCAATAGAACATTGTTTCCAGTTACGTGTTACGTGTGTAGAAACTTTATATTAATTGGGTTACCTAGCCTCTGGCGACATTTTGGTTTGTTGAATGTGCAGCATGATGAATGCGTTTCAATTTGTTGTTGGTTTGTTTCTCAACCGCACTACTATAGTCTGATTTTCAACGGTTAACACAGAGATTGAAAGATCAATTTTTGAAATAGGAGGCTATACAGAACTTGTTTCTTGCAATGGCCGATTTAAGTATTACTATCACATTAATAAAATTTAGGATTGAAATATGTATTTGAGCGTTCTGTACTATGCTTTTGATTACAAAATATAGTTATGAGTTGAAATGTGTTTCTATGTAATTAAATATTTGACCCAGTATCGTGATACAACTTACCAGAAGCAAGACGGAAAGAACTTTGGTTAGAAAACAAGAAATAGGTTGGAATCCGATGTGCTGACCACACACACATTCGTTAAATGTTAGCAATCTGACTTAACAATATTTTATTCTTTTGAAACTTCAGAATGTTCACTTTTAGGTATAAAATGAAATGAAATGAAATTTTTGAGTTTTATATTCCAAGGTTATGCCGGCTAGGCTAAAGGAGACGGTGATAATGAGGGATGAATGAAATGGTGGAATGAAGAAAGTGGGAGGAAATCTCGAGGAAACCCACGCACACGTTTGTCCACCACAAAGTTCACTTGGCGGGAACAAGGTTTGAAGCCGGTACCCCATGCACCAGAGGTGAACGCTCTACCGCGGCCCCCACTTTTAGGTGTAGTTGATAAATAAAAGAGTATTTATGAAGAGAAGTGCCACATATTGAAGATACAATCCTGGCATTAGCTTGGTGGAGCAAAGAGAACTTTAGGCAAATTCCGGGATTCATACTCATATTTCGAAGACCTTCAGTTTGCGTATTGTCTGCATTTCTGCTCCGCGCGTTTCTTCTCTTTTTATTCAAAGAACACAAAATTTATTTTTCTTCTTCCTAAATTTTATTTTGCCATTTCTACCCTTGCTTTGAATTCATGGTAACACTTTGTGTCTTTCCTAATATAGCTTAAATACCCAAAACTTATATTCTGTTCCTACTTTCTTCCTTGCTATGCCTATATTTGACACATACCACTTAGTTCCACTTACTATTACTTCTACCTCTTTAATGTTACTTTCATCTCATACTGTACAAAACTTGTTTAAAGATGCTTTTCCCCTATATCACGTTAATTATCCGTTTAGATTCCGCAACAAGAGAAGTATCGTATTATATACAAATCGTATTCTCTTTATTTCCTAACGAAATGTCTTCCCTGTATAGTCCTTTTCATTACTTCTAAAGTTAGATATTAAATAATATTGATGAGGCTTCATTCATTTCAATCAATCGTATAGTTTTGGAAATATATATTATTGCAAAATTAATTTATATCTAATTAACTAATATATTGATTGTTGGAATATTAATCTATATTAAATTAAGTAACATATTATTTGTTGGAATATTAATCTATATCAAATTAAGTAACATATTACTTGTTGAAATATTAATCTATATCAAGTAATATATTACTTGTTGGAATATTAATATATAAAAAGTAAAATAATTTATTGCTTGTTAGAATATTAATCTACATTAAATAAAGTAATATATTGCTTGTTGGAATATTAATCTACATTAAATAAAGTAATATATTGCTTGTTGGATTATTAATTTATATTAAATAAAGTAATATATTGCTTGTTGGAATATTAATCTATATTAAATAAAGTAATATATTGTTTGTTGGAATATTAATCTATATTAAATAAAGTAATATATTGCTTGTTGGAATTTTAGCATGTTGGAATATTAATCTATATCAAATAAAGTAATATATTGCTTGTTAGAATATTAATTCATATCAAATTAACTAAACAAAATCTTACTATATCAAATAAAGTAATATATACCTTATTAGAATATAAATCTATATTAAATAAAGTAATATGTTGCTTGTTGGAATACTAACTCATATCAAACTAACTAATACGTTGCTTGTAAGAATATTAATCTATATCAAATTTACTAATGTATGTTGGGTTTTAAGGAACCAGAAGGTTATTGCAACATAAACAAAATCTTAAGAGTACTTCAAACCAACAAATCGATATTCAGCTAGTGAACTCTATTTTTCTTAAGTCACTCCTATCAAGGTTTTGTTATTATTCCCAAAGATCCACATTCTTTTTTTTTTATCGTATTACCTTTCTAATCCTATCTTCTTCAAACTTTTTTTTCCTCATCGTCATTTCTCCTAAAACTAAGCCCTATGCGCGCGAGCTATATGTCCTGGCCACCTTAAATGCCTCATAACTTAGCTATTATTAAGCGCACCAAGTAACATGTATTCAGCTAGGTTTCCAAGAGATTTGTTTTCTTTCTTAGGGAAGAAAAACTATGAACATATAAGAACTTCACTTTTTCTCCACCTTTTTTTGGTGACGAACACCCTTAGTTGGCAATTCTATCACTATACATGTTAAAGAAGACTCTATTTCTTTGTTCACAGAAAACATGCAAGGGTATGTTACGGCAGATTCCTGACTTCAGGGTGCTAATTTATTACTCTTTTACCTTGTGGGGATCTTCGGGTGAAAAAAAAATAAAAAAGAGGGTGAAAAACGAAATGGAGAGTTTCCCGTAAGGAAAAAGAAAAAAGGAAAAACGCTATACGTCCATGATTCACTTCTATTCTTTTTCTTAAAAAAAAAAAAAAAAATCTTTCCCTTTTAGCCCCACTTGATGTATTACACAAAGAAATTTATGACGATTCAAGGTAGAGAAAGTGGTTGGGCGGTCCACCTTGTTTACAGGTGTTTCTTTCTTTTTTTTTAACTTGGTCTTCTATCTAGAAACAGTTTCGTGTTCGCAATTCCCAAAATGCTGACTCCGACTCAGTATTGGAAACTTCTTACCTTAGAATTATCATCAAGATTAGGCTTGAACCAAGCACCCAATAAGTGTCTATTTGCATATCCAGAAAACATATATCATTTTTGGGACCACGATGGCTCAGCAGTTGAGTACCCAAGTCTGATTTGTGGATTTTCTCGGAGTTCTCCAGTCCCCACTCTCTGTATTCATTCCATCATTTCATTCATTAGTATCATAACAACCTCTCTTAGCCTTGGGGCATAATCACGGGACATGAATCTATAAAAAAAAAAGACATTTTAGATACAGGATGCCCGAGAAGTCCCTAAACACCTCTGTGAACACTTCGACATCGGTACACACAATTACTCCAGTAATGTTGCAGCGTGTATTAAGGTGCTCCGCGAAGAGATGGCAACTCTACTTGAATATGAAGGGCCGTCATGTTGAACTATTGTGTTTTCGTTGCCTTAAGATGCCTTCTTTAATATTATAAACACTTCATTCAAATTTAAGTGCTTCTTCACCGAAATGGTTATGGACTTCTCGGGCATTCTGTACATGGATCAATAGTAAGGCATACTACTTAATTTGTATTCATGAATATAGTATAAGTAGCAATTTATATGAAGCCTTCCAGGTAGTAAGAATGAACTCAACAAGGGCTTGTATCCCGCAAATTCTTCTGACTAATGCATTCTCAACGATCGATATCATGGAAAATTTGTTTTTAAACTATTTTTTAATGGAAAGACGAACGACAATCTATACATGTTGGCAAGAACAGGCTACCACAGATTACTTTGATGTTACTACTGAGAACATATCAAATGGATATGGACCAATTCTTTTTCGAGCGCTCAGATTATACGTAATAGCCTTTTGTTGAGCGTCCTTGCTATCCTGAAAGTCTCTTTATGTGTTCATAGTATCTGACTTAGACAAACTTCGGCAGTCTTCTTGATACACAGGCATTTGTTTGAAAATCGAATTATAATTTTCAACTGAAGTTCAACCAGAACTAAAACTTAGTGATAGAATTGTTAAGTTAAAACTTAACCACTTAACATTAGAGTGACTTTTGTTATATGTTTGTTTATTCTTAGTCAGCCGTTATGTCTGAAGACAAACCATGTATACACTGCTCCGTTACCAAAAAAAATGTCCTTGTTAGCACCCGTTGCAATGATAAACAATTTCTGTTCGAAACACGTTTTATTGTAAATTCAGTAAGAATTGTTTATAAAGAAATACACACTATTGATGCTGTAAGTGTAAGCATCCAAACTAATTACCAATTACGACATCTATTAATGTATTAGCGTGATGCACTTGGACGCCTGTTGTTTATAGATAGGCTGGTACATGCCTAAATAAAAGCACTTATATTTTGTTGCTGTTGTTGTTGATGATGATGATGTTGAGTGTCTTCTTTTTCCAATCTAATTTTAAGGAAATAGCTTATACTCGGCTATTGACGTTTCTTTTTGCACCTTGGATTGCAAAGGTGCAATGTATTGTCAGGTGAATACCGTGCATCCATCTTATATCCATTTTATTCCCTTACAACATAATGGATATCATATGTTCATTCAAGGGACTTCCTGCTTTGTTAAGGAAACAATTTCCATTCATGATTAGAAAGTTAATACTCAACTTTTTTTTTCTTTCTTCCTTTCTTCTGGTGAGCTCAATCCACTGCTTTGACATGAGATTTCTTTCAATGAAAATTTATTTTCGTCATTAACTTTAAGTGAATGAATTCAGGAATTTATTTCTAGGGATCCAAAAATTCTCAGCGGGGACTCCAAATTCAATATGAGGAAAAATATATATTAAAATGTATAAAATTATCCCTAAAATTAGACTAAATTTACAGACAAGTCGAGATTTCGGAGATTTCCGGACCTCACAGAACCCACCCACATGTGTACGTCTCTGAACGAATAGATTAGAGTGTAGCGCTCTCTGCCTTAATTCAAATTGCATTATTAATCAATTTTTAGGTTTACAGAACATTAGTTTTTTCTCAAAAAGTACGCATGAGGATTTAGGTCTACTTCCATCATTTTATTTGGCTCAATGAGTTAATGTTGATTGGTTAAAATCTTCTGAACATGTAAAAGTATATAAACAAGAATTTTAGGAATGATCCAAAAAATTGCATCAAAAGATTGAGACCTTGGCCAATAATTAGTTTTTGGATCAGGGGCGACAAAATTTTTGAACGATCCCTAAATCAAATTTTCTTATTTCTTACGGAATAAGCACATCATAGTGAGTTAAGTGATGGTTTGGGTTTGGCTACACTATAGATATGTAGTTCTCTAGATATAAAGCCTTCAAGAAAATTTTTGCCTGAAACATATTGGATCTTTTGAACCAAATATACTATTGTACATACTGTAAGCATTTATTACTATCGCTTGAGTGTATTTTGTATCCCATAAGCCCACGAATGATTCATAATTGTGTTATTTGAAACTGCTGTAATAAATCAGGCCAGTCTAATCTTTTGAACCTCTTCTCCATAACGCCCACCCTTTTTCTTCGTACTGTGTATAATAAATCGTACAGTTACAAAATATAAGGGATTAAATTACTTTTTGGTTGAGTGTGGGAATTACTGTACAATTTCCACTAGTGTCAGCTTCTGGCTGACTCTTTTGGACTACGTGGAAAGTTCAAGCGGGGGAGATTGCAGAATAGAAAGTTTTATATATATAAAACCTTTTTTAACTTTTCTACTGCTCGATTATCAGCTGCAGTTATATATATTGGAAGGAAAAAAGGACAAGAACAGGTAGGATTTAAAAAAAAGAAAGGCGAAAAACGAAGAGTTTGTAGATGTGAAGGTCGTTCAGACAACCTTGAATAGTGTCCCCGTAGGTAATGTCTGCCTTTTGCCATGTAGCTACGTAAACTCGTCCGTTAGGTAGCACTGCTATATATGCTATTCTTAGTAATGGAATTTTTTTTAAATATTATTTTATTGTTTCGTCCTCTAACTACAAATAGAAACATTAATTTAGAAATACTGTGTAATATAATTTTGCTATTCTGGAAAGCAAACTTCGTTGTCTGGATAAATAATACGGTAATAGAATGAGTAAGGAGCAATGATCCAAGTCAGGCTCATGTTGCTAGCATAGGCGCCCGCAGGATATTTTCCAAAGGGGGACAACACACACACACACACACACACAATTGCTAGAATAAAACCCAACAAAACAAAACTTCATTGCTATCAGCACCACGTCAGCAAAAGAAACAACAAAGAGCGAAATTATCTTTTCAACTCAACTGACGGATACCACCATTCAAAATTTCCTAGCATTGCATGCAGCATCAGGCTGAATATAATTATTACTGAAAAAATATGAAACATTACATGGGGGAGAGAAGTAGATTAAAATTTTAGGGATGTATTTGACTAAATTTTGCTACTCGAAATCATTTAGTGAAAGTTGATTTTAAAAGTATACTATTGTCACCAGAAGACCCTATAAATGTTAACCTTTTTCGAAAATCCAGGGAGGGGCAATTGCCCCCTCTTGCCCCCTCTGTGGGTGCCCATGGTTGCTAGTATATTCCAGTGGTTCTCAACCGATGTGTCGCGACACACTGATGTGTCACG
The DNA here is from genome assembly GCF_964235325.1 of Thermobia domestica. Lineage (NCBI taxonomy): Eukaryota > Metazoa > Arthropoda > Insecta > Zygentoma > Lepismatidae > Thermobia > Thermobia domestica. The sequence goes on along the minus strand of NC_137462.1, from coordinate 38,024,726 downwards.
CAGTCCCCTAAGGTGAGTCGCGGAATTTTAGAATTTAAAAATCATGAAGAATTTAATAATAATTAGTTAAAATCGAGACAGACTGTGTCAGTCAACACCTCCGGCGGTAGCAATAATGCTCAATGCTATATAGAGTCATTATAAAAACTAATTGGTTTAACTATTATAATAGATATTATTATTATTATTATTATTATTATTATTATTATTATTATTATTATTATTATTATTATTATTATTATTATTATTTATAATAAAATATCAATCAAATGTGTCGCAATGTCCTGGAAGTTCAGTAAAGTGTGTTCTCAGTCAAAAAAAAGGTTGTGAACCACTGCCATCGGGAATCGGAAAATCTCCATAAATCAATTTAATGAAAAATGGATGGGGATCCTTTCTGTAACCATCGATTCATATAAGAATATATTACGTCTAAAATTGTTGTAGAAGCCCCAGCACACTGGGTTTCCTCAGGGACCCATAATGCTATTAATAAATAAGACAGTACTGCTTTTAACCATGTCTTCAACGCATATTAAATAAATTAAGGAAACACGAACTAAACAAAAAAAATAATAGAATAAAATGAACAAAACTACGAGATGGTTGCATTAGGAAAGAAATAACTTCGGATTTACTTTTGTTTCGATCTTATCATTAATATCACAACTTATGTAAGACCTTCTCGACTCTTGTTATTTGTCGGTTTTCCTTTGGACAATCTTATTTTAATTTTACATGTTACTTCCTGTTTATGCAATTTTAAATGCACGGCTTAGCAAGTCTTCGAGCTACATCAAAAGGTCGCGGGATTGTTTCAAAGGAGAACACACGACAGAACGAGGCCAGTGGCTTGTGTTTGTCTGATATCTCAGGAAAACCAGCACTTATCGCTTTTGTTATCAGTATTTACAGCTAACTGTCTCTTGCTTTCAACCATATCTACAAAATCAACAACGTCTCAAAAGGAGTAAAAAAGAAGAATGTCCTAAAAAGTAAAAGAAAGGGAAGAAGAGTTTGATTCATTTCTATATTCTGTGTAGTAGCCACAATGATTTTGTGTGTGTGTGTGTGTGTGTGTGTGGAGCATAGGCGGACCTATGGGGGCATAGAGGCATTGCCCCTAACTTTTTGACAAAAAATAAAAATGCCACCTATAAGATCTTTCAATTCTCATTTGTGTTTACCGTGCCCCCCAGCAGACAAAAGGTCTGCCGCCCCCAGGAGACAATTCCTAACTCCGCCCATGGTGTGGAGTTGCCCATCCTTCGTTTGCTTTAGTGTTCTGTATTGCAGAAAACGAGAACAAGTATAATAATAATAATAATAATAATAATAATAATAATAATAATAATAATAATAATAATAATAATAATAATAATAATAATAATAATAATAATAATAATAATAACTAATTCTATGGCCTATGGACCCTCAAAGGTTCAATGCCACGTTCGCATTTACTTCTATCCTTAGCCAACTTGATTCGGTTTCTATTTTGTATTCGTATTTCTGCGAGATCCTTCTTAATATTGTCCTTCCGTCTGCTGCGCCTAGGCCTTCCTAATAGTCATTTCCCGATTGGACTTCCAGTTAAAACTTTGACTCGAAGTCTCTCTATTTGGCTCATCCCATGTACTATCTATAGTTTTGAATCGATTTAGATTGTCCAACATGAAGAAACTGCACTCTAAAACTCTTTCTTTCGCGGCGCTACTGTTACACAACACAGGAGAGCATAACGTAAAATTGTATCTAACTAACCATGACAAGAATAGTGCTTCCATTATGCACGAGGCATACCGTTAGGTTCTGTATAAACATTAGAGACGCTCGCTTTCGCTTGGCTTAGGATCGTATGCATTTTGGCACAAAGGGCGTTGGTGCATTGTCATCAGCCGGGCGTTGTTCAATGATTAACACACACAATGTGTGGAGAATTGTCTCTGTAGTAGGTGCAGCTCATAATAAACATTAAAAAAAAGTGAAATGTTCTTCATCTAACAAATGTATACATAACACGAATTTGATTACAATGGCACATAATTCCGTACAAACAAACATCTCAGTGTGTCACGCTAATTTCTAATCACGCTGGTAGATGTCGCCACATGCGGGATTATCGTGTATAACAAATTTCTTGGATTATTGCAAAAAAATGAAAAAGAAAAGAAAAAAATGATTCAAATCTTTAAGTTTTACGTCCCAGGGTTATGCCGGCTAGGCTAAAGGAGACGGTGATGATGAGAAATGAATGAAATGGTAGAATGAAACCTACGCACACAGTGTTTGTCCACCACAAAGTTCACTTCGCGCGAGCTGGGATCGAACGAAGGACCCCATGTACCAAGGGTGAACATTGAGCCATCGTGACCCCAAAAGAAAAAAGAAATACGGCATGCAATTTGGGGTAATTGGTGGAGAAACTCGAAATAAATAAATAAGAAATACTACCGCGGTGACTAATTCGTGCTTGTACAAAATGCACATGCACAAATTTCGTACTTGAAAAATAAGTCTTACCAGCTTCGCTGGGGCTGGTAATGTCTCATAATGTCTACTTTTACTGGATCTGGAAACATTATTTAATTAGAAGATGTAGCTGAGAATGAAGCAGTGGTATCTGCGCTCTTGAAAATGTATTTTTTGTTGACCTTTAGCTGTTTTGATTATGTTCAATAAATGTTCTTGCCTTCAACTCTTCATCAAATTCCTCGCACGACAGCTCGATATCAAAGCGAAGTATAAACTCTGCTTTAACCATGTTCATCGACAAACGATTCCTTTCATCAGTCCAAAATAATCTGAATACAACAAAGAGAAGGACTAATAAGAGGGGGGAAATTATCGGACATTTAACGTCCGGTTTTGAGGTCCGTCCCGGACACTGGACAAGGGGGTCAAAAACCGAACTGTCCGGTAAAATACCGGACAGTTGGCAAGTCTAGTTAGTTCACTAAAATGACCATTCGAGGAGTTCGAATTTCGTGCGAAACTTCGAGTTCAGGCGAGTCCTACATGAAAACTGAAGAAGGAAGAACATAAAATATTGCCACAATAACACGTGGGCCATGTACTGATCTTTTATGCTTACGAAAGTATACAAATTTATTATAACAATAACATAATATAAGGGTGTAACAGTTTTGTCATTGTGAAGTGTTATTTTGAGAAATTAGAAAGAAGAAGACAGTTTTAGTTTTGAAATTAAAAAAAAAAAAAGCTTTTAAAATGAGACAAACACCTTTTGTTAAAAAGCGTTACATGTGGTTGGTTTAGAACAATAAAAGTGTTAGCTCACTTAGCAGAAAGCTAACACAAATTCTTCTGTACGTCATAAGATATTGTAGTAGTCCAAAAATTTTGCGTGACTCGAAACCGTGTAGTTCATATAGTGATTTTTTTTTTCTAATTATGTGTCTACATGTTTAAACTTCAAATACCGTTTTTTGAAAATACACAGAGAATATTATATTAAACATTAACTAAACCGAACAACTATAACTTCTTGGTGTTTTGCTACGTACGGAGAATTATAGTCAATGTGAAGCTTTGTAGTTAAGTGATGTGTGTGGTCAGCACACTTGTCCTCATCACCATTATTCCAAGACTTCTGGACTGGTCAGGAAGTATCTCTCAAATTATTTGACGAGAATAACTCACAAGATAAGAAATTAGGCTGTCTGGTCTCGAAAAATTCTTCTGAAAGCAATGTCTCATCTCGCAAAGTGTCTGCTTCTGTTGGAACTAGGAATAAATATCCAAAAATTCCGTCTTATTTCCAGGTGTAGAGTTGTACTAATGTTGAGATTCTAAGACTAAAAATTTTGGAAATATAGTGAAAATTTAGTCTCTGAGTTTGTTATAGATATAGAGTTCAACTTCGAGTTCATCTTGTATTTTTGATTTTTTTTTTTTTTATTTTTTTGGGGGGGAGCATATGACGGGGAAACAACTGATGGGGAAACAGTATAGTCTTTCACAGACTCCATTATTCCTGTTTCTAAATCCATAAACACAGTGCCAGGTCTAGAAGGTAAAGACTGGGAGGAAGGGACAGCTAGAACCCAGATTATGATAAGTATATCATGACATATTCATAAGTCCTGAACAGGGGCGGATCCAGGGAAGGCGATCGGGGCGATTGCCCCCTCTCCCCAGAAGAGGAAACTTTCTTGTTTCATATATATATATAAACTACCCCAGAGTTTGGAGCTCTTAAAAGTAGCTCTAAGTAGCAGTACTATATCGCCCCCCCCCCAGAAATGCGTTCTGAATCCGCCCCTGATCCTGAAAAAGTTCCGAAATTTAACTCTCTTCCGATGGATATTATGACTAGGCTTATTATGAAAAGCACAATAATTCGTTTGCATTGTGGACCTCAAGTATTGTTTACACACTGCATAACGGAAAAACTTCAACTGAAGTTATATCTAATGCTTCAAAAATTTTGCAATAAGGAATAAAAGTCAATGCTTACAATAAACTATCGAATATATATCCCAAAAATCTGGAGCTTAGGCCCCTCCAACACCAGGCTAGATCCACTACTGCGTCAACAGGGCAATTCGTCAGTGTTAAAATTTGATACTTCCTGATTTCTTGGCTGTGTAGAAACAAATATATTTAGTACTCTTTTCAGGATTCCAAATCCTTATATCCTTAAAGTTTCTCATGGAAACTTGCCAAATTAATTTTGCTAGATTCTTTTTTTTAAAAAAAATCATTCTTTTCAATTTAAGGAAGGATACAAACCGCGTCTGATATCCATCTTATCTATCTTATGAGCATAAACGTTGAGCGTATATGCCACCTCACGAACTGAGTGCATGGAAAAATTAATTTGATATTTTATACAGTCAGGTAGTCATTAATGATTTTAAAAAAAGACTCAATTCCATTCTTCTTTTGTTAGTCTGGGTAGCTATAGCAGTGAATGATGCCGCCAAACGAATGAAGGAGGGAAAAAGAGCCTAACTGAATTGTCTTCCTAGAAACGTAACTTGATAAGGCTCACTCACAGTACCCTTTTCTTCGTCATGGTTGGTTGATCTGTTCACACGCCCTCAAAACCTCAGCTATGGAACCGACTGCAAACTGCTCGGCTAGGCCCGGCTTGAAGGAAACAGCTATGGATGCAATGCGATGCGGTACGATGCGATATGATGGAACGTGTATACAAAAGTCGTAAAGCACATTGACTTGCTCCATGCGCAAACACACTAATAACACAGGAAGCCATTTTTTCTTTGCTTGCAATGAAAATAAAAAAAACTAAATACGACAACTTTGTATAAATATAAATAAGTTTTTTCTTTTTCTTTTTAATTCCTCTAAACACTCTTATATATATATATATATATATATATATATATATATATATATATATATATATATGAAAACAAATTCCATTTAAGTAAAAGGAAATGTAATTCAAAGGATGTGGCCCGTGTCTAAAAACAATTGTTGTTTGAGAAAAAAAATTAAGTGCTTGGTACCACATGAATGAAACGATTCATTTATTATAAAAATCACTGAAGCGATATATTGTATTTATTTTAACACGAAATGTCGTCGATTCTATGACGGAAGTGAACTTGTTTAGACAGACACAAATCGGAAATGAAGAAGAACAGAATAAGACCAGAAACGTAATGAAGCCACACAAAACACAGAATGCAGGATTAAACATGTTTCAAGAGAAATGAGTTTATTCCAAGACAAACATTTGTTTGGCTTTTTTTGATCAAAAGATCCAAAATATTTCAATCAAAAATGTTCTTGTAGCCCTTATATCTGGAGAACTACATATAGTGTAGCCCAACCCAAACTATCACTTAACTCAGTATGATGTACTTATTTGCTGACAGTTCACTATTTACTATACATAATCAAATATCAACAATTAGTGATTATTAATTGATCAATAAACCAACCAAAAATTGACCCAACAAACTTTTTGTTGAAATTGTGATTAAATTGTAACATGAGAATAGATCACAATTTCCTGGAAGCAGCCGTTAGAGGTCGTGTAAAACTAATTATTGGCCAAGATCACAAATTTTGATCCATTTCTTTTTTTTTTTTTTTTTTTTTTTTTTGAACATTCCTAAAATTCTTGTTTGATTTACAATGGCTTAAACTACGCTATCGTTCTCTTTCCCGAATAATTTAATGAGGTTCAGGGAACTCATTCCTAAATTTGTAACGAAATTAAATAAAATCTTTATTTTAATGTCTCATGGTTATTCAAAGGGATGAAAAATTATAAATTGATTGGTGGAAATAATCAGTAGCGTAGCCAGGATGTGTGTTTGGGGGAAGGGCAAGTGTTGTTATAGGTACACATAGAAAATTACAAACAAAAAAAATATATAAACATAAAAATATATAAAACATTACAAACATTGTCGGACCTCTTTGGGGGGGCAGCCCCTCTGGGCCCCCCTTCCCTACGCCACTGGAAATAACAGATTCTGAGGAAAGAGAGTAACTCGGAAATAACTCCCAACTACGATATTGTGACTATGATTTCAATGGTCTGAATGAACCAGACTAAATCTTTAGCACTAAATAAAAGGAAGAGACGCTTTACCTCTGAATTATTGTGCTTTTCATAATAGCTTATGATATTCCAGCTTGCTATGTTACAACTTGCTTGTTACTACAGTATTAGCGCATATTCTAATTTCACGATTGTTTCTTCATATTTAAGTTATGTGTGACCAAATACATTAGCTCAATTACGTGAACACTTCATCAACTGAAAGATACCGACATCAAAACTTACATAATCGTCATTACTATACCTCATGGTTTAATTCTGATCTTCCTGTAAGACAAATGATGATACGGTACCTTATTAAAACTGTAAGAAAAGGCAAACTGTTCCTTTCGAATGAACAATTACATTACAATGCATAACTAATGAGAGCGCCTAAAGGTATATGACCCAAATTACATCATAGATAAAAGGCGTCAAATGGGTTGCATAATTTAAGGTGTTGAGTCCTTTTGGGTATTTACTCACAAAAAACGTCGACGTCTCACCAGAAGGGCGCTCAATCGTTAACGTGATGCGTTACAATCCTTTTTTTTTTTTTTTTTTTTTGCTTTGTAGATCGGGGTTCGTTACCAGCTTTATTCCGTTAGCTCCGCAACAACGTCATGATACTGGGTCAACACCGTCTGTGCGCATAGTACAGTCCAGGCTTTCACAACTGGTGTGTCGAGACACACTTATGTGTGGCGTAGCTCCATACGACGTGTTGCAAAGTATTTGAATTTAAAAATAAATTTATGTCATCCATAGGGCATAAGTCTAGGCTTGACATCTTATGAAACAAACCCTATATACTGACCAAGTTTCAAGTTCCTAGCTTAAGCAATTTGGCGTGGGCATTGAACAATAAATCGATCAGGACTTATTTTATGTAGAGAGACTAGCTTCGCTTGGATCAGCTAAAGGAAATACAGTTCTAAATGGAATCTGCAAAGAATCTAAACAAAATAATAATAAATAAAGATAAATAAAAAAAGAATACTACATTTTTAGTAGGGTAATAGCGGAACAATGAAAAAATAGAGCAAGGGGATCGAGAGGTGGTCTAATAGCTGTCTCTTTACAATGTTGGTGCAAATTTTGTGCAAATTCAAGTCAATGCATGTGCGGCAATGACCAGCCGTAACAACAATAAATTGACTGCGTTGGTGGTTGATCAATTTGTGGATAGTTGATTATGAAAGTGAAATGATAAAAATACGTCTCAACCCGATCCAAGTGCTAATCATGTTTAAAAAATTCGGATCAAATGGTTCAGCCGTTTTTACTTGTGAAAAGCCGCTATATATTCTCGATTTAATTTATATACGGATAGATTGTTAGGATAACATAAAAACTACAAGACCACTTACTTGACCTTTCTTTTAAAATTTCTTCAGAAATATTTATTATAAAAAAGAGTGAAAATATAAGACCGTCAGTGAAACTGCTTCTGTTATAGTGAGTTAATCGTGTATTCAACTTCGACTTATCATGAAATTGTTTGTAAGAATGTTACAAAAAGAAGGACGAGTTTCTTTTTTAAAAAAATAGTAGGAAAATATATTTTAAAAAACTGCAGAAATCTGACATTAAAGACATCATAGATTGCAAGTATTATTCAAGTTGTATAAACTTGTTGGTAACAAAACAGAATTCTTTTTAATAGCGCTGTTGGTTTTACCTCACTCAGTCAGACAGAACTTCTTGTGAAGTCCGTGATACAGGTTCCTCCTTTTCTTTCTTTCGTTCGTTCGTTCTTTGGTATTTACCCCCTTTACCCCCCTCTCCCTTCAAGTTTACATTGTTTGCTTCAGCGTAAAAGCTGAAATACTTGTTAGTTCTTCCTGTTTCAGCGGAAGTCACCATCTTTGTCTTATTTCGACTTTGTTTTTCTTCTTACACGTCTCACTTGATACTCTTAATGGAAAGAAAAACTCTCAATACAATTGTGGTCTCTGTTTTTGTTCAGATTAATTTCTGCTTACACAATGTTTAATTTTGTTTTTCCCCCGGTACTGAATTTAGAAGAGTGTTTTGTTCACATTTATGTTTTATAGCGTATTTTCGTGCTTCGCGTGATGTCTAATAAATAAAGAAAGGAACCTGTTTTAAATAATATTACAGCGTAATCTCATATATATATGTGCTATTTGCTGGAGTTATTATGCTGTATTCGATATGAAATTCATGAGTTACATACCTTTGTTCAGAGAGAAACCAAGGGTAATTTCTATGTGATTCTAGATGATTAATTTGTTCTTAGGAGTTTAGTGCTCCTTTCCACCACGGAGGTAGTATATGACTCGTTCTTGTGAATCTACAGTTTAAGGTAGAATCCGAACTACCATAATACGTTCAATGCCCTCCGATAGGGAATTGAACCCAGGACCAGTACATGATTATGACACTACTGCATCAAACATCTGAGCGCACTAACCGCTGAAACACTGGAGAGGGCTATGTGATGTTATTCTATGATTTCCAAGAAGGTTTTATTTAACTATATTCAATATTATGCGCTGCTAGTAGTCAGCGCATAATAAAGCTGGAAAACACGAGTTTAAGAGGCCTCATCCCGGCGAAATTAAAATACCACTACTTTTACAATAATTCTGTGATATCTTCAAATAGATAAAAGATAATAATCGAAATGTGGAACAAGAACACCCTAGACAATATTTTTTGCATGAGGTATCGTTATCACGAGTCACCTAGTACCTTTTTCGTTTGCAGCCATTTAGAAACGCGGGGGAAAATGTCGATTTTCTAAATGTCTGGAAATCGAAAGCAGATAAGTGAGTCGTGAAAAACGGTATCTCATGTAAAGTAATATTGTCTAGGGAACTCTTGTTCCACTCTTCGATTATATTTTTATCTATTTGAAGATATCCCATAATTATTGTAAAATTAGCGGTATTTTAATTTTGCTGAGATGGGGCCTCTTAATTTGGAGGCGAGTGACTTCACAAAGTTCAACCTTCTTTTGCTTCATATGTCTCAGAGAAAACACATTCCTAGTCAAAATTGAGTTTGTTTTGATTTTAAATGAAAGATAACGTGAAATAGGTTATTGTAAGTTAAGCGAATTAGCCCATTATTCTTGGTCCATTTCTATTTAAGCAAAGATTACCACAGTGGAGAAAGTGAGAAACGAAATCTATCAGTTTAACGTCCAACGATTATGCCCTTTAAGTTAAGGAAGACGATGAAGGTAAGCGAATGACGATGGAAGATTTGATGGAATTAGAAAGTGGGAGGAAACGGGAGTACCCCGAGAAAACCCAGACACGATGGTTAAAACAAACTTACAAGGCCGGGGCCCAGGGTTCTTCGGAGGCTCTCCTGAAGAAGGCTAAGGTTGTTTTAAAGAAGATGTCAAAGGACGGTTTCCAGCACGTGTTCTAGAACTGACAGACGCGTTGGAGAAAGTGCATTCAACTCAACTCAACGGAGACTGCTTTGAAAAAGATCATACAAATGTGGACCCAGCCTAGCGTATTTCATAAGTAAAAAATATATATTCTAAGTCTTTTTTGACTAGCCGTCGTATATTCTTATATTTTAAAAAAAATAAACTTGATAGAAGTTGTAAAAGTAATTTTAGGATTGAATATATTGTTCCTCTGCACTTATCCATAGTTTCTTTATTTCCTATGACTCCTAAAAGCAAAACAAAACACAAACAAACGAAGGAATAGAAAATGAAGTCCACAAATAGTGTTAATTATTCGTGACGTGAAGAGCGTAGCCTTGACATAATTGAGAAAGTAGCAATGCAATAGGATTCTAATAGACTTCTTTTTTTCTCCCTTTGCCTTCGTTAGACACTCACTTGACATTCACGTGTGAAGGAAGAAAAGTGAGTTAACTGGATTAGTAATGAAAGAAAATAAAGAAAACCTTATATATGCTCATATGTACCAAATGAAACAAAATATTCCATAACACACGAATTTCATTATCTACATATGACTGTGTTGGAAGATGTTTCTGTCTATTTATGTGTTTCATATGAAATTAACAAACATGTCACATGTTAAAATACAGTCATTCTTTTACTCTTAGAATAGTGTTTCTTGAATAATTAAATGTTATTCGAATAATTAAGGAACATCCATGACAAGAGCTGAAACTGCTAAAAGATCAAGTTTGAAATGAAATGAAATTTCTTGTTTCGAAAAGCTCAAGTTTGAAATGAAATGAAATTTATAGTTTAACGTGAGCTGAAACTGCCAAAACTTCAAGTTTTAAATGAAGCCAAATTTCGAGCTGAACGTAAGCTGAAACTACCAAAAGATCAAATTTGAAATGAAATGAAATTTATAGTTTAACGTGAGCTGAAACTGCTAAAAGATCAAGTTGGAAATGAAATGAAATTTCTTGTTTCTAAAAGCTCAAGTTTGAAATGAAATGAAATTTATAGTGTAACGTGAGCTGAAACTACCAAAACTTCAAGTTTAAAATGAAGCCAAATTTCTAGCTTAACGTGAGCTGAAACTGCCAAAAGATCAAGTTTGAAATGAAATGAAATTTATAATTTAACGTAAGCTGAAGCTACCAAAAGATCAAGTTTGAAATGAAATGAAATTTATAGTTTAACATAAGCTGAAACTAGCAAAAGATCAAGTTTAAGATGAAATGAAATTTCTAATTTAACGTAAGCTGAAACTACCAAAAGATCAAATTTGAAATAAAATGAAGTTTCTAATTTAATGTAAGATGAAACTACCAAAAGATAAATTTTAAAATAAAATGAAATTTCTAGTTTAACCTAAGATGAAACTACCGAAAGATAAAGTTTGAAATGAAGTAAAATTTATAGTTTAATGTGAGCTAAAACTATCAAATGTTCAAATTTTAAATGAAATGAAATTTCTAGTTTAATGTAAGCTGAAACTACCAAAAGATAAAATTTGAAATGAAGTTAAATTTATAGTTTAACGTGAGCTGAAACTACCACAAAATAAAATTTGAAATGAAATGAAATTTATAGTTTAACGTAAGCTGAAAATATCAAAAGATAAAGTTTGAAATGAAATGAAATTTATAGTTTAACGTTCCACTATTATGTTCTTTAGGCTAAAGGAGACATTAATTAATTCAAGCGAATGATTATGAAATATTGGTGGAATGAGAATGAAGTTTATATTCACGGATGGAATTTATACTACTAATGGAATGAGAGAACTCACGGATACGAGAACTCACGATCCCATTATGTTGCTTGAGATTGAACCGGTTACCCTGCCACTGGAAGTGAACACTCTACCTCTGAGCCACCGTGTCCGCCAAGATAAAATGAGCCACCCATCATCAATATAACACTGTGATTCAAAGTATCATAGTAACCTTCACGTTTCTAAAACGTTTGGGAAAGAAAGTAAACAAACCTTTTCTAGCTACATATTTAAGGAGGAGACTCTAATCTATTGTCATTTACTTTGGAATTGATGGTTTGAGATCTCGCTTTATACGGCCCCTTTCTTATACTACCAATCATACTGTGGTTTAGTCTGTGAATACTGAATTTCAGCCAATGTGAACGTCTCGACTGAATATTTAAAGCGAATGAACGAGGAGGGGATGTAAGGATGGCATTTAACCGTGGGCTATTAATTTTAAAGAAATAGACTATTGTATTTTAAAAATTCAAAACAAGAACATTTATTCTATTTATTTACGAACATAATTCCAGATAGCTGAACTGAAATATATAATGAAACAATCAATATAATAATAACATATTAAAACAATAACAAAACAATAACAGCTTTAAAGTATTATCAAGCGAACTAAAACTTATCCTTTAAAATGTTGCAATGCAAAGCTCCGTATAATGCCTAATTTGGGATTTAAAATTTAAGAATTGAATCGGAAAAATAGGCATTGATGCACTACTTGCCTAATAATTAGCACACCCTTGATTCGACTTTTATAACCAATGCCTTTACAATTAAAAATCGTAACTATCAATAGTAAAAACATTTTTAATCACGGCTTTGTGCTGAAATATATGTTTTCTCATGAAAGTAAATGATGAAACATGTCGAGAGAGAGGTACCAATAATATATATTACTTAATGTGTAACATGATTAAAAGTTGTTTTTTGTTTATAGTATTTGTATACATACGCTATATATTGATTTTAAGGAAATATATTGATTTTTTTCTATTGTCTATTACAGATACACTCGCAAGGTGGTATAGGTTTTGGAATCCAAAGGGAAATATTTTTTCTAAATTTAGAAGACGGTTATTTCGGGTGCCAAGTCAATGAATCCACCGATGTATTACAGCTTTACGAACTCTCGAAACTCTGTGATGGATCCCCCGACTGCTTCAAGGGATCAGACGAATTACAACGAGAACTCAAATGCACATGTAAGTAGACAGTATACTCTTTCAACCACTATTTTGTGTCTTTAATATTTTGGATTCTAGGACCTCGTATACAGCAAATTCCAGCTTTCTGTCAGTTTAGTGCATTCTTAAAAGACGTGTTTCAGGTAGTAGGAAAAAATATAGGCATGCGAAATGCATGGCAAATAAATTTTTTAGCATTCTACTTTAAGATAAACATTGGTATTATTGGAGGAATTGCTAAAATATTATCTAGTAAATTCGAACTTTGTCCGTGTGCTTTAAAAGTTACTCCAAGCCCTACTTGGGCTTAAAATCAAAAGTGTTAAAATATGAAATGTCAGCAGGGGTGTCACTTGGAGACGGCAAGAGGAGCAATTGCCCCAATGAGTTTGAGAACCCCCGTCTAAGTCCTACTCGGGCTTAAGATCAAAAGTGTTAATATATGATGTTGTCAGTAGAGGCGTCACTTAGGGAAGGCAAGAGGAGCAATTGCCCCCGTCAGTTTGAGAACCCCAAGTCCTACTCAGACTTAAGATCAAAAGTGTTAAAATATAAATTTTTGTCAGCAAGGAAGTCACTTGGGGAGAACTAATACCCACCATTAGTTTGGGAAACACATAACTTCTAATAAATTGTGTGAAAACTATATAGTCATGAGGGAACTGAGAACATTTCGTGTCTCGAGCCAAACATTTTTCATACATTCATTCTAGGTTCTGTGTGGTTTTCTTTTTAGTATACTTACAGTTAATTTTCCTGGCATATCCCCCTCTCATACTCTTTTCGGTAACCTCCTTGCTTTCATCCTATTTAACCCTTTCGCTCCAAGCGGGCAAACATGTCCCGTAGAAATCGGGACGATTCAATTGGGATTTCTGTCCATGGTTCCTTTACAATAGCATATCATATTAAGGTCCTCATGTGCCTTGCATGCTCGCATCTTGTATCTGTCGATAGATAGAATTGCTTATGCACATTGGACCTTTTCTTAGCATCAATTTGCAAATGAACATGCATAATCTGTGACAAATTAGGCTCTGTAATGCTATAGAAAGTCCGAGGACCTTTTATCGGAGGATGATCTTATATTGGACGTGTGCAAGTGACTACCTCTGAAATGAAGTCATAATTCTTGTATATCCTAATTAGGCGCGCCCTAGAAATTTTTATTGGGAGGGGTCCAAGTTTTTTGGGGTGAGGGTTCAATATACAAAGCACTACGTTTATATAATATTGAATGGGTATTATTCTGCATCCGAAAAGACGATAAGTAATTGTAAAATACCTCCACCCACATTTACAAGAAAATAATGATAGAACTATATTGTTTTTATAAGAGAAAGAGTACAGATGAAGTATAAGATTAAATTTCAATGCTACATCAATCATTTCTCTGTTAAGTATAATTTTATTGAGAAAGTGTTCAAATATATTTGAATTAGGAAGTTTTGGGGGTACGGACCTGATGGGCCCTCCATGGGTGGAACTATGATACTAATACTAATTCTTGTCCCATTTCTACCTTCTGATTTCTCAGCTTTTAGTTATCCATTTTTTTTTAAATTTTAACCAAATGGGAAAGAAACTGACCAACCTACTCCTGCTATACTGGCTTCTAGTTACCCCACCCAGCAAAGTTAGATTAAATAGGCTAAAACAGATGGGTTTGGGATAACGCGCACACAATACAAGATTGGTGATACAAAAGTACACATTGTTAGAATAGTTATATGCTCGGTCGAGTGATGTAATTACAAGCTTGTTTACATCAGAATGGACTAAGCACGTGTGTATATATATGATTGATGTATATATATGATTGATATTGATGTATATATGTATTGATTTTGAGTTTTACGTCCCGTTCAGCAGCGAGGCTATATGAGACGTGGACCTACTGATTAACGTGGAATCCGAACCACATGAGCTCCGCCGGGAATCGAACCCGGGTCTCCCACGCCAAAGTATATAGATAGATAGATAGAGAGAGAGAGAGAGAAACATAAAGAAATAAACTTTAAACTTTTATCAGCAAAAAAAATCAGAAAATAAACATGTTGGTACCAGGATGCTACTTAATTATACATTAAGTAAGTATGTTAAAAATTAACGAGCAGCTATAATAACTTATTACAAGAGTCCGCACGTAAAGCAGTTTTTTCCTTGATCTAGTATTGTAGTGTAAGATTTATTTTAACCTTACGTGCATGTAAATTCTTATTGACGATCCTTATTACTTACTTCTCATTGGTTCACTGCAAGTATAAGACAATAAATTAATCAATTCATTTTACTTTGTACGTGAAGCTATTGCATTATACCAGTTTAAAATAGTAACGCAAAAAGTACTACGTACTTGATAACATTTTCTTCCGCGCGTCAGCCAGTTGACTTCAACTAAAGAATGCGTGCTAAGCAATTCCTTAAAATAAAATTTAAAAAAAAAACTAAATGCAATAAAAGAATGCAAGCAAGAAAAAGTATTCCATTCTATCCGTCCTTTTTTGTGTCTATCTCATTGTAAAGGATGCAAGTAAGTACACGTTAAATAACGAAAAGAAAACAAACGAACAAAAAAAAAATGAGTATTTCAAGTTTGCAGCTAGCTTATAGGCAAGTTGCCTTCCCTCAGGGATACTTGTAATATCACGACGGAATGTACTTTAAGGTAAGTTTTATGGAGTACGCTATATGAACGAAACAGAACCAGTTTTACTCCTTTTTTGACGTATCCGGAACCAGTGTGTTGCGACACTGTTTCGAATAGGCAATCGACGACCTCTTACACAGAGCGGAGAAAGTGAATATCGGCCAAAACAGAGCGATTAGGTCGCTTCCAACTAGACATACATGTACTAATCACTTACCATATGGGAAGGTGTATCTTCATATTAACCACAATCCATCAATATAAAAGTTCACCCAATAGTAATTAATTTAAGTATATTTAAATACAAAAGTATATTAGATCTTCTTTCTTAATATAACAGTATCTGTACCTTTCACTTTAAAGTTTATTTGCTGACAAGGTTGTGTGAAGAGAAAGGGTAAAACCACTTCAGACATGTCGTAAATTTTTCTTTTTTTTTCTTTTTATTTATTTGAAATTCAGTCATATTTAACAGAATAGAGGCGGTTATAGAATTTTCAGATAGGAAGAGGGGACCAGAAAATAAATTGGTACCCTCTATAGCTACCTAGTTCAGATTGACAGTGGAAAAAGACTAAATAATTATACAGTATAAATAATTATTTGCTCATTATATATGGAATGGAAAGATTGAAGGCTCATAAGAAATATATATGAATCAACAAGTAAATGTTGGAATAGGGGAGGAAATGACAGAGGAGAGTGTAATAAGAAGGGGAGTTCGGCAGAGATGCTGTCTCTTGCCAACCAATATTTAATATCTATCTAGAAGAGATAGTGAAAAAAGAGCCTATATAATGAAGATGGCATTTCAGTAC
Source organism: Thermobia domestica (assembly GCF_964235325.1). NCBI lineage: Eukaryota > Metazoa > Arthropoda > Insecta > Zygentoma > Lepismatidae > Thermobia > Thermobia domestica. The sequence goes on along the minus strand of NC_137462.1, from coordinate 38,008,350 downwards.
GAGGTAGAATAATTATGTGTATACGGTTTGCAAATGATATTACGGTTGTTACGGAATCGGAAAAGAAAATCAATCAGATTTTAGAAAACTTGAGGAAGGGCTACGAAGAATATAGGATGAAAATAAATGCCAGAAAGACAAAAGCCATAGTAATTCGAACGAAGCAGTCGTTGTAAAATGTAGAAGTAACAGGGCAGAAAATAGAGCAGGAGAGCAGTTTTCGATACCTAGGTAGTATTATTAGTAATGATCTGAAATGTGAACGTGAAATAAAAATTAGGATGGGAATGGCAAAAGAAGCCTTTAGAAGGAAGAAAAATACTATTTTGTGAAAGGATTTTGAATAAAAAGTTGAGAAAAAGTGCTTCGTGTGGAGTAATGTACTGTATAGGTCAGAAACATTGACATTACGCAAAAATGATTTAAAACGACTGGAAGATTTTGAAATGTAGGAGTGGAGAAGAGTGGAGAGAATTAGCTGGGTCGAGTGGAAAACGAATGAAAGAGTGTTTGAAATGGTGGGGGAGAAAAGAACAATTTTAGATATTATTAAGAAGAGGAAGAGAAATTGGTTGGGACATGAAATAAGAAGGAACTGAATTATGACGGACGTGACAGAGGGTACAGTGGCAGGAAAGAGAAAAAAGGGTCGTAGGAAACTGCAATTAATGGACGATATCAAAACAGAAAAATCGTGCTTGAAGACGAAGAAGTTAGTGGAAGATCGTGAAGCAGGGAAGCTTCTCAGTTGCAGCAAGAGACCTACTAATAGTGGCAGAATACCTATGATGATGATATAGTGCTAAAAAAAAATATTTGAGAAACCTAAACTCCTAACACAATAGCCCATAGGGGACTAGGGCTTACCAACCGACTTGGGACACTTATATCTGACTTTTATTGGTGATGTGTAGTTACCATATCGGCTTCCTTCGCCGTTAATACTGGCTTTCTAGACTGGAGTTTGCTACTTCTTTCTTTGAAGTAGCTCCCCAAATGTCATCTCGACGCTGAATATTCGTTGTTCAAACATTCAAACAAAATTCGTTATTTGAAATAATTGTTCAAATAGTTATTCGGATAAAGAATAAGTATTTGCATATTTAAAACGAATATTCAAGTAATTGACGAGCAATAATTCAAATAATTGAGGGGGTGAGCGCAACTGTGGTCTAACCCACATTTTTTTTTTTTTTTTTTTTGAAATGGAGAAAAATCAAGTTAAAGTTAAAACACATGTGCTTTTTGTACAATATACTTAAAGGAACCACAAGTGGTTGAATGTGTCATACATTGTACATATATATATATATATATATATATATATATATATATATATATATATATATATATATATATATATATATATATTGGAAAAAGAACACATGTGTTTAAGTTTAACTTGATTCTTCTCCATTTTTTAAAAAAAAAATGTGGGTTAGACCACTGTTGCACTCAAATCCTCAACTTTAACAAGTACTAATACTGAGCTACATATGAACCATAAAGGGATTATTTTTGGTTTTCTAGACCAAAGTTCGCTATCTCTAAATACGAGTAAATTCCCCGACTTGCCACATAATATTGTTTCAAAAACTAAAAAATGAGTGCGAACTCCATAGATTGAACTTGGGACCTCGGACATGTGCGCTAACCATCTTGTGTACTTGCATTATTATTATTATTATTATTATTATTATTATTATTATTATTATTATTATTATTATTATTATTATTATTATTATTAATCATAAACTATAAATTACTAAACAATGACGATGTTCCTAACTACACCGAACACTATTGATAACGGTAGTAATGTTCTTTCAAAGGTTCTTTATTTCTGTTGCGCTGTGTTAACTAAGGACATCTTGTTAGTGAACCATCGTTCGCTGCTTATTTGGACGTAACAACAAGGGTTCTGTGATCCATCGTAACATCCGTGTATGTAGTAAATGCCGTGTATTATTTAAGGGGGGGAGTTCAATAACTCAGACAGATACAGATAGACAGAGAGTCAGCAAGAGTTAGTTGTATATATGTATGTACTTGTAGTAATACCACCGCCGCGCCGTCCGTGTCAATAATACCAGAGCCAAAAAGCAAACATTGTTCCTTCATTTTTTTCATGTTCTCTGTGTTTTCTTTAGATGTTTTTTTTTCTTTTCCTGGCGTAAGTCCCGTCTCTATGTTGAGAGGCCGTTCACCTCAGTCTCTGGAAGAGGGATTTGTACAGAAACAAAAGGAGTCTCTCTCTCTTTCTTATTGCAAACGCAAGGCCACATTTTGCAACAATTTGATAAGTTTTTAAAAAATAAAAAAAATAAAAATTCGTGTTTCACTCATTCATGAAGGAATTGTTTCAAGCTTTTAAAAGCTACAAAGATTTTTTTTTTCGAAATGGAAAATAAAAGAAAAACTTTTGTATACTGTTAGACAAGTATGGTAATATACGTAAAAATTTAAGTTCTTACTTTATAAAAGAAATACATCCTACAGTGTATTCCTATTATTCTCCGGAAAATCTAAAATATTTGAGGAAGCTAAAAGTAAAACTTACACATTCTAAAAGTATTTGATATCTTTCTTTCACTTTTTCTTTTCCTTTTTCATAATTTTCAGTTTTTTTTTTTAAATATAAATTTGGACTCAAGACTTTCATTTGGAAATATATCAGTTTCGGATATCAAAATCAAAGATTCAATCTAAAATTACCTAATCAATATAAGTACAAGGTAAATTGTCTTGATATCCAGTAGCGTAACCTATTTTGGTACAGTTCATGTAGATTAAAAGCTTTAATTTAACATAGACCATAGACAACTTGATTTCTTTATGAAGTCACCATCATCATAGGTATTCTGCCGTTATTGGCAGGTCACTTGCCGCAGCTGAGAAACTTCCATGCTCCACGGTCCTCCGCTAATCTCTTCGTCTTCACGTATGATCTTTCTCCTTTTATATCATGCATTAATTGTAGTCTCCCTCTCTTTCGCGCCACCATACCTCTAGCACATCCCTGATGATACAGTTCCTTCTTATACAGTGTCCCAAGCAGTTTCTTTTCCTATTCTTAATAATATCTAAAATTGTTCTTTTTCCCACTACCATTTCTATCAGCCTCTCATTCGTTTCCCGCTCGACCCAGCTAATTATCTCCATTCTTCTCCACACCCACATTTCGAAAGCTTCGAGTCATTCTTCATCAATTTTCTGTAACATCCATGTCTCTGCCCCATACGAAGCATTTTATGAGTCTTTTTCTCAACTCTTTAGTCAAGGACCCACAAAATAATGTTTTCTTCCTCCTAAAGGATTCTTTCACTATTCATATCCTTGCTTTCTTTATATTAGTTATTCATTGTTAATGCAACAAATTACAAATTTAATACGTCCCATAAACTTCGTTCAATACAGCTATATTAACATACCTGTCATTACATTGAACTATTGGTCCATTTTTTAATATCATAAATCCGAGACAAATAATGAAAAGTGTTTATGATCCATTTTAGGTCGAAACACAAAATCCAGACTAGCTATATCCACTCCTGCTCCCCCTTAATAAAAAGTTTGAATTCCCTGAAAAAAGCAATTAGCACTGTCCTGTGTACCCCATGTGAAAGAGTTTGGTTAGAATGTTAAAATTACTTGTATGGATGCAACCAACCTTACTTTAAGGCATAGTTCGGTTGCATATTACCAAGGGGAAATTCATCTATAACATGTATGACCAATGCTTCGTCACAGGATGTAGAAGGACAAAAGTGCGTTGTGTGCGGTCCCTCCACCGGAAGAAGGTAAAAATCAATCATTTCCGGTTTTAACGTTGATTACTATACAACAAAAACTGTAATGCCCAAAGAGGTAAGCAATGGATTAAACGTCCCAAAAATACATTTCATTTTCACCCTTAACTCTACTAAAAACCGGAAATGATAAAAATCCACTACAGCTTCTACTTTCAATATTAATCTACATAGAACAAAAATTATAAGATATAGCGAGAAACTTTAAATAAATCAATTTAGCGTTAAGAATAAGTACAAGTTTCTCTCTTAACTCTGTATTCAAATCAGAAAGTTTTAACATTGTTCGCTTTAGTGTAAATGCGATAATAGATTTCCAATCTAACCTCTGTACTAAATTTGGAAGTGGTAGAAAAATTTATAACCACTTCCGGTTCCAATATTAATTGAGTAAGTATCACATCATTCAAATGAAACTCTTTCACGTGGTGAACACGTGACACAGCTACTTTTTTAAAAGATCAACTTGAAGTAAAAATTAAGTGACTACTTTCACACCGCAGTAGTATATCAAACATCACGTATAGTGCACATGATGAACTTTACATTCTGTGTACAGTTATACCAATCAAACTTCAGTATGATTTTTTCAAATGTACTACGGTGAGGGATTCTAGCTTTTTTTTCCTTTTTGCTGTAAACAAAATGGTTATAAAATTAATAATGATACTAAAATAATGATGATGCTAAATAATGATGCTAAAATTGTATTTATTTTCAACAAAAAAGCATTTTTCACCGTAATTGTCTAAAAAGTAAAAGTTTATTGTTACTATTATTTCCCCATGGCAGGAGGCACCCACTAGAGACCTCCACGGGTCGAATTTTTCGGCCCGAGCCCAATCCAGCCCGAATGTACCCGAAAGTTTTGGTGATTTTCGGCCCGAGCCCGGCCCGGCCCGATAATTAAAAAAAATAGCTCGAGCCCCATTCTTTCTCAAAATTTAGTGTTAAACTTGACCTAACCCTCAGAAACAATTTCTAAACTCTGGTTCATAACCTGACGCTTGCCTCCCGAATGGTACCATAATCTCCTAGAACTTTGCCTGTCATCGAGAGAACAAAAACTCCATTTCCTGTAACAAAAATCTAACTTAATTGATTTTTAGTATAAAGTGAAGATGGTAATATTGTTTACCGACAGGCAAAACTTTCCCACCCCTTCTTGTCATATTTTGGGTTCAGTGAGGGTCAAGGTCAGAGCTCAATTTACCGCACAATGTCTGCAATCTTCTATAGTGAAAGTAGAGCCGCTAAGCAACACAAACTGTAAATAGCTATTGAATTCTTTGTAAAAATTTTCACGGGCACACTTCTTCAACGTTTGGCTTTATTCCAATTATTGTTTAACGAAAGTCAATAATTTATTAAAGAATTGCAATTAATCGGCCCCAGCCCGGCCCGACCTGAAGAGAAATCAGTGTCGGCCCGCCCAAGCCCGGCCCGCCCAAGCCCGGCCCGTGCAGGTCTCTAGCACCTACAGGAGGAGGAGATTCCACCAGGTCCAGAACCTCTCCATAAAAAAAAAAACCTTCCTAATTCAATATACGTTTGTACACTTCAATAAAACTATACTTGTTTAACAGGGAAATGATTGATGTAACACGAATACTTGATCTTACACTTCATCTATACTTTTTTTCTTATAAAAACAATCTAGTTCTATAATTTTTTTCTGAAAATATAGGTGAAAGTATTTTATAATTATTTATTGGGCAGAATAATATCCGTTCAATACTACGTAAACGTAATATTGAACCCTTCGCCCTAAATCTTGTACCCATACCCCCTTTTTTTTTTTTTTTTTTACGTGTTTGACATTGTTTCCTCCCTATTCCTATTCAAGGTCTACGTAATTGAAAATTAAATGATTATGTACATATTATTATTATTATTATTATGATTATTATTATTATTATTATTATTATTATTATTATTATTATTATTATTATTATTATTATTATTATTATTATTATTATTATTATTATTATTATTATTATTATTATTATTATTATTATTATAGCCCTATTTTCACAAAATTAGAGTATATCAAAAACTAGTATAAAATGCTATTTCAGTGTATAATATGAACTTTGAAGGGAAGGAAGCTGGCATGAAGAAAGCAAAGTTTACAAATTGAGGCAACAATTAAAAAGGTTGGAAACCACTTGCTGAAATGTTGATATATCTAACTAAATCGTGTATAGTCATTACGATAATGAATTGCACTTCACGCAAGCGTTATTTCTAATTAAAACATTTATTCTCCTATATTATAAACTTCTGTTATGTTTGTAATTACATATAATAAGATAAAAACAATTCTACATTGAAATAAGTGAATTATAACGAACTCTGATTGGTAAAACACAGAGTCGAGTCGGGACAATTGCTTGAGTGAGACATTTCAAGTGCCTTGTCATAATTACCTTACAAAAGAGCTCAGCAGATAAGGAAAAATAACTAAACAAATGATTCTTCTTCATTTTCTGACGTCATACTTGGAAAATAATAATATTTGTTAACGGTTCGTAAGCTCTACATGCCAGATGGTTCATCTCATTACAACGCTCAGTCCTCCGTACTTCCGTAAAGGACCACAAGGAATACTAACTCCAAGTCTACAGGGGAAGGGATTTTTTTTTTTTTAACGTTCTTGTCCTAATGACAGTTTTATACTTTTATACTGCGCTCTTTCCTTTGACTGAAATAAGCAAGCAGAGGAAAATTTTGTAATTATTTTTATTGTATTGTTCCACTAATGAGTAACAAACATGGGTCACGTTCGCGGTAAAAATCAATTTTCATGGCTGTTTATGGGATTCTTTACTGAAGCTATAAACCTTAGTCTTTATGCCAAAATCTCAGTGCAAAGACTGCATTCCTTAATGGACGCAGAGCGTTATTTTAATTCTCTTCTTTTGAAGATTATATACCAGAAAATGGCCTCGCTCAATTTGGATTGGAGATGTTTCTAAGAGCCAGTTTCATACTTAAGTTTCAAGTAAGATTCAGCAAAAGCACGTTAAATTAAGATAATATTGATGCCTATCTTTAAAATGATATTTCAGATTCCTTCATGGCTTTTAACTCCGAAATATTTTGTTGCATCATTTTAAAAAAATGTTAATTCATCCAATTGAAATAAGGACCAAAATGACATTATGTGTTAACTTGGTTTAACATTTAGGGTTTATTTCAATGATGCGTCAAATACTGTCAACGTTGGTCCTGTGTCAAGCACTCCGAAAGAAACACTCAAATTTAGAATGACTTCTTGAAATATTGCTATACTAAAAACAAGTTTTCTTATTTTAAAGGTTCGTGATTTTTGTGTTTACATTTAATTTCTTTTGTGAAGCTTTTTTTTTTTTTTTTTTGTTAGAAAACGATTTATATGGCGCAACTCCTTGGAAACTAAGCATTTAAAAAATATGCTAATTAATGTTTCTAAAATATAAATAATCCGCTATATAAACCGTAAGAAAATATTACATATTCTAAACTTGTAGTTTTTGATTTGTTTGTTCGTTTTTAATATAAGTGAAGATGAGATATAAAGGGCTACTTAATTTTTCAAATGTAGATTATCTTCTATATTCTTTTTATTCGAAAAAAAATATGATCAATGATGTCATATTTCGAACCAATAGTTGGTTTTGAGCATTAAAAAAATGAAGTTTGTTGGCACTTGTGTTTAGAAATCCAAAACAGAGGCATGCTTAAGCTTGGTTGAGGAATACCAAACTGTGAAAACCTTCCAAGAATAAGATGGTTTCTCTATCTCGATGTAATGTCGTTTCGAATTAAAACTAGAACGCATCGTGAGCCCTTTAGTGTTATATTAAAGCTATTGTAGGACGCACGTTTCCTGTTCCTGGATCGACATCCGATTATAGTATTATTACATTGATCCCTGGTTACTGTAAATCTATATTCCAATCCTAATACATTCTCAACCCTGGAAAGGGATATTAACTTCGATTGCAAACCTTATTTAGTTTTTTTTATTATTAAAAAATACAACATAATCAGTTTCAGAAAGAATGCTGTAAGCTGTCTGAAATTTATAGTATTCAAGCTAATAGGGTCTCCGTTTGATGGGTATGCTACTTTTTTCTCCTCATACGCTAACAGCAGAATTAAAGAAAAAAACTTGCTTTACATGTAGCCCGAAGACTGTATTTCCCTAAAGGTACACATGATATAGTTCGTTACCGTTCTTAGTACGTAATGTTGTATGTATTGCTATAATAATCTATCGAATTTATACATTTCTCTAGAAATTGCTTTTATTTAGAAGGCAACATAAGCAGAGGACTTGCGCAAAGTAGAAAATGAGCTAACAGCTTTGTTCAGTACTTCCCTTTGACACTTTGTGGCTATTAAGCGTAGATCAGCCTTGCATCCGATCCGTGTTTAATAAATATTATTTGATAAGAGCTATTAAATTCTCTAACAACGACATCTTTCTCATACTTTTTGTAACTTTTAACACTGTGTTACCCCGAGACTTGTTTTGTGAACACTGCAAATGAAACAAAAAATATATATTTTATATTAAAATATTTTAATACTTCATTTAATTATACTAATTATAAATTCTATGGCCTTAATATAGACAGCGAGGGAAAGGAGAGGGTTTGTGAGGGTTCCTTTAATAAACTGAAGTGTTTGCTGGAAAGAAGGAAAACTATCAGTGGTTAACAGTTTAAAAAAAAAAAAAAACTTGGATGTGATCTTGAAGTTTGGTTGTTGTTTGTTCTGCATCAAACGCTATCGTTTTAGTGGTTTGTCCACGAAATTTTTATCAGACTGTATCTATTAATAACTGTCTCCTTAGTCAAAAATTCCATTTCCACCACTGGATAGGACAGGGTATTCCTGATTAGTTTAAATATGGATTATCAGTATACTCGCCTTTCATTACAATTGATTGATTGATTGAATTGGTCCTTTGTAAGCACCAAGGCTATATGAGAAAGTCCTATTGCTTAAAATGGAATCCGAGTAGAGACTCGAATTTGTATTAGAGACAAACACTCCTACTGGCGGGTCTTGAAGCCATGACTATGTACATTAGCCTCTTAGCTACGAAGGACCACTCTTACATGTACGAACTGAGAACCCCGGCTCAATCTCCGTTAAGGACTCAGGTTTGATCTAGCATGTAGTTTATGGATCTCACATTCAATTATAGATTCATGCTTCATAGACCCTTGGTGCTGACAAGAGGCTGTATATGCTGACTCACTTCTGCAACTTTTTTATCCAGATGAAATGAAGAAATCCTAACTAGATAATAAATAAAACAAGTCTTCATTTCAAAGTAACAAAGAAACATTTATAAGACCAAATGAAATTGTTGTAGATAGACCACAAACAAACATTAATAAGAAAGATACAGTGACAACTAATTCATTTTTTTAAATAATATGATCGCTATAAATCACACGACATTTAAAGTAAAACAATTCTGAAATGAATGAATGTTTCAAAATCTAGAAATTGATTTTTCTATCTACAAGCTAGAAAATGAATACATTCTCTTTTTGCTTCAGAGCAAGTAAAAATTTGCTTTCAACATGTTAAAATACTGTAAAATACCTATTTAGTTCGTAGACCAGATGATAGTTTGAAGCATAAAATTCCCATTCTGACAAAGATGAAATACACACTGATTTGAAACATGAGAAACAGACAATAGAGTAAAGTGTTAAAAACTTGCGAATCAGAATTTAATTAAGTCTGTTGTAGATCAGGTTCTTAAATAACTTCTAAGCTGTACGTGACTGGTGTACGTTCATTCAAAGATGAACTCATCAAGCAAGAGAAAGGGTATAATAAAGTGTCACGTGTCTTGAACGTAAATTCTCTCCAGGCTTCGTTTACGCAAATATTAATTCAACATGACATGCGGGTATTTCTTTTTCTTCTTATCAACTTTGGTCAATGTTATTTATATTTATGCTGCTAACACTTTTATCTTATGCTTCTCACAATTCTGATAATCGGATATCATGTTCTTCATTCTCATTATTTTCTTTGTTTTAAGTAGGAGCCATTCCACATACAAATGTGGCAATAAAGATTTTACTCCTACAATGTAATTTCTTTTATTGATATGGGAGGGAAAAATTGATAAACCATATACACTCATCCTCTGTCATGTGGTTCGGATTCCACGTTAATCAGTAGGTCCACGTCTCATATAGCCTTGCTGCTGAACGGGACGTTAAACTCAAAATCAACTCAGCTCAACTCATCCTCTGGTTTTACTTTTCTCTATTTAACTACCTGAATCTTCGCTCTTTTCACATATGAGCATGAATCTGCTTGTCATTCCTCACAACATCTGTACATGTCCCTATACAGACACAAGCAAAAGACGTCTTGACAAAAATCGGCAAGAGGTACGATAAAAGGGAGATTTTTAGATTATTTTTTTTAAATATCTCGCACCGTTTGCAAGATTTGAACCTACTTCCGGTTGGAGTTCCCAATTCGTGAATGATCAGTGTTTTCTTTCTTCTTGTATTCAGTATGTAATCAGCAAATACATACACATACAATTAATTATATCAGTGATATATGGTGTTAATTGGGCAAAAAAAAAAAAAAAACTCTAAACAATAAAGCTTTAACTTAACTTGGAGAAATGGTTATCCTTCGTATTTCTTTATCATTTACCCATTAAACAAACGCCTGAGAGATATACAACCCCTATATACGACATTGTTGTGTTGGAATGTATAACGCACAGGATATGATGCTTTACTTTTTTAAAATTTCAACCCTTCCAGTGCGCCCCTAAAAAAATATAATAAAGAAATAACGGCCATGTTTTTTTAAATATTCAATTAGAACTGGATAATCTACACAAAATTTGGAATCGACCAGCGAAAACGGCACGTTTCTAGCACTTGCGGTTTTCGAGATCTCATTGTCGAAAGGATTGGTGACAAAAGCAGCGATCAAAACCTGGGGTAGACAATTCAGTTTGAAACGCCTGATTTTAAACTAAAAATGTTGAGTTTACTGTATTATAGTGTCTGTTTTCAGTGTAATAGGTATTTTACAGTATCCAATTGAATAGTGTGCTTGATAAAAAGTACAGAACTTTATTGTTCCTTTCTGTTTCATAATGTAATTATGGGTATTAGTCACCATAGCCTTAAGTAACTTGACAACATAGGCGGAGCTAGGAATTGTCTACGGGGGGACGGCAGACCTTTTGGTTGGTCTCGGAGGTCTTGGTAGGTGGCCATCTTATAGATGACATTCTTTTTTTGTCAAAAAGTTGGGGGACAATGCCACCCATTGCCCGGACAACTCTGCCCATGCTAGACAAACTGCAACTTCGAACCGTTATTGTCCAATTTTTAATTCGTTAAAACGAGAGATAAATAGATAGCATTACTTTCTTTTCTTTGAAGAAATAGAAATTTCTTTTAAACATGTACTGTTCATATTGTTCGGATCTCACGTTAAGCTGTAGGTACATGTCTTATATGGTCTCGGCGCTGAAAAAGAACAAAGATTTTTTCGCCCCAAGCCCAATCCAGCCCGAATGTACCTAGGAACAACCCACTCGAACCCGGAAAGTTTTGTAGGTTTTTGAACCCGAATCTGACTCGGGCTTATAAGTTTTAAAAATTTTTGGTCCCAGCCCGGTCCGGCAAGCAAGCCACCGCTAAGCAACACCAACTATCTAAATATTGCATAGTTTGTAACACTTTTCACTCTATGTGCGTGCACATAGACTTCAACGTTTAGCTTTATTCTAATTATCGTTTGACGAAAGTCAATAATTATTAAAGAACTGTAATTAATCGTCTCGATCCCGGTCCAACCTGAAGAGACAGCAATGTCGGCCGACCCAAGTCCGGCCTGGTCCAAAGAAATAGCGGAGCTGGCCTGCCCAAGCCCGGTGCAGGTATTAAATACTGGTTTGTCGCTACTAGTTGTTTAGAGTTTCCCCTTTCTTCCGTTGTGGCTAAATCGTTAACATTATCGCTTCCGCAGCAGATCTCGATTCGATTCCCGGTGGAAACCTATATGGTTCGAATCCTATGTTAAGCTCTTCTACGTCTCGCATAGTGGTTAGTACAAAAGAATGTTAAAATCTAGAACAACCAATCAACCAGCAACTCTGCTATCAGCTATAGTACATTGTGCGTGCGCGGCTCCATTCACTTGCACACAAGTTTTGATAGAATAATGCCTGTATCTCTGGTTGTAAAGTGATTTGGGTATCACTAAAGCGATTTGATTATACCGTAGGACGCTATTAACTACTGAACTTAAGAGACAGGGGTTTCACGAACTTACAACTAACATTTTCATATGCAAAGATACTTTCATGATGTCCTCTGCATTCATTCATCTTCTTCTTCCTACACTTTCTCCATTTATAACTTTTTATTGTTGCCCTATAACTGCTTTCGTAACTATCCCGATAGGAAGCTGCCCTCTACTTCCTCGGATTCCATTCCAGTTTTGTTCGACTCTTTTTGCGATTTTAAACTTTGATATTAACTTCATTCTTTCTATACTTTTACATTACATTATACAATTTTCTAATATTATAATTGCCGGAAGAGCTTTGTGGCTATGTGGATAGCATACATGTGGATAACGTGCATGTAGTGGCCATGCATGTCTGGCGTGAGAGACCCAAGTTCGATTCCCGGGCAGAGCTCATATGGTTAGAATCCCACATTAAACTCTAGGTCCACATCTCATGTAGTCTCACTGCTAAAAAGGGACGCTAAACTCAAATCAAAATCCAAATAATTGCCACGAGAATATTGAAGCTCTGTGCAGTAAAAATTAATCGAAACTAGCACTGGTCAAGTGCTGAAACCCGTGAGAATAAATTATCTTTACACAAAAATATCAAAACAGTTGACGTCAATCATATACTAGTATGCACATATGCACACACATATACAGTATGTGTGATTACTTCACTTTTTATTGCAACTTTTTGTTTATAAAAAGTTGCCTACAGGGTATTGCTAGAGGACGTTCAAATGAGTTATGTGATATTTTGTGGCACTCATACATACAAAGAAAGTCATAACATAAATACAACAAAATGTTAAAGTTTATAAAAGTAGACACTAAAAAAATACTTCAAGTTTGTACCGTACTTTTTCAATCATAATAGGAATGATGTATTGGGTATTTGAACTAATATTTTAATCTATCCATGATTATTTTTTTCCCCCAAGAAGTATTGTCTAAGAATGTGCAGATCTTCATTAGAGATATTGCACATGGAAATATAATCACTATGGGTTTATATTTAAATATTTCAAAAGAGAGTCCTGTCTCTCAACAAATAGTTTTTGTCTTAGTATATGTACTATTTCTGACTGGATAAGATATTACTTAAGGCAATCATTCAATGATTCAACCTTTTGCAGACTCATTTAATGGTAGTTTTATTAGATCTTAGGTATTGTAACGAATGAATTGCCTTAAAAAAATAAAATCTTACCTCTTTTTATGATTGACTATTTTGTTTTCTAATGTTATATGTCTATTTTTTTACTTTCAGCGGACTGTGCAGAATCGACGGGAGTAAGATGTCAAAATGGCGCTTGTCTCCAATCACAGTGTCATTGTAATGACGGGTTCGGCGGAAAAGGCTGCGAAATGCCAGGTAAGATTCTACTTAATTCAATATACAAGTATTTTACAGTTTTGCTATATTTTTATATTCTTTTACTCTTCTTTTTTTCTTTTTTTAAGTAGAAAACTATGTAGTCACATTGACTTTAAACTCAACTAACAATAATTAATAATAATAATAACGTTAATCAGAGGTTTTTATATTACATTTACCACGAAACAAAGCATAATCTATTTTTTTTTCCAAGAACTTTTTGTTCAAATTTTATATACCATTTTACTTTGAAGTATATTTGGAAGTATTAAATAGGAACTGTTCGTCAAACTGATTTGTTTATTTATTTATTTTATTTTTATCTATTTATTTATTTATTTTTGAGTTTGATTACTTAACGGAAAAGAAAATAATGTTCATATAAGATACATTGTGAAAATGATTTTTAAAGAGCTCAAAATACACTCATAAACATCTATTTAAGAATGTACAAAGTAGAACAATAAAATAAATTTTGAATAACTCATTGGTGCACATATGGTTTACTAATACTTTTGATACTTTACAGACGAAAACGAATGTAAATACAGACCGTGCGACGTATTTGCACACTGTACAAACACAATGGGCAGCTTTTACTGTACGTGTTTTCCTGGCTACACAGGAGATGGCTTCGGTTGCCAAGGTAGGTGCAGCTTTTTTCTTTTTTCTTTTTTCTTTTTTTTCTTTTTTTCTTTTTAACCCTCGCAGGACAAAACCTCAGCGTATTTTGAGATACCATTTTTGCATTCTTATTATTCATGAAGAAAGAAAAAAAAAGAAGGATGATTTGTCCCGTGGAAGCAATTATTTTATAAACATGTTAACATAAAATAAAAACATTGAATACGGGATCACACATATTCACAATTAAAATCCCAAATTTCGAAGGTTTATGTACTTTGTCTCCCCCCTTCCTCCCCTCGCTGGTCCTGCCAGAGTTAATTTTCATATTCAAACGTCAAGAAACTCTTTCCGTGTATTATTTGTGCTTCAAAGAATAGTTTGGCCTTCAACATTTGTGTAGTGTACTGTTTAGTTGGTCTAATAGTATCTTATATATATATGTCCGTATATATCTATGTATATATATATATATATATATATATATATATATATATATATATATATATATATATATATATATATATATGTTAACTATTGCATATGTTAACTATATGTTAACCATGAAACTAGGTGTATTAGTTTCTGAATCTTAAATCTAAAATATCATTAATAATAGATGATTCAGTTGTCTCTAAATCTAATTTACCAGTGATTTGAATAGTTGAAACTTCGTTTCCACGGGCAACTATAGGTTAGTACTAATATGCAAAGTAAGGAATACGTTATAGAGTCACCACAGCCAAATAAGGATACCATCTTATCATCCGTCTTGTAAAAATTATCACAGTGACAGGTTACAGGCCTGGGGAAGCTTACATTATTTATAAACATAGAAATCGATTGAAGTTATTTGAATAACATACTGCATTATTGACTACTAAAAGTATTAGAGTAACTCAGTAACATATATATATTTACGTATTTTAACATATGGTATTTTGCTGCAGAAGACATCTTTTCTAAATGTGGAATTAACAGAAAACATACTGTTTTAAGGTCTATCAATCTATTCACTGCATAACATTCTACATTTTTTCTGACTGATCTGTACCTATGATGAATAAAAATATGTTCTAAAAGGTAATTTGAAGAGCGTGATCTTATGTTCGAAACAAGAACGTGCTGGAAGATACTGATCTTACTATAGAACCAAGCAAAACCTTCGATCATTGCAAATTAGAATGCAGAAGACAAAAGCTTTATGCTTGAAAATACAAGTATTTGATTTTTTTTTCTAAATGTTGATTTGCGTGCACATGTTGGTTGCAAAAATGAATGCTTTCGAACGATAAACCCAACCGCAAGGAATGATTCAACTACTTTAGGGCATTTCTGTCACAGCAGAGACGCACTAAACTGCTAAGAAACAGCAAAGGAGATGCTTTTCTTTGTTCTTCGATGTAATAGAAGGCTGTCAAAAGAGATGTAAAGAACGAAAGAAAAAGATTGAAAATGTGAGACTTTACAAGTTTCGAAAAAGGACAACACATAACCAAATATGGATACGAAGTAAAATCTATTGCTATTATGTAATTGTTTTTATTATTATTATTATTATTATTATTTTGAGAGTTATGTTGAAATGGGAAGAGAAGAGAATCAGCTGAGTCAGTTATTTACAAGTGTCACGCTTCCATTTTAACAAATTTTTAACTTCATCACATTGTAAATAAATATCAACACCAATACCAAGAGCAGCAGAAATGTCACTTCCTAGAAGAATAACAAATTCTCAGAAACTAACAGTAATACAGTACAAGATTCTCCACGAAATTTACCATATCTAAATATATACATGAATTTTCAATTTAATAGCTCTATTACTTAATGTTTCATACGCTCTGAAGTTATAATATCTAATTCATATCTCTTTAGAAACACATTTAACAGAAACGAATATCCAAAAGATGTATAACATACAAATCGATTTGGACTGTTGTGTAATGTAATCAAAACAGTTGGACTTTAGGAAGCAGGTTGTTATGTACAGATATTTCATAAAGTACTACAGTAGAAGCTACGAAATATACAAGGTGTTTCAAAACAACACTGACAACGTTTGGGAGGTGATTCCTGACATCAAGATAAGAGGAAAAGTATAGACCAACCTGAGTGCAAAACTTCTCCCTTTCGGAGTTATAGGCTGCCGAAAACATGAAAAAATGAAATTTAAAGGTCCATAGCTCCAAAACTTAACGTAGTCGGGTCAAGACTTCACTTAGAAAATATTATGTGCACAATCCAAAAATACATGTCTCAGAATCCTAAGGCACTCACGCAACAATGCTTATAGAGGCAGTTTAGCTACAGGCATATAATTTGAAGTTCTTACCAACTATTTCTATAAACATTGTTGCAGAAGTACCGCAGGGTTCTGAAACATGGATATTTGGATAGAGCACATACTAGTTCTAAATAAAGTCTTGATCCGATACGGTAGCTCCCATAGTATTGTAGTTATGTACCTTTAAATTTAATTTTTTTCGTGTTTTCGGCAGCCTATAATCCCAAATGGAAGCACTTGTGCACCCTCTTTGGTCTATACTTTTCGTGTTATCTTAGTGTCAGAGATCATCTCCCAAACGTCGTTGTACTGTTTTGAAACACACAGTATATGTACTTAATTGATATTTAAAATGGTCTACTAAAGATAGAAAAGGTAATAGCATGGATGTCCAATCTACTCCAGTGTTTGTTGTCTACCATTATTCTTTTGTCTTTAAAACATTTATTGTAAAATAAGTAAAACTCTGTTCCCTTGAAGTTATATTAATATCAAATACCTTATGTTTCTTTTCTGAATTCTGTAATCAAAACCATAAGTAAGATGTTTTATTATCTGAGTTTCTAATGAAGAAGTAAAGATTTTCATCAAATCGTATGACGTCACAACTAATCTATAGGCATACTACTCAACAATACTGATCCTTTGATAGCAGGTGACTTTTAATTAAATTATAATTTTATGAAAGTTACAAAAGTACTAAGAAATTGCGTCATTACCATAACTTATTATTATTATTATTATTATTATTATTATTATTATTATTATTATTATTATTATTATTATTATTATTATTATTATTATTATTATTATTATTATTATTATTTTGCAGTATTCTGGCAGGGAAAAAAGTTTAAAAGACGGCGTAAATTTCAACAAATGACTTTAAAGTTATCAAAAGACTAGGTCAAAATAGAAATTAGGAGCTTAGCGTTCTATTTAGTACCGAAGCTATATGAAGCGTGGACTTATAGTTTAACGTGAGACCAAAACCACATGAGCTCTCACCAGGAATCGAACCCGGTCTTCCGCGCCACAAATTGAAAAATATATCGGAAGAAGTTTATTATTATTATTATTATTATTATTATTATTATTATTATTATTATTATTATTATTATTATTATTATTATTATTATTATTATTATTATTATTATTATTATTAAAGAAAGAGACACTCTTAGATTCAATTGTATCCAGCGTATGATCAAGACTTTCAATAAAATTCTTGCTATTTTTCTCCTTTAGATACTCTTAACAATTTACACTGAACTCTCAGAGTTAGACTAATGATATTAATTATTAGAAAATTCGTAGTTTAAAAAAAAATCCTTTAGTCTCATTTCTCGTCACATTTGCTTCAGAATGAAAGGACGGATTTGATTGTATAATTTCAAGAGAACAGAGTTTTACCTAGTATGCAGGTTTTGGCAAAAGAAAATATGTTAGTCAAAAAATTTTGAAGTTAATTATATTTGTATTTGTAAATTAAATTTATCATTATGAAATTCTTGTAGATTTCATCCTGTAGTCTTCTATTTTAAAATTCTTAGATACATTCCTACAACTTTATAATCTAAATATATTTGCTCCAGTATAATATATATATAAGTCAATGAAAATACACGCTGACATGTGAAAGAGAAGGTATAGGAGCATAAAAAAACATGACCAAGACATTCTACCGGTTTCAAATAGGGATAAGATTGCCAATGGGAGCTCATGTGGTTGGAATCCAACATTAAACTATAGGTTCACGTCTCATATAGCTTTGCTGCTGAACGGGATACTAAACTAAAATTAACTCAAACTCAATGAACTCAAATAAAGATATATATATATATATATATATATATATATATATATATATATATATATATATATATATAGGGGGCAAATGGGAACCCTGAAGTCTAACCTTTTATTTTCCCTGGATACTCTCTTGAAAGCTGTAACAGTATAGAAAGTGGTAAAAATTCATATTTCCGGCTAAACCCTAGTACTCTGGATGGTACAAGATAATTAACAAAATTACTTTATCATTTCATCAGCTGTTATTTATCAGTAAGTCATCATATAAAGAAAAATAAATGAAGATCGTCGCTGATAACATTCCTTCTTTATCCCCACCACCAACGGATATAGTTGACTCACGACGTTTGTTTATAAGCGAGGAAGTAAGCAAGGATTCAATTTTAGTCCACTCTCACTATCACAAGAAAGAAAAAAAAGGCGATGTTTTTTATTGATATCGAAATAAAAATAATTATGACCCTGAGAGGCTGGTATGCCTTTCTTTCCTGCTTCGAAAGAAACAAATAAACAGCCACAATCCGGATGAAAGTTCGTTAGCAACAAGTGATGTACCAATGGTTGTTAGTAGTTTTCTTTCATTTAAAATGTGACTTAGTGATCTCTTATCAATCTAGGAACAGGAAAACGAATTAAAACACTAAACAATACAGAAAATTACTTGTCATAATCTATACGAGTATGGATAAAAGATCAACTTACTTCGAGAAAGTGCATAATTATCATTGCACATTGAAGTGATTCTGTTAGCAGTTACTTGTAAACTATTGCATATATTCGCGAATCCAATCAATCCTTTCGTTTACAAAGTTCAACCCGTTTCATCTTATTGTTACGTTAAAATTATAGTCTTTCTTTTCTTTTCAATTTTGATTTAATCAAATTATTATTTATTATTTTTGATGTCTGATAATTGACAAACTGTAAAATAAATTGTCCGTAATATAAAATAATACTTAAACTTTTTCACATTTCGTTAAGTTTTTCTCTTTCTAATATTTCGATACTGAAAAAGACATGTTTTGTTCTCTTTGTAATATATTAAAAGTTCGTTCAACAGCAAGTAGTTTTACCCCAATACTAGTTATAATAATTTCTTTGCATTGTGCTTATAACATTATAAACAGTGCGTCCTCTATTCTCATTATAAATAGTGCCCAGTATCTCTAGTAGTATGATTAAACTCTAATCTTTATGCAAATAACATCGAAGTCTTCTTCTTCTATGTGGAGGGGCGATAGTTTAGCGGTAGAGCGCTCGCCCGTGTGCAAGGGATCCATGGTTGGGTTCACAGACCAAGTGAGTGTATAGTAAACAATACCATGACCACGGCCGTTTTCTTCCACATTTTCATTCTACCAAATTATTCCATAATGATTCACTTTCATTAATCACATCTCTTTTAGCCTAAAGGACGTAATCGAGAGACATTACACTAAAAATTTCATTTCATTTTTAATTTGTTTCTTCTACTTTTTTTTAATTTTAAGATAACTTAACGGAAAATGTAAATTTTGTCATTTCAGACTTGATTATCTGATCTCAGAAATCCAATTTTTTAATCCAGTTTTTTTTTTTTTTTAAGTTCCATAACTAGAAATTTCAATTGTAGAAAAAAAAATAAACATAAATTAGAAAGCTGATTACTTCAATCATATATCTGCAAATCGTAATTCCTTAAAATAAAAATACAAAAAGAAAATTCGGAAGTGTAGAGAGAAGATACACCATATGATGTTAGAGACAATTATAATAAAGAAATTAGAAATTAAAAGATAATTTATAATAAACTTTTAATTCAGAGTGTTCAAAAAATTAGAGCATTCAAGAGGTTTTGTTGATAATTATAGTCTGTTGCACATGCCTACACAAAGCATATACACACGTACACAAGTCATGCAAGAAATACTGATAAAAAAAAATGTTAATCTGATAACATAAAAAGAATTGTTAATTCTTATGTAATAATAACATTATGAAATCAATCGTCCTTAACTAAACCTAAAAGAATATTCATAGCTGCCATTCACACATGGCTGAATCTCTTTTTTTTTTTTTTTCTGTACGTGTGTGCATGTAGATTATTATTGATTTCATCTGCAACCAGAATAAGAAATCGGTCATGGTTGATGGCTTTGAAGAGAATCTCTGAGAAAACTTTGCTGAGAGTTTTTAAAGTAATGCTTTCTTTGGATTTGTTTTAAATTTTCAAGGAAGCTTTTTATTAAAAATTCGATTTTTATTATATCACGCAATAGCCACAAGAAAAATCTGTTAGACACTTTATGCTATAAACTTGATTTCCATTTATATTTTTCAATAATGATGATAACTTTTTTCATTTATAAAAAGTTTTAATTTTGAAGCCATATTGAGGTCTTTCAGCAATTTCTTTCCAACCATGTATCAAAGTGCATACAAAGAGTGAGAATGCACGATTCGAACCCGGGTGTCTGCAGCTTACCGTACCGATGCGCTTCCTGCTACACTACGTAGTTCACTTCCTGAACAGCTTTACTATGTAGTATAAACACTGGGTTTGCAAGCACAACAGCAGTTGTGATGCAGTCTATGTGGTCTGAGTAACTGAACACCAAGAATAATAGAATGTATGTGTGTGTAGAGAGCAGACTGGGTAGCATAGTAGTTAATGCATCAACACTGCAAGCAGTAGACCCGGGTTCGATTCTCAGTCCAGATGTACATTTTTTACCTTTTTTTTTTTTTTTTTTTTGCATATCATTTCAATTCACACATGTAGAGAAAACGGTCTAATATAATAAAATCGGTTATTACCCTCCATTTATCGTATGTATCAAAATACTTGTTTGTTTCTATGGGTTTTGATTTTGTCAATAATTTGCAGTGTTACCATCTAAAGAAATTATTTAAAAATTGAACTCACAGAACTACCATTTGAGTAGCTTCTATTAAGCAAGTATTCTTCTTACAATATAAGCAGGGCCGGCTCTAGCATTGTGTAACACGTGCATTTGCACAAGGCGGCAAAATCTGTCATAACTATATTATTTAAAATAAATATTTCATTCTGGAAACAGACTTCGTGATGATGGTAGTTAAATTTACTAAGCTGACCTTCTATTTGAATACTACATTCATAAATCATGTTTAGGTTGCATTAGTTTAAGGTCACATAGACAGTGCTAAAGCAAATGTTCAAACAAATCCCAGCATGAATTGTTTGATTGTTGTCAAACACAAGAACTCAATTCTCGGACAGTAGCGAACACTGTTCCATTTAGTTAGTTATCACAGTTTTGATATGAAAACTAGTCTTGTCTTTGTCACAAATAAGTTCCTTTATGATTGAAAAAGAAAACACGTGTACCTTTATTTTTTAATAGATGTAGAAGGAAAATCAAGAAATAAAGATAAAAGAGCTACTTGCACTGGAATTGCAAACTGATATATTGAGATTGAATCTTGATATTGAATTCTATAAAAAGGATTGCCATCGTTCATCTGCAGGCGTGTTTGCTTTATCTTTCACTAGCAAAATAGATTATTATTTAAAGAAAAAGAAACAGACACAACGAGATCGTATTTGTAGTGTTTAGGCCTTTCTGAGTGCGAGTGCACTTTTCCTCTCCTTCGTTGTTCATGTTGCGGTAGCACACTTAAAACCGTGTCTTTTAAGATTTGTTCTTTCTGGAAAAAGGGAGAGGGGGCGGAAAATGACGTCATTGCACGGGGTGGCAAATTACCTATGGCCGGCCCTGAACCTATTTACGGAAGTTTATTTCCGTATTTGGTCACTTATGGGATTAGAAGTTGTTGTAGTGTCTAGTTAACAAAGATTGTAAAGAAAAGGAAAAAAGAAGAACAAGTCATACACACACATATACAATCGTGTTGCCGAAAGGCAATCAAGCACTATCTTGGATGATGAGGTGTTGGGAGGGACAGGGAAAATAAGAGACCCAAAACTCATTACATTGCTCTTACCACAGAGACTAATTGGCCTTCTTCATAATCCAAGTGAGTGTCAAACAACTGTTGTTTTTGTGGATGCAATTTCGTAGTTCATTTACCCGTCCGTTTCGTCCAGTCCTTTTTAATCCACTGGCGCTGGAGATCAAACCTACGGGTCACACGCATGCAGAGCCATTTCGCGAGTTTATGTCACGAAGGTCTATGTCGAGAACACTTTACTACTTTTAGCCCACGCTTCATTTATAATAAAATAAAAAAGAAAGAATGCGGCAAATATGCGTATACTTCCAGCTGATAATAATTATGTACATGGAATTTTCAATTCTATTTAATGGAATTCAGATGCCAATACTTGCTATCTCCCATTTAAACACTGTTCTCACAGGTAAACCGAAATGGAATTTTTGCATGGCATTGGAGATATAATGATAAATCGGCTAGTTGAAAGACTGTAAAAAGATACACTAAAAATTATTTGAACGATTGAATCTGCAAGTAACCTGTACTTTTCTATCCGCAACTAATGCTGGGTTTGCACAAGGACTAAGTACAAGGTTAATTCTCTCGTGAAAATTGAGTTTTGCACTCGGTTATTTAAGATTTCCTTCTACTGTAGTAATGCAAGCAATGTTCAGTTTATATTCAAAAATTCATCGTAATATGAAGTCCAGTAACCTTGGCAGTCAATATTATCTTTGTAACTATATTTTTCTGGTCAATGGTGGAAAATCGAGAAAAACAACCGATGCTCTTGACCTCTGTTTTATTTACAAACATAATTCATGGTGATCTTGGAAGTTCAAGATAGAAAAAGAATGATAAGTAATCAAGAAAACAATATTGCTTTTCTATCTTGTTATAGAATAATCCTTGTATTATCATGAAAATTAATCAACTGAGATTGTTTGCGTGCCACGTGTCCAATTATGAATACTGTCCAGTAGACCACAGTAACTTCCATAAACAAAGAGTTCGGAATCGAGGAAATCATGTTATTGTTTACGAGAAACTATAGTACTCTGGATTTGTATACATATGTGTGCGTGTTAATGATATCTGTACTTTAATATGATTCATTACATCTGTGTCATTGTATCATAATTAAAGGAATACTATACTACTAGCAACGAAAGAATCCTTGACAAACATCGGAAATGTCTTATTACGAAAGACAGTAAAAACACAATAGATTAAGGAAAGCCCAGCTGGTACCTAAGGTAAGGTGACAAAGTTTAGAAAATAGAAAAACGGGAAACTTTGCAAACTGGCATAACTTGACAATATACCTGGTATAGCCATTGTTATGTCGATATTTATGCCAGTGAGAAAGAAGTCTCTAGCTTTTTTATAATAACCAATTTTCATTTGCTTAACCTTATTCCAAATTTAATTTTCACATTACCTTTTAGTATGCAAAAGAATCCAAAATTAGGGATCTTGATTGTTTCTTGAATGTCATACCCTTTTGAGGACTGAATTTCTTATAGAAAGATAGGTCTTTTCTACAAGAAATTACTAGTATATTTATAATTACATTTCTACAAGAAATTAATAGAAATTACAAGTCCATACAAGAAATTACTAGTATACTAAGTAACTACAAGCCAAAAACGGGATGCTTTTTTTCTAAAAGAAAAATTTTGCGTTCCGCTTGCATTTTTCTCAAAACTCCGGACGATTTTCTGGAAAAAAGGGACAATTTCGTTAAAAACGGGATGTCTGAGTACCTTAACGTAAAAAACAATAAAGATTGCCAAAATGATTCATTATCTGTTGACTGATGGTTATTTTAGAAAAGCAGAGTCATACGAAATTTGTTCTTTTCAGCAGGCGTTTAGTGTGTTTTTACTAGGACTTCTGCTAGGACTTACTAGAACTTTTTACTAGGATAGCTGCCTAGATTAGTCATCAAATGTCACTGATATCAAATAGATTTAATACACAAATCACAATTCTAGTGTGAAAAGAAATTTTCGTTATTAAAAATTGATTGCCGTTCAAAATGTATATTCTTTTTCACAGACGTGTTCTTGAAATTGTTAAGAGAATTTCGTACTACCTTCAAAGCACCACTTCCAAGTTTTGAGTACCACAAAGTACCTAAGTTATTAATTAACCCTTAACCCACCAAGCGGGGTCCTCTAGGGACCCCAGAGGGTGATATTTGGTGATACTGCTGCAACTATAAGAACCAATTTATTCTCGATTTTATGTGCGCTGCATCCTTTTGGGATATCTGCTACATAATTAGATCAATGGTACGTTTCGTTAAAAAAAGTACAAAAAAATATTGAGAAATTAAAATAATACTTGAGGTCCCTAGAAGACCCCAGCTTGGTAAACAACGTTGACGATTTAGGCTTGGTGCGTTAAGAGTTAATGCAAAACAGTGCTTTTATAAATAGCTTGATATACATTAAAAATAAGAGTATAATTAGAAAAAAAATAATATCATTGAAAAAGGACGTTTACCTAAACTATTTTCAGTACAATTACCGGCCTTGATATTAATTGTTTCTTTCTTTTGTATCGTTGAAATTATAAAATAAATTGAAAACTAAGCGCGCTCATGTTGAGCATTTAAAGTCTTCTGTTTCTATGAAATAACTATAGTGCAATAAACCAAAAACAAGCATTTATACAAGAAGCGGAAACGGAAGGAACGCTGTGTTCAAATAAACAAAGTCACTTTCCCATTATTTTATTCCTTTACAGTAACTAAGCTAGAGAAAAGTGAATGGCATTCCTAAAATGTCGTGGTATAACACTAGCATTTATTGAAAGATTACTTTTACTGTACTATCATCTTCAAAAAATGTTCTTCTTTTTCAAATGTGTTTACGCGTTGAAATAGAGAAAAATGCGTATTTACCAAAAAAAAGATAAAAAAACAGAAAGAAGTATTTCGTTCTGGTGCACAGACGACGAAACTCCAATTAAACGTTACGTCAAACTGGTGAGGAAGGTTGAAAAGACCTGAAGTGGCAGGGATAATCGCCCATTCGCTCCTGTGGCAAATCCGCCAGATGTGGCAACAATGGTCGAACTGTTGGACCTCCGTGGGCAAAATAGGCAGGAAGGAAGAAGCATCCGTGGATAACTGACTTCTGAGTGTTTGGAGGGCGTTGTACTCGCATGAGGCCGTTGCTCTTCTTGTAACAAAGCGCTGCAAGTGATGCGCCCTTGCTGGGAAGGACGCAACAGCGAAAAGGAGCGAAAAGGAGAAAAGAAATCCACAACTCCAGCTGAGAGGAGTACATGACCTTGGCTTGGTCATCTTTTCTGACGGCGGCTCTTCTGGCTCCTGGGTCCTGGAAAGCCATCTCTCATGATTAGACCAAAATTACCATAATCAGTATCTAGGCGAGTTCTCAGAAAAACGTCCAGTGTGGTTGACTTTTTTTTTTTTTTTTTTAATCTGTATTTTTGGGCTGCAACAATCTGATAACTCTCTCATACCTAATTTGTGATCTATAAGAGGAATTTGTAACTGTTTCACCTTGTCAAGGTTATTCTTATATAAATCAGATCTAAAGAGAGCTCATAATCTTCTCTATGCTTTTTGCCACTATCCTGCTAAGAAAAACAGATATCAACAAGGAAGCAGCACGAAATTAGTTCACAAATACTACTCCACTTTCACAAGTACGTTGTACTATTTTCACCATGAAATTTCAATAACATTTCTGATACATACAACTAGTAATGAAATTCTCGATTGGGGAAAATAATCGTCCTTCAGTGATTTTTGTAAATCTTTATTATGAGTATACACTACGTTTAATAGGTTTGTTCCATGTATTTTCCCCTAACTTTTGTTATAAATAGTAATTAGTGTTTTATTTTATTTTATTTTTATTTATTTATTTTGTAATAATTTGACTTAAACCAAATTCCAACTTTGACGGTCAATAACTTGGGAACCAAAATTGTAGATAAATTTTGTAGATCGAATAATATTATATATACTGTCTTTGTGACTTTTTAGCTGTTAAAACTGTTAAATAGTTTTGAAATAACATCAGTCAAAAAGAACGTTTTATTTACTTATTTATTTATCTACAACTGACATGTGTGTACATATATACATAAAGAAAGTGTTAATACAGAGTGAATATATAATAATGATTAAAACATACACACACACACACACACACACATATATATATATATATATATATATATATATATATATATATATATATATATATATATATATATATATATATATATATATATATTGAGAGAGAGAGAGAGAGAGAGAGAGAGAGAGCAGATGTGAATTCATCAATATATATACAAACAATACAAAATTTAAAAACAAATACAATTTTATAATATATCAGGTTAGAACAAAAAGAATGACTTTATCTAAAGAAAAATTAATATTCAATACAATTCTTAAGAAAGAAAATAACTCTTTTTACGTACAATAATGACTAATTGTTGGATCAAAGGATCCTATATAATTCAATCAAAAGGATTCTTGTAGGTCTTATATCTGGAGAACTACATATAGTGTAGCCAAACTCAAACTATCAGTTTACTCAGTATGATGTGCTTATTCCGTAGAAAATACGAAAACTCGATATAGGGGCAGTTCAAAAAATTTGTTGCTCCTTATCCAAAAACTAATTATTGGCTAAGATCGCAATCTTTTGATCATTTTTTACATCATTCCTAAAATTCTTGTCAATTATATCAAATTATGTTAAAAAATTAATATAATGTTATCAGTTAGTCATTGATTATACAGAATAAATTACATTAACACGTTATGAAATTATTCACGTTTATTTTTTGACACGTTCAGCTAAACAGATATTTATAAAATATGGTTGCTACTTTAGAAAATCTTTAAAGATCTCTCTCTGTGTCTGTTTTTTGTTCCTTCATCAATGATTAATGATTCTTAAATGCTTTTTCAGTCTGGGTTTGGGTGTAGATTCTTCATCGTATTCCTAATAATAGCTATTTAATTGCTCAACTGCAATTTAAATTTTTTTATTTATTCAAACTTACTGTTTTTTTTTTTAACTATTTCGACAGCAAAAAGAGAAGTGATAGCCCCTCCTGGTAGTCTAGTGACTGGCACATGGTCCCGGGTTCGATTCTTGGTGGGAGAGATTCTGAATGTTTGAGTTCCACTTTAAATTGTGGGCCCACGCCTTTCATATTCTCGGTGCTTTTTTTTAAAGTTAAATTTCAAGAAATGAACAAAAGAGCAGTGACATATCGTAGGAATATTCAGAACATTTTCATTATGAAATACATATAAATAAAAAAAATATCTGAACCCTTGTTAAGAGGATATTTTTTTTTTTTTTTTAGTTTGAAAGCTATCCTTGTTTAAACGAGTACGAATGGGAGAGAAAGGAGAAATCTTACAAGTTAAATAAATCCTTCCTTATATATGATGTGTCAACCAATTCTTTGCATATAATATTGACGGACATTCAAACTTAGATTTTAGCAACTCCACTTTTACATTCGCTGTACATAGACTCAAAAGCTTCGTAATAGCAGTAACGTTAATGCTATCTGTAAAGCTCTGAATCTTGAGAACTAAAAGAGGTATCGTGAAATTATCTTTAGATTCAGAATTAACCCTTTTGACTTACCCGGCCATTTTCAATGTCGTAACCTGTCTGTTAGGGTGTCGCCAGCAATTTATGGAAAGAGAAAGAATGATTCGACCTAAGGTTGTTCAAGGATTAGTAAGCTTATTGTACAGTCAGCAACAAAAGTTCCTTCCGTTTGGTAAAATTTATTTTGGAAATGTGGAACAGTGGTACGATTGGAATATACAGAAAATTACATTCTTTTTAACTTAGTGAAAACTGTACTCAACTTGTCCTTCCATTCCGAAGTTATTTACAAAACTAATTTTATCAAACGAAAAGAACTTTTGTCTCTGACTGTACATAAAGGTCTTTCTTTTCTTTTGTAAATATTTTTTTAAGAAATAGTCCAAGTTACAAGGGGAGTGGGGCTAAGGTGGGCATGCATGTGTAGGGGTACCTGAACATTTATCGTGCTCACTATATAGCAACCATCAAAGTTATGAATCCATTAATTCTGTTTCTCTGACATAAGAATTTCTTTTTTCTTATCTTCGCTCTAAAATTAAAATAAATAAACTAATACAATTGTCCATTTTAGGAAATTGCAAAATACTGTCTGCCCAGTCGCTCACCCTTTTGAGTTTCGTATTTCTAGTGGGTGTAAGAGAATTGTATTTAAAAACAATATATAATAGGACGGCTGGCTGTGGGCAGTTTCACTTTTAACCCTGTCCCGTCGTTTCCTTTGTAGCTTGTGTAAATCCAATCTTTTGTAACACGTTCTGTAGGAGTCGTAAATGTCAAGTGCTCCTTGTGGTTATCATCGGACATATTGTGGACTGGAAGTAGGAAAAAAAAAAAAAAAGATCGACTGACAGAACGAGTTTCCAAATAAGTCGAATCGAAATTTCACCTATTGCAACGAAGTGTGACGTCATCTAATAGGTGGGATCGCTATTCGTCGCCCTTTTCGCTTAAAATCCCACGCACGTGTGTACATATACAGTACTTGTACCGGACTGTTGCCATGAGCGCGTTAACTGAGAATTTTGCACCAAGAAATAACAGGAATTTCAGTTGGTATTTCAAGATTTAAAAAAGAAATGGCACTACTAATGAAATGTTAATAAATTTTAATAAGCCTACTCTGCGAAAATAAAACAAGGCAATAGTTTTATGAAATACAAACGGTGGTAGTCCCAGACTCAAATTGAAAGGATACAACTTCCTGTGGCATTAGTAAAAGCGTGATAAACTATAAAAGTAACATAGAATTATAATTTGACACATTTTTTTTTAAACATTGGTGGTACCAGAATAAGTTGACTGAAGGAAGTGTCAATTTTCAAATGTTTCTTGTAATACTGATTTCGAAATTTGGAAATCAGTATTGCTATCCAATTCCCTTACATAGTCTTAACTTTTTCTCAATAACACCCCTTTCAAAGACACCACTACCACATGTTGCATACCGTTGGAAAGGTCATTCCATCGCCTTTCAAATCCGCTATATACCACCTCTCTAGAGTAATTACAGGATGAACAATACGCAACATAATGTCAAAAATGGTTCACAACCTGTAGCTCTCAAACCATTGAGATTAGGACCAATGTTCATATGAAACTTTTTGCTTAGAATCACCCATACTATCATTTCTCAAAATATTGTCCCTTCCTCCTGGGACACACTATATATTTATATATATACATGCAAAATATAGCAAAGTGATATTTTCATAAATGTCCTCACCAATAAACCTATCAAAACTAGGGAGTTTCTTAAAATTGAATTCAACATAGTAGAAGCTAGTCTTGGTTGAGCAAATCTATCTTTATGTGAAATAGATAAAGCTTCAATCAGGTTGGCTTCTGCTGGACTACAAAGACATAAAATTTATCACTTTACCAAATATTACAGAAACTTTTTCCATACTGTCGCAGAATATTTAGCTGATGGACTAACTGTTGGAAATAAAGCTAAAATAGTCGTAACTACATGTGCAAGGAAAAGGTTTATAAATAAATCGATTGGGTATATAGCATATTCACGAACAAATTAAATGTTTACTTAAAGTAGGGAATTCATGTTATTTTTCAGTTCAAAATCTTTTGTCATCGCGAATTCTGTCGAGGAATTTTGAAACTTAAAATATATAAAACGATAATAATACCTGTTGTCCTGTTTGATTGCGAAACATGATCGCTTACTCTGCGGGAAGAACGTAGACTGAAAATATTTGAGTCAAGATCCTTAGACGAATATTTGGACCCAAGAGGAACGGAAATGGGGAATGGCAGAAACTTCATAACGAGGAACTGTGTAATTTATACCGTTTACCAAACATTGTTAGGGTCATCAAGTTTAGAAGGCTGAGGTGGGCAGGTCATGTAGCCAGAATAAAAGAAAGCAGGAACGCTTTCAGAGATTTAACTTGAAGTCTAATTGGAAAATGACCATTAGGAAGACCTAGTTACAGATGGGAGAACACTATTAAGACGGATCTCGCAGAAATAAAAATACAAAGTAGAAACTGGATCCAGTTGGCCAAGGACAGAAGTCAATGGAAAGGTTTTGTGAATGTGGCATTGAACCTCCGGGCTTCATAGGCTATAGAGTTAGTTGATAGTTTTTACTCACAACATTTATAAATTTTCCAGTGTAACATTTTCTTTATGTTCATAAAAGTTGTTGTAAGGTGTTTTTAAGAAAGGTGTTTCATTTAATGGAGACTAAGTGGAATCAGGACGTGACACTTGAGTCGAAATGGAAAGCAGTTTGTGCATTGTGCAAGAACTAGTGGGAGTTTAAATGAAACATTATCATCCCTCATGGTTGAAGCGTTTGACTTTACACTTCTTGACTCTGAAATTAACAACTGAGCTTCTTCACTAACGTAAGAGAGGACTCTCTTTCTGTTTACATTCCTCCCTGCTTCAGGAGTCCAAATCCTCTTTCAATCAACGCCGTTTGCTTAAGAGCCACGAAATCATGCATGGTTTCTATAAGAAGTGATAAATAATAAAAAAAAAAAAAAAAAAAAACTAATGTTATTACTTACCAAATTAAACATACTTACATGTATACCTTTTCGTCATTTGTAAACAGTAATATTTATTACTACAGTGTTATCTAGAAGGAAAAATGACTTTTGTAGGAACCAATTTTAAAGATTATAAGAGCCGTTGTGACGTCGAGAGTGCTTCCTTGTTGATACGAGTCAATGAAATTAAGCAATTAATGTATTGAGTTCATTCAGTTCAGTTTTATTTACAATCAATATATCACGCAAACTTTAAACATTTTTTTTTAACTTACCTGAAAGCATGCTTGTTACAGATAAATTCAGTTGACAAAGTAACAACTGGTCCTTACACTCGTTAAAGAACACAGTAACATTAGTCACTAAAGAAGAAAATATTCATTAATTAATAACTGCTGTACCAACGAGTATGTTTTTAGATACTTAATAAACTATTATTTCGGTTATAGAGATTATGTAGCTCTTGTATCTAATCTGCTTATTAATTTAAAAGAAATGTATTGCACATTTAAAATTGATATTTTATTTATTCAACATCAACGACTTTTAATGAATTAAACTACTGTCTGCCACATAATTGTGCCTAAGAACCAGCTACTACATTTGCCTTATATATATCATTATTTACATAATTTTCTCTCAAGAATGCTTCTTCTGTGTAAATTATGAAAGAACAGTCATAACCCACCAAGTCAGGCGAGAATGCAGCTTGTCAAATCTAGGTAGTTGGTTTGTGTAACAAAATCCCATTTGGCAAAGAAAGGAGCTGTGTAGACAAAATGAATTTGGTTAGATGAGTTCTGCGTGGTAGCTTTCATCAATCATTTTAAGAAGTCTTTCGTGAAGAATACAAACATTAAATGTTGAATCTCGAAGTTAACGAATAGCTCCCAGGTTACCATTTCCATTAGGAAGAAGTAAAAGGGAGGGATAGAGGTCACCTTCATTAGTGTACCCATGCAAGAATGGGTAAAAGCTTTCCTGAGGGACAAAGTAAACTACAAGGGCTTTTAGTAGATTTAGATTTTCTTCAGTTTCCACCAAAGAAAACTGATCTTATTCCAGGGAGTTTTTCTGAGTTATTCATTAACTTTAGCTATATATTCGTTTAAGAGTTTCTTCTCTAATGGAGGAAGAAATTGTTTTTATTGAACGTGAGAACGTGCATAGGAATTCGTCAGTACTGGAGGACAACATTTAAATCTTTCCAAAGTGTACTATATGGCTAAGTGGTAGAGAGTCCACTTCTGGCTTAAAAAAAAAAAAAAAAAAAAAAAAAAAATTTACTCCTACTTTCTTGTGATACAATTTCTTTCGTACACCATTCACTTGCATTTGTCCCCCCTTCTCTTTAGCCTACCATGGTTTATTAAATTAACGAAAAGAGTTAACAGTATCTTACATTTGTCTATATTAGATAATGACTTTTTTTTTTTTTTAATCTAAATTTAGATGAATGTGAAGTCAGTTTTAGTAAAATGACTATAGAACTAGCGATACCAGATATGGGTGCTTCATTAAAGGAAGTACCGAGTGTACTTTGTGACCAATGTCTAAGTACAAACACAACGCGAACGCATAAGAAAAAATGGTATTATTTGATTTCCCTCCAGTCTGTTCTGCAAACCAACAGTACCTCGTGCATTTTGTGTTTGTCTATACTCATGATACTGTAGTAAAAGATTTGTTCATGGTGTTCAATAAAACAGTTTTGAAACCAATATTCTTCAGTATCATCAATAACCAAATTCTTATAGATCAGTATCGTACAAAATGTGGACATTGTTAGTTTTTCGATTGTCAAGTTATAAACAGAGAACATAATTCAATGTGAACTTGTAAGACAATATTATTAAAGGGTAAATTCACGCACGTGCACATTTGAAATATTTAAATTTTGGTTTTGTTCCAGTATTCTTTCCAAAGATGAGCTCTGGCTAAACTAGTTAGAAGGAGCCATTAGGTTAGGTTAGCCATTAGGAGATTGTCAGGTTCTTTTCCCTTTGGTTCTAAGGGAATATGGTAATCTGAAAATTAAGAAGCTGGATTGAAGGGTAGATTTAGAACAAGTATTAGAGATACTACTATACAAGAATTACGTAATTACGATTTCATTATATAAATATTCAATTTCATAAATCCAATTAATGTTCTACTGAGTGAATTTAACTTCCTGTTTTATTAAATACCTAATGCTTGACATAGGTAAATATTTGAGTAGAGCATTTTATTTCTAGCCCATTTCCTCAGCATTCTATGCACTAAGCAAATGTTTACCTTTTCATAAAGATAATATATAATGTTACAATGTTTAATTCATCCAGATCTAATTCTTATGACAATATAGAATAGTATTGTATCGTTATACACAACGATTATTAGTTATTCTTAATATTACTAATTAGTTCATTCTTGAATTTAAAATACTTCACTCATTCTATATGAAAATAAAGTAAAAGTAAACTTAAGAAGAGATGAAGCTATTGTTACTTTACATCCTGAAACTAAAATATCGAAACATATAGTATCAATGTGTTTTATTCCAAACGCTTCCCACTAAAACACGGTTATAGGTTCTGTTCATTCGTAATAAATCAGTGCTTTAATAGGAAATCTTTGCAAAGAAAAATTGACTGAGTTCAATCAACAATATTCTGAATTTGTTGACTAAAGATGAAGAAACTGCGTTACATGTAAAGCCATTCTAAAGCAGTATGTTCTTTCACATCTTGATGCATTTTCTTCTGAAGAGCTGTTGATTGTAGAATATCAGAAAAGTAGGATGTATTGCCACCAACAATGTTCCAAATTAAATGTTATATTAAAGAGCATAGAGAAGTCCTGAAACTGTATTTTTTAATGGGTAGAGTTACATTTCATTTTTTATAAGGATGCAGAACAGGAATAGTTTTTTTTTTTCTTTTCTCAATATTAAATATGCATTCTATAGCTTCAGTAAGTAAATAGAGATAAACTTCTCTTCATAACATCCAAAATAAAATTATGCTAATTTAATTTCCTTATGCAGTTCTCTAATCTAAATCAGAAGTTCAGCGTTAGTCCCGTTTTACTGTGTTGCTAATTGCACATTTCTACCCCTTCATAATTTGTAGTTGTCATAATACGATTTAAAAAAAAAAGAAAAAGAAACAACTTGAGATAAGTGCATAGATAACAATAAGGAAAGTCCAAATGAAGACAGAAAAAGAAGTCAGACGAGTGATTGTGTCTAATGGTTTCCCGGCTTTCGTCCTCCTTAACTCGTTAAAAGGTCTGACCACACCCAAGGGTCGCCTTGAGACGTTAAACGGTCCATTCACATTTGCCTTGAGTTATGCTAGATCTCCGTTAAAAAAAAAAGTATCAATAATTGCTATAAAGGAAGTACTTTACATGTGTGAAATTATATTGCACAATTAAATAAAGGAAGATTATATATACGAGTATATACACAGTGGCGGATCCAGGATATGATCAAGGGAGGGACTAACCATAATTTGCCGTTTTATCTAGTGTAAAGCAGGATCCATTTTATCCAGTGTATACCTGAGTGTCAAGGGGGGCTATAGGCCCTATAGCCCCCTTTGGATCCGTCACTGTATATATATATATATATATATATATATATATATATATATATATATATATAGTGGTGCTATTCAGCTGGTGCGCTAGAACCGATTTGTAAAATATTTCTAGTTCACAGACCCGTTTCTTATGCCCAGTAAATTTTAGCCAGTTATATCTAGAAACAATAAATTTTAGTTTAACTATCTTTATTTTTAGAATTTTTTAAAGCTACAGGGTTAAACACATGATCTCTCAGGACAAGATATAAGCGTTTATTTCTTAATCTCAAGTGCTCACATACCAAGAATAAGGACTGAGTTCACATGAGTGTAGTGGTGAGGGTATTTGAAACGCATACATACCGTTATCAACAAATGTCCATCCATTGCTGTATCCAGGTCTTTCCAATATTTTTGATACCCATCTGAACTCTTATCTTCGATAATTCGATGCAGTTCTGCCTAATTTCCTCACACCACCTTGAATTAGGATGTTGTGTTGATCTCTACTTGTCACTTGTGGTGTCCAGTAAAAAATTTGCTTTTATCTGCCTTGTATGATTTGTTTGCTAAGAGAGATACTGTATATCTATCTATCTATCTATTAATCGCTCTGTCTCTCTCAATATATATATATATATATATATATATATATATATACAGAACCGGTTGTTAATAGCACCACTGATATAAAATCTTCATCTAAATAGAACAGCTCAATTCCCAGTTGTAACGTCTTAAGTTATGGTACTTCAATAATTGTGATAATATCATGTTTTAAAATCAGTCATTTTGTCCCATTTTCTATCTCTAAATATTAAATTCATGAGTCATAAAGATTAAATAAAAAAAATCTTTGCTACATGTAATTTTTTTTGGAACCACCATAAATATATAGGCATGCAATATGATAACGTGAAGGTTATACAGTTTTGTTATTTATATATATATATATATATATATATATATATATATATATATATATATATATATATATATATATATATATACATACTGTATTTAAAAAAGTACTAACTAAATTTATATATACTAAAATTGAGTAACTAATAGACTTTTTAATGTTCATAAACCAAAAATGGAATTACTAGAATAAGTAACACTATTATCTGTGTTATTTTGGAAAATCTGTCACTGTTCATTAAAGATACACAAGTTGAAAAGAAAAGTGCTTATTAGGGGACTCGTACATTGTTTACGAATGTTTAATAAAACGTGATTTTCAGTTTTAAAAATCAGAATAAACATAATGATAACAATATAACGTTTTTGAATCTTTGTACTGTGTCATAACAATATAACATTCGTGGATTACATAAACAACAATACATACTGATTACATAAAGAATGTAAGAAAAGAAACAGCAATAAATGCCACAAATGTAACAGAACTAAGGAACTTAAAATTTATAACCACATACTATGGGCTTCTACGGACTAAAATAACAGTTTGAAATAATAAGCACGTTTGTAGAATTCTGCGTTACCAAACGGTTAAATTACCTTTGATTTAGAAATGGATTTGACTTCCCGTAGGAACCAGTAAAATTTCAGTTTTACTGTTTTATGAGTAATGGCGGTGAGATCTAATGTGCTAAACACAAAATTCACCTAAGAAACCGACGTGCCTTGCAACTTATCAATCTTTCAACTGAAATAAATTTAAATCTCAGTAATCACTGTATATATATATATATATATATATATACAGGGTGGCCCAAAAGTAGGTACACGTCCCTGCATTGATTATGTACAACATTCTAGTTTATCGGTTTATTTGCTTCGGCTGTTCCGAGCTTAACATGTAAGTAAAAATACATTAAGAACAGACAATAAATAAACTAAGTCTACTTGATGGATAATGATAAGAAACGATATAAAATGCAATATATATATATATATATATATATATATATATATATATTAAAATAACTACACATAATAATGCATGTTTATTTTCAATTTCAATTTCAAGTACTTTATTTCTATATAAGATTGTGTAGTTCAGGAAACAAATCAATCTATGAATATATGTATATTCCTAAGCATCTATTCAATTTCTTGGATTAAGTGTTTGTGTTATTTACAAAACCAACATTATGCGCCGTGTGTAGTACTGAAATAGCATTAAATTACATAATTAACTTTTAAGGATGTTTAATGACTATTTGGAACTATAAACAGTAACTTTGAGCCGTTCATGACTGCATTTCAGTTATGTAGCTATTGACCTAACAATTGAACTTCACTGACCTGGGAATTTTTATTTCTCGTTTGAGAACACGACAAAATAGAAATGACCTCTCCAAAAGACATTTGTTAATTGAAAATAATTCAATGTTTTTGTGCAGAAATGATGTGTAAATTTGAGAACTTAATTTTCATTTTTTTTAAATTTACTTTTAGTGCTAAGTCGTGCTCCTTTTTAATTTCTTAGTTAAAGACGCATTTAGTGTGATCCATGACAGTAAACGAAAAGCACTAAAATTATTATAAGGTAGATTTTATTTCATGTTATTTTCTTCCTCATTCTGTTAATAAAGAAACAACAGGAATATAAACTGAAAGAAGGTGGTAGGCAATAATAAGATGTGGCTAAATGAAAAGAGAAAAGGAGTTGTAAAAAAAATAAAATAAAATAAAATAAAGATAAGTCGAGACAGGAAATGAATTTTCTTAACCTGTCTTGCGTTATGTTTTCGTGCATATGTGAGTTCTGTTTATGTTTGTGGACATCAGCCACGCTACCACAATATTGCTGTAATTATTTGAGTCAAGTAGCCTTAGCCAGGTTACCTTCTTCCCTGTTCTGTTTTTAGGCTCACAACAATATCTATACTAAAAAAAAAAAAAAAATTCTCAAGTAGTGGCAGGTGAACGACTTCTAAAAGGAAAATATATAGAAGACACTGAAACAGAAACATTGTTTTGGATCAATTTTTATGAAATTTGTTACACATCCCATTTCTAGACAGAAAAAAAAAAGAAAAATATAATGGAAAGACAAATTCAATTTATTACACTAAAGAAATTGTCATTATTGTTATTATTTTACTTTCGTTTTCCTTCGTTATTTTAAGTGATTTTTGAGGAGAAGGACAAAGAATTTGCTTGTTTTTTTCTCTCTTTAACTTTTCATAGATAACTCTCATGCACAAAACTCTTGCTCAAGTTTGTTAATGAACATTCTTTATTCATGTTCCAATTCTTGAACTAGTTCATCATTCATTTGTATTCTATCTTCAGTATAATATATAATTCTTTTGTTTGAAAGTGTCTCATTCAGTCAGTCAAACCAGGTCTTATTTTTTTCGCACATTCTGATTTAAAATTCAAAAGCATCATTTTGCAGATATGTTTGTTTTATGATTTTTGTATTGTGTTATTATATTTATAATTTTTGATACTAATTTTGCACTTTCTTTAGTTTTATGACAGAAGCCTTAAACTCTCAGATACATATAATTTACTTGTTAAAGAAGAATAATTATACAAAATGTTTGAACTGTTTTGCATGTGTACAAATGACTTGTAATGTTTCACTTCGCTGGTTATCGCTATTTTTCTTTCTAGAGTTCTTAGTACTTTAACATTTTTTTTTGCTACAATCATACAATACAGTATTCACCTGTTTGCCTTCAGTCTTGATCGCTTTCCTTGTATAGTCACGACTTTGATAGTACACACGACACTGCTACGTACAATGTGGCTATTTGAAATTTTATGAATAATTGACCATATTAAATAACTTGAGCTACTTAATTTTAGAAATATATATATATATATATATATATATATATATATATATATATATATATATATATATATATGAAAGTGATTATGTTTGTGACATAATAACTCTTGAACCACCCGACCAATCTCGATCAAATTTTCACATAGATGAGGTTCGGGACTGGGATGGTTTTTATCATTCCACTTTCACGGTGTAACTTGGGGAGGAAATATGACCTATATTAGTGTTGAATCCA
Source organism: Thermobia domestica (assembly GCF_964235325.1). Classification (NCBI taxonomy): domain Eukaryota; kingdom Metazoa; phylum Arthropoda; class Insecta; order Zygentoma; family Lepismatidae; genus Thermobia; species Thermobia domestica. Next base: position 37,970,010 of record NC_137462.1, on the reverse strand, counting down.
TAGTTTTCGGGGTCGCTGAGATGAATAGTGACACTTCCAATGCCATTTAAAACCAAATTCATCCCTCATTACTGCCATCCTAAGCGAAAAGACCTTAACTCCGCATTTTTCGAAAATCGAGATATTGGTAAGGGAATGTTCGTAGTACAATTCTGCATCTATCTAAAGTGAAATTGACGTGGTTTGACTAATAGGTAGGGGGTAATTGACGTCATGAGCGTTTACCTTATGTTCAAAACTGTAACTGAAAAGAAGCAAAAAGACCATAAGTGGCAATTTATAAGCAAAAATATTTAACTGTATTACCACACAAATTTTAGATCGTGAAAATATATTTAATAAAGTTTTACTGAAATACAACAAATTTGAACGTACAGCCTAAGCCAAAACGCGTTTTGCTTATTTTCTCGCAAGTATGTGAAGTGGAGATAAAACCTTTTCGGTTAGCAGGGCAGATTAGTACTCCTAAGCGGGGATGGTACATGTAAAAATAATTGAATATGACCGACATTAGTGTCGAATTCATAGTTTTTGGGGTCTCTAAGTTGATTGGTGACAATTTGGTTGTCTTTATGTCCAAAATGAAATGTATTCTTCCCGTGCGAAGAGCTGGTATTCTGCTAGATTGAGATAAATTTTTAAAAAATCAAATTTTATTCCACTTACATAAAAACGTATATAATAATAATCTTACATCTGATGTTGTTAATATACAATACATATCTTGTAAAATGTTTTGACTTTTTGTCATGTAATCAACTAATAGGCATTGACAGAAGTGGTGTATGAAGTTGAATGCATATAAATTACAAATACTTTTAAACTTCTAGAGACATTTCTACTATCTTAGAATTCGAAAAAATAACATCTCCAAACTTTGAGAAGGGATTTCTCATATTAAATAAAATTTTTTAAAATCTAAGAAACATGGTTGAATAAAGGGAATATGAATGATGATCCCTTAACAGGTATAATCTGCTGAAAAATAAAAGAAGAGGAAAACAAGAAAAAGAAAGTGGTCCAGGAAACTATAGACGAACTCGCATAAGTTTTGTTTAAATACTTATGTTATTCTATTCAAGTTCTATTTAAATATTTGCGAACTTTACCGTTCCTACGTAAAAAAGTACATCTTTATCTTCTCCGAAACTCCTTGTGAGTATGTTTACCTCTCCGCAATGCATTTTGGGCTCAAAAATACTTATACACAACTACTTCGGGTTGTCAAAACATTTATTCCAGAATAAACATAACATTGAAATTATATACACAAACTGTATATTGCTGAAACACACTCTGAAACGTTGACTTTTGATTACTTTCAGACATATCCCATTATTATTACTTATCTAAAATACTTATAATGCTTTGAACTTGGATCAGCGGAACCTAAATAAATACCATCATGTTATCAGCAGATTCCCACAAAAACGAAATAGTATGTATGCCTTTCCCCATTTTTATCCGTGCATTTTTATTTCTGTTCTCATTTCCGATTTTCACTAACGTTGCTAGCTAAGTAGTTAAAATAGTCAGATGTTCTACTTTCTTTGTTCTAGTTTCTATACTTTTATATTTCTTTCAATCTATTCACTATTGCTTCTTTTGTCTCATATTCTCCATAGTTTTGTCCCCAAAATTTCTAACATTCTGTTAGTTCCCATTTCGGATTCTGTTGTAAGAGCCATATCATCTAACAAATCAAAGCGAATATCTTCAGTTCTTCTACCTCCTGTAAAAAATACCATCTTCACTATGTAGGCTCTTCGAAACTACTTTTCTAGATAAAGAAATGAATACTGCTGAAGAATAAAGTTGTGAAAAAGGCCCATCTAACAGATATGAAAGTAACGTAAGTAATTAATCTAGAATAGAATACAAGAATAGATTAAAGTAAGAAGTTTTACTGTATACAGAATGATAATTAGTAATTCGAGGAAATGCCAAAGAACTGGTTCATATATTTAGAGCTGATACAAAAAGGACATTGCAAATTCTAGAGAAAACAAAACTGGAGTTATTGGTGTAGAAACTTCTTCTTCAAAGAACTGGAAATCCTCTTTCCTTTACGTGTTTGCTAAGTTCGTGTATATTAAAAAAAAAAAAAAAAAAAAAAAAAAACTTTATACTGGCCTGCGTAAGCAAAGTACCGAGAACTGTGACATAAACAAAAAATAAAATGTTACATATTTTCACTCCCTGAACATTAACTTGTCCAAGTTGTTACACGTAACCATAAAACATACTAATATTTTTTACCATATTTAAGAAGTACCTAAGAATACCAGTTGATGTACTCATTAATGATTTACATTATTTTGCATAGTATATCACCTAAGGGAAGTGATATACTATTTATAAGTAAAATTCTACAGATAAGGTGTGTGCACTATTTATCAGACTAAACCAAATACGTACACTGCTGAAATATTATGAATTCATTGTATGATATATATGTATATCAGTATTGCCTGATAACGGTGTTTAAGTTGTGTGATCAATGACTACTTTATGTTCTATTGATTGATTGATTTGGAGTTTAACGTTCCTTTGAATAGCGAGGCTATATTAGACGTAAACCTACTGATTAACATAGAATCCGAACCACATAAACTCCCGACGGAATCGAACTCGGGTCTCCTACGCCAAAGGCGCGTACACTAACCGCTTAGCCACGAAGCAACTACTTTATGTTCTAGTGCTAAATCGACATCGTATAAAACAAGTCTACTATTCAGAGTTCATTCGAGATATTTGCTTTTTCTATAGAATTTAAATCTTTGAATACTTGCACTTAAAACGAAAGTGCTAGCTATTAAACTATGAGGGAGCCGTGTGTTAGTGTTAAATATGTTAGTGTGTTTTGAATTGAATAGTAAACGTATATTTACTCACCTTTCTCGTATAATCAATCTATTTCAAACCTTGACATTTCCTTGGTTTAATACGAGAGAAAGTAAAATGCCACTTGCACGTATAGTTCTATTTAAAGAAAATTAAAAAGAAAAAAAAACTCACTTGTAATGTTAGTCAAAAGATTAATATAATCACTTTCTGTCATGTGAATATGTATTTATTGGAAGGGGTAAATGTCATAAATGGCATCTTAAAAAAAATGCTTATAATACTTGTGAAATCTTATAGTTAAAGTTCTGCATATATATATTTCATATTAAGATATATCTTATAACGTATTGATCTGCTTTGTCCAAATTCTCAGAACATCTATTTTTTCTCCGAATTAGTATTACAAAACGTACTTAGTGCATATGTATTCTTTTAAAATGGATCGCAAAATTAACGGAAGTTTATTTTATTTTATTTTTAGTTTTTCTTTCTTTTCCCAGAAAAGTCTGCACTCGACAGATGAATACTTCATCGTCAAATATATCTATAGCTGCCTAAATAATTAATATTTTTTTCTGACCAGAGTATATACTTATTTATTGAAATTAAAATAAGTCGTTAACAGTTTCAATAATTTAACGTTATCTTCATCAGAGATATCTTCATAACATTAAATTATTATTGTTATCAATGTATGATAACGATAATAATTTAATTTTATGAAGATATATCTTCCAAGTAACGCCTGATGAAAATAACGTTAAATTATTGAAACTGTCACGCCTTATTTTAATTTCAATAAATAAGTATATACCTGGTCAGAAAATATGAATTATTTATGTAGTTCCAGAGTTGAGATGGATGAAGTTACTATAGCTGCCATCTATAATAATTTGACAATCAATGATTGAACTAAATACAAATATAAACAGGGAAATTGGTTTTGTTAAAATGGTATTCTTTTATCCTCCCATAAGTTAAAATGTAGTTTGAGCATTATAACTGTTACTAAATAAAATACATAGCAGAAGATAACGAAAAATAAAATTGTGTGTTCGTTGCTAATGCATATAATGATCAAATATAAACGTTATATGTTCCAAAATTATAATAAAGATGGCTAATGCTTGAATTCGTGTCATCAAGTCATCCTTAATTGCAACAAAACAAATCAGTAGATGCTCCTCCTTCCTCGGTTACTACTTCTCCTTCTGTCTTGTTCAGTAAAACATAGTCTCTTGCCTAGTTTCGAAAGGTCGTATACTTTTATTTATAGATTTAGCTTCGTTCAGCCGCTTCACTTGAATCAACTAAACAAAGAAAATTAGAACTCAAAATTGCAAAACATCTTAAATGAAAATGAAAGAGCTTTAAAATGATAGGACAATAAATAAGGCGAAATAATAAAAATTGCAAATAATAGAGAAAACGTGCAACAATGAGAAATTTGAGCAAAACCACTGACCCAATGGTTGTCTCCTATGACGTTGGTGCAAGCTCTATGAAGATTCAATGCGTATGCACAGTGACCAGCTGCAACAATAAAAAATTTACTCCGTTACAATGCAATAGGCAGTTTGATGGTGAATTATCTTATCTGATGGTTAGTTGAATATCAAAGTGAAATGATAAAAACACATTTCGAGCCAAGTGTTGACTATGTTGAAAAAAAATTCAAATGGTTCAACCTTTTGTTGTAAAAAGGTCACACATATCATCGATTTCACTTTATATGTAATGATGCAATTAAACCAAAGGAGAGCGTTCACCTCCGGTGCTTGGGGTCCCTGGTTCGATCCCAACTCGCGCCGTGTGGACTTTGTGGTGGACAAACACCGTGATCGTGGATTTTCTCGGGGATCTCCCGTTTCCTCCCACTTTCTTCATTCCACCATTTCATTCATTTCTCATCATCACAGTCTCCTTTAGCCTAACCGGCATAAGCGTGGGACGTAAAACTTAAATATTTCTTTTCATTGTTTAAACCAAAGGAATGCAAATTTATTCTAGTCAATTGATATATTTAATTCAAACCTAAGTACTATTATTTCCTATGTACAATTGAAAGGACGTGGACTTCTAAGAAAAGGTTGGAGATCAATTTTTCTACAACAGTGTTCAAATACAAGAATAAAGTCTCACAGTACGTATCAAGTTATACTATAAATACGGAGAAAATTAAAACACATACCTCGTTAAAAATACAAAATGAGAAGAAGGACCTTAACCTAACCTAGGCTGAGATAATTAGGTACATGAAAGATAAAATAAGGATTGTAGGGGTAAAGAATCAGAAGAGAATAGAATAAAAGAAAGTAGTCTACAGTACACTCAAATGGCCAAGACACATAATAACTTGTGCTCATAATGATAATGATCACATATGGTCGAATATTATATTAAACTTGTATAAAGAAAAGTCAATAGCATATTCTATCCTTGGATGTTTTATTTGTACACAAACAAAAGTGTAGAACACGCATGGAGGATATGCGATGACCCTGAAGAGTTATCAAGATAAGTAATATGCACTGCAAGTTCCTCACCGACAATGCACCTATCTGCAGGTAAAGCAATACTTATACTGAAGGACAATCTTTTTCTGCGAGAGTGTATGTGATAAGAAAGGTTGTGTAAGGTTCATCTGAACCGGTCACTCGTACGTGTTAATATTTGGTACATTGTTATACACTGTTGCCAACATCATCATATGGTACATCCTAAACAAATGACAGCCATTTTCCATTCAACCATAAATGCTAAAATATTGTACAAGAATATAACCTTATTGATTCTTCTTTCATATAATTTAGCGGTACGAAAGAAACTTTTAAACGTTAACTTTGCATTTCTTTCGCCAATTATAACCGTAGGGAAAAGAATTAATAATATCAAATTTTGTACAGTGATAATGAAAATTGAGAGCAAGGATTACAATAAATGCATCTATGATTATTAACTGCGTTGAGGAATAGTGACCCAACGATTCTTCTTTTGTGAAACGTTGGAATTTGCACTTAAAAACTTGAAGGTTTATCTTTGAGCGATTAACCATAAATTTTTAAGTCCTTGCGCTAGATTGCACAATGCATATGTCAACAGTAGGAAGGATTCTTTCCTACATTTTCGTACACTAGTACTTAACAAAAAATTTAGGGAATTTCTGGAAGTTCTTTTTCTTCTTATACAATTTCAAATTCAGCAGTTCACAGTTTCACAAAATGAAGAGGGATTAGATTTTCCCCTTTTGCTAAATTAGATTAAAAAAAAAAAAAAAAAGCAAAATGTATCGTGCTAAGCCAAACTTAATGCTGATAGTTTCTCAATCAGGCAAAACTACTACAAGTTCTTATATTTTCTGGTACACTTTTCCATAGGAAAATATTTTAGTTACTATAATTTTCATAATCTGTCAAAGGCAAAGTAGGAATAAGTAATAAGTATTTGATTATCTTCGGAGTTTTCCTGCTAAAATCAGAGAAAAAAACGCGGAAAGATTTTTGATGTGTTTGGCAACAGTGCTTTGGAATTATCGAGAAAGGAAAGTTTAGTAAAAGTAGTAGAAAGAGAGAGAAAGAAAAAGAGTCTATACGCATAGAAGATAAATCAAATCGATATTCAAGCCTCCGTTAGCTTAGCTTGTCTTTCCAAATACGGCAACTATCATGTTTCAAAAGTGCACATTCACTTCAGTTTATTGCATGCAATATACGAGTTCTTAAACATGTATATGTGCAACGTACGAAATGTGATAATATAAGGATTATACATTCATCTACATAAAATATTCCGTACCCAAAATATTTCTTTTAATCATCCCTTTTATTGGGCACGTCTTTTTCTCTCATGTGCTTTCTGCTCGTTTTCCATTTAAAAACTTTTAAATGTAATGTATAAACTTTTATGTAACATATAAACTTTTAAACAGTTTCGCGAGGAAACGGTGTTATATCCGAATAATCATGAATAAATATCCACATTCAAATCTTTTTCATAATACATTAGACTCTCGCTAATCCAGCTCTCAGTAGTACTGCCCTACATCTAGCCTCGGCCATGTAACGTGGCAACAATGTGATACAACAATCTGCCAATGATTGTACCATTCGGGACATGTTTCATAGTGAGTGATACTCTATGTACAAACTCAAGAACTAAGTTTGTACATAATGTATGTAACTATTCTATAACATAGTAACTATTCTATAACATGTGTAGGTAACTAAGTTTTCTATTTTTATGTAATAATGCATATAACTTTAGATTTAATAAAGTATACTGACGAGAGATGCTTACTGCACCAAAGAAATTAGTTCAAGAATAGCCATAGCCAAAGAGACATTAAACAAATAAAAAATATCACTCTTAACTAGCAGGTTTAATATTGGACTTAGGAAGAAGTTGGTCAAGTGCCATATATGGAGCATTCGACTGTATGATTCAGAGACTTGGACATTATGGAAGATAGACAAGAAATGTTTAGAAAGCTTCAAAAGATGATATTAGAGGAAAATGGAGAAGATAAAATGGACAGACAGAGCAACAAACGAAGATGTTTTAAAACGGATAGGAGAGAAGAGGAGGACTCTTTTAGCCATCATCCTTCATAGGAAAACCAATTGGATTGGACACAACTTGCGAAGAAATTATCTTCTTCATACCATCATAGAAGGAAAGGTGTAAGGAAAGCCAGGAATAGGAAGAAGAAGAACACAAGTGATCGATGATTTAAAAAAATAGACGAAAATATTGGGAGTTAAAAGAGGAGGTTGAAGATCGAGAAACATGGAAAAAAACATCCAGTCGCAAATCTTTAAAAAAAAAAAAGCCTAAAAACTTTTCTTAATAATAATAATAATAATAATAATAATAATAATAATAATAATAATAATAAATACTGTTATGTGTTAAACTAAATTTCAGATACTCTCAATAATGTGGCACCTTTGCTAACCCGGCACCCATCTTCCCAAAGAATGGCCAAATTTGCGAGAATTTAGTGTATTACACTATCACATTTTCTTTTCTGATATTAAAACATTGGACATTAATAAGCATATCAGTGTGAAAGTGAGTTTTGATTCGTAGGTGCTATAGATTTGTAGTGGGTGCTTTAAGAGTGGCTTTGTTGCATCACGTTTAGTAGTTGTTAACTTTTGTAGTCGACAGATACTGGTTCGCTCTCCTGTCAGATATAGCCTACTTTCCAGAAGACCCAGTTACGATCGCTTGTCGTTTCTTTCTTTATGAAAGGTTGTACAAAAAGGTTTGCTTCGTACCAGGGACTTTCCAGCCACTCATGCATGATTACGTTTCAATTGCAATGCTTCACTGAATCTACCTCCCTGTTGAAAGTATTCGGAAAGCAATACCTGCTATATTACTATATTATATATAATGTTGTATTTTTTAAATATATATTTGACATTGTATAAGTTCATGATTCCTACCATATGCATATTACGTCACGTTAAGTGATTGAAATTGCACATCACAATTGTGACGTCAAAACGAAAAAATAAATTCGATAGCTAGCTAAGGAGAAATTCCTGTAGTTATGTGATAATATTATGCCCGGGTAGCGTAGGTATTCAACATCGTTCACATTTCCCTTTCATAGTTGGATCAAAAGAGTTTATGTTTGATATTCATGGTTAGCAATTATCAGTGAAATTTTTCATGGATGACATCTTTAAACAATGTTTATATGAAGAAAAAAAAAAACAGTTGAGAATGCTCCAAGAACATTGCCACAACAAACTTTAAAAGATTTAGTTTTCTTATTAACTCCTAGAAGCTTTATACCAATTGTTCTATGCAATTTATTATTATACTCATTAAACAATTTTTGTAATATATGTATCCATTTATAATTTCCTTGAGTACTAAATTTTTTCAACATATTTTGTTTAAGAGTTCTGCTTAAGAGAGAGAAATGATCTACGATATGTTGTTTTACGAAGACACATACTCAAAATGGTGGGCTCAAAATTGAAAATTTCACAAAATATCATCTTTCTATAACTTACGGTTCCCGAGATATAGCTCTTTAAATCTCCCGAAATCCGAACTTTTTGGGCCAATATCTCGGGAACGGTAAGAGTGACGCGAAAAATTCCATCGCTTCTTTCAGATAGCTTTTGATGCTCTATCGAATGGAGGACTCAAAATTGAAAAATTTGCAAATAACAGACACACACACACACACACACACACACACACAAACATAGAGAATTCAGTAACGAACTTTTTAAGTTCGTTGAAAAATCTTCCCTTCTTCCATTGCCAATGTTTTAAATAATTTCCAGTCTCGAACCAGTCATATCTGTAACTTTATTAATAAATAAGAATTATTATTGCAGCTAGTGAAGTTGCCAATATGTTTTTGCTATTCTGACAAAATAAATATTAACATAATAAATTTTAACATAACTAGATATTATTAAATTTGTATATAAGATTAAAAGTTTACAATCATATTCTTTAATGATATAGGATAAGGATACCCTTTATTACAGGATGTAAACATGGAATACTACTGTAAAAAGTAAAAACAACATTATTCTGAAAGGTGAAATAAAATTTTTACAAATAACAAAGAATTAAAATAAAAAGGAAAAGAAATAAGAAGAAGCGAAAGAGAAAAGATATAATGGAACCATTGAATTTCGTTTCCAGTTTTTCAAGTTTCATTTTCACCAATTCTGCCTTTGTGTCCAGGACAACGACCTGAGCAATTTCTTTAAAGTATATTATTGTAACGTGCGCGTGATACCTTTAACAGCAGGAATACCAACAAAAGGAGTGTGGTCTGTGTACAAGGGCAATTTATTAAGTTTTTCCTTAAGAAGCTCTTCCATCATCAATACTATTCTTTGACGCGTTTTTTTTAAAAAAAGAAAAGAAAGAAAAAGAAAAACATCTCTTTTGTGTTATACTTGAAACAAAGAAATTCCTCAAGTGACTCTGGAACTAAACTAGAGTTAAATATTTGTCTTGGTAGCTTAAAGGTAACAAATGACTAAATGTATTTTTCTAACGGTAAACAGTATATAAATACAATAATATATTATTATTATCATATTAATTAAATTTTTAATCTTAAAAAAAGCAGAAGAAATACAGTTAGAAATAAAAAACTGCCCTGTTTTGAGAAATAAACATTTTTCATAACTTAAACAATTGAATACATTTCCGTAAATTTTTAAAATGTTATTATAACTGAAAAGTAACAGATAAGTAAAAATAATTAAGAATATTGTTGTATTCTGGAGTAGTTTGATGTTATTATTATTTTAAGTTCTTAACCCAAAAAAAGTTTACAATGATCTAAACAATTCAATATATATATATTGCAAATTCTTAAAATGTTATAATATCTGAAAAATAAAAGATAAGTTAAATTAATAGAAAAATATGATTATATAAAATTTAATATTCTGCAATAGTTTTTTTTTCATTTGTTTTAATTTCTTCTTGTGTTCTCTGACTTTACTTAAGTTATTAGATGTTTTTTTTTTTTTTTTTTTACCTTATTTCTTGTATTTTGTAACGATTATCTGTATAAATGTGTAAATCTTGTTTATGGACAATGGTCCGGTACCGAAGATATCATATTCTTTTATGGCCAGACCTGTACATTTACGTTGTTAAGTTTGCTAGCCAGACAGATTTTCCTATGCATTTAAGATATAATACGTAAGGAGGCCATTATGGATGGATGTAGATCCAATTTATAAAGAAGAAATTTTGTGAAAATACAAGGTAAATGTTGAAAAGTATTCGAAAATACATAAGTTTAAATCTATTTTACTCTGAGTTATCATTGAACATTCATAGAGTAAATTACGTCTTAAGCAATTCAATAATCCTATTTTGATGAACTTGAGGCAAATATGTATCTAAATATCCAGAATAGTTGAAGTTAGTAATATAAATGTTACATTTTTTCTTAATTTTTCTGTTTGAATAGAAGATTTGTATATTGGTTAAAAGATTATTGCTAGCAAGATTACAACTTGGATATTGTTCTTTATTTTTGATATTACGATAATGTTAAATATAATCGAAATAACATGTTTCAGATCATTGCCCTTAGACCACCAACTCAGACTGAGAAACACGACACAAATTAAAGAAGAAAAGAATAACATGAATATTAGTGTTGAGAAATAGATGGAATTGGAAATAGATAATAATAATGTAGAAACATCGCGGCACGTAAGGAATTCACGATTATCAGAAATCCTATCTTCACGAATCAGATGAACAAGTTAGACATTCTGATGAAAAGCAAGAGGATTTATAATGTGACTATAATATTATTTTTTGTGTCTTTCTTTCAATATCAAGATTGTAATTTTGTTTTTCTCTAAAACATTGAGAACAGATCAGTACCTGAGAATGTGTACAGTAAGAATACAATTAGGATCAGAAATGTCCCCCAAAAGATATACAATGTTACTGTTTTTTATATATGAAAAAAACAGATTTTAAAACTATAGATCAACTTATAATATTGATCATCTAAATAAATCTAGGATAATCAGTATAGTTCATCATTCCAAGTAAACTTAACAAGATCACCATGCGCTATGACGATCAAACATCTGTCAGATGAGGATGATATAAGAGCAGGACGTCTAAGTCCTTCATTATTCTTTCTAGTTTCCTAGAACTAAATTCTCAATACCTGTTTTCTCGAATAGGTTCCCAGTTGCCTCAGGATTCTGGATATATAAAACTATATAGGAGCGAGACAACTGTACTACATCCTTCTGTAAAACGTATTTAAGATTTTGTTGAGGAAATATTTAACTGAAACTGTGCTCATAGAAGTGCTATTTCCCTTCTATATATTGATCTTACAATATCTGCACTTCATAATGAATTCATTACTCTATGTATAAGGACAAAGAAGATTATTATATTTTATCTAATATATAAAACTGAAAATGACTATGTTTGTAATTTCATAACTCTTGAACCACACGACCGATCTCGATCAAATTTTCAACATAGATGAGGTTCGGACTTAGAATGATTATCGTCATTTCACTTTAACGGTACAACTTAGGGAAAATGGGAGGTATTTAAAAATGATCAAAAATGGCCAACATTAGTGTCGAATCCATGGTTTTCGGGGTCGCTGAGACGAACAGTGGCACTTCCGATACCATTTAAATCCAAATTCAGCCCTCATTATTGCCTTTTATGCCCAATATGAAACGGGCCGTGAACAATAAAACGTATTCTTCTCATTGGAAGAAAGGGCAATTTGTTAGTTAATAATAATTTTTAAAATTATTGTCGGAATGGGCCATTTCTGTTGGTACTTGTTCGAAGTTTGTTTCATTTGCATTGTGCTGTTAATTTTCATACGTAGACGGTTTTTATCGATATTAATACCTTTCTTCATCTCAATTTAGTCTTAACAAACTTATTATAGTTGGAAATGTTGTATTTGCTTGGTATGTACTATGAAAAGTTTAGTATACAAATAGTCTAACATTGAAATTAAGAAACATTAGTAGATATTATGCAAAAATGATTTTTTTTTAAATGAAGAACAAATGTTCGTTGCACGTAGCTTTCTGCGAGATACAAAACAATAAGTTAAAAAATATGGAAAAAATATGACATCAAAGTCGGAAATAAGCATAAAATCCTTAGTCACTCAAAATTTACTGTAAGTTGAAACAACGCGGTACATAAGTGTTCATCAAAGAACAAAGATGAAAAGGCAAAGACATTTAGAAAATTGGTTGTTACATTGTCTTAAGAGCATCTATTTTTTCAACTTTCTTCCTTTGCGTTCTTTCATTTATATTAAAAATACTTTGTTTTATTTCATTCTTTCCTTAAACAAGTCTTTTAGGTTCGCTGTACAAAGTTTCGTGTCATGTGAACAACTTACACACTACAAAACTGCCCAACCTCTTCTTATACTGATCGTGACAGAATTTTGCAAAAATGAGAAACAAGGCAGGGAAGGAACGGTGGAGGGAGGTTGGGTAGGGAAGACTCCAACCACTCACGCCTCCTGAAGATCCCTCTATTACATGATGAAACATTCCTCACTGAATAGATGGCCTTGGGCAACTTTGTCCTGTACTTACAAGAAGCATCTTTTCGACATTTATTTAGGAAAAAAACAATAAATGTCGGGTTCTAAAACATTAAGAATCTTTGACCTGTTACTATTCAAACATTTTATGTCCTAAAACCAAAAAAATAAAACCTAAAAGTATGTGAATTATGATTTCTTGAATTTCATCTGGATGATAGTCTTTTTAAAAAAAAAGAAAAAAAAAAAGAAACCACAATCAGGAAGTGATGCTGATTGCTCATCATGTAAGGTATGTTTGTGTACGTATTCCTTCTTTGCAATAGTTCAAGGTCAAAAAAATTAACTGAGCACGTCATCTCCAAGAATTCCTTTTCATTTGGCTTGCTCTTACAATGTAGCACCATAACGACGAGATATACACACACACACACACACACAAAGAAATTAATTTCTCATCTCTCGGATGTGTTTTTAATTGTTATATACGTTAATTGATTGCTGTATGTTCTCTGGTACTGCGACACGACAATTTATTACTAGCTTGAGACAGATATTTTTTAAACTATTTCTTAAAAAAAGAAAAAAACGAAAGTTGTAGTCTGCAGGCATTTCAATGACTAAAAGGAGAAAAAGTACCTGCTAGACAGACTCTGTGACTTTCTAGTCGCATTATTAAAGGTGAAGTCAGCGTCAGAAATTTATCCTGAAAATTACTTTGTTAATACTTTTTAAGATTTCCAAAATGATTTCACAAGTCTTTTAGCAGTTTTGAGTGTCTTTATAAGAAATCGCTTTTTAAGAAAATCGTCGAGTTTTGTGCACAGAAATGAAACATAAACTTGTTCTTTCTTATATAATCACATGTAATAATGTTTTCACTATAATAACAATTTTGTGCACTCTGTAAATTATGATTAACTTATGTGTGGTCTTAAGTTCGATTCCGATGATAGCATAAACTTTTGAATGTCATTCAAATCGTAAGACAAAATCTGAATTAAGAGATAGCGAATTCAAAGCTAGATAACAAAAAATAATAGTGTTACTGATGCACTGACTATGTATCACTCAGTTAAACATATCAGAACAAGGCTGCCATAGCCCATCATAGGACGTTGTGCCATAGAATATTTAGTTTAATTTCAACACTTTTCTAATAATTTGATTGTAATAAAGGAAAAATCTATGTGGCTTACAAACTTTTGACGAGATTTTACGTAATGATATAGCAGGGCGCAAAATTTCCGGTCGCCAGGTCGTCATTGGCGACTAGAAATTTAGAGCTGACGACCAGTGTTCAGTAGGAATGGTTTCTGCTTAAAGAAATACTGATGATCACCATTTTCGGATTGGCGAGTTCGTCTGACTTTGAAATTTTTCGTCATGTGATATAGGTTCTCTAAGTTGTCCTAATCGGAATTTTGTTACCAATTTTATCATGCTAATCTCAATACTTTGGTCATAACTCTTTAATTTTGTAGACCTGTATTATAAAGTATTGCATTTTAAACCATTTGAAGAGCAATGTTATCATATTTAATACTCTCTAAAGTTACTTCCTTGCTTTTCTGTATTTTCTGTAGTTAAGTTTTAGCAATCATGCTAAACATAGAATTTTCGCTGGCAGTTCTCAGCATTGTCAAAACGTAGGTAAGAAAAATTTTAAGAGGATATAAGTGTGTGGGAATATTTACATATGAAGTGAAAAATCCAACTAGTTTACTACTTTTTACTGCTACACAGTATACCGGTACGCATGTTCTACTGAGTAGCAGCAAATAGTTTTTCATAAATTGTGTAAAGAAATTGAAGTTTTCATTTCATATGTAAATATTCCCGTACATCTTACGTCCGCTTAAAGAACTTGACAATGCTGACAGCTGTCAGTGAAAATCCAACGTTTAATGCATTTGCTACATAACATAACTACAGAAAATACAGAAGAGCAAGTGAGTACCCTCTGAATATATTAATGTATCATTCTGGCATAGGTTGTTGCCAGTTGTCCTAAGCTTTCTTCCCCTGGAGTTTGGCTTAATGGCACTAAATGAATGTTGAAATTGTACCCTTAATACAACCGCAGGTACTAAATGTTAGCTTTTCCGAACTATATATATTCATTATCAATCAAATTATAATAGTTCGAGCTCGGATCTTCTATGAGAGAAAAAGAAAATAAATGAACAAATCAATTCGTTTTTAGAAGTTTAGCAACATTTAGATAGAAACTACATTCGTATTGATAATTTGTTTCAGTTAACTCACCATTTCTATCTTCTTAATTTAATACTTACTTCCCGAATATCAATTTTAAAGATTCTTCTTCTCGCCCTAAGACATGAAACCACATCTTAAAATCTGCCCCTATATGCATTAGGGCTATGCAGATAATTAACAACGTATTCCTTCGTTATTTTTTTCACTAGGTTTTATTACTATGAACTCATATCCGTTTAAATTACGCTAAGTAATACAAAATTCATGATTTCCTTCTTGTTTCAACAGATATCAACGAATGCGACGATCCGCTACTAGCCGCCAGGTGCGTTGCGAATGCTGAGTGTTGTAATTTGCCAGCTCATTTTGTTTGCAAATGTCTACCAGGATTTGAAGGAGATGGCGAAGAGGAATGTAGAGGTAAGGAACATATTTAACTGACAATTATTAATAGTGGATTTCAAGCTGACCTAATATATTAACAAAGAAAGAAAGAGAGAAAAGAAAGATTATATTCTTAAATCTTCAACTTTTTTAACTAAAGTATTTAATTAATCTCTAATATATCATTTCATTAGTGTTCTTAGTTCTAACCTATTCTTAGTGTTATATTTGATCCGAGTTCGGAATAAATAGTTCTGAATATAATAGTAAATTTCAAGCTGAGCTAACATAATAAAAGAAGGAAACAATCCAAAAATTATATCTTTTAAATATCCAACTTTTACAGTTAGAATTATTGTTTTTAATTCAGCTAGAAAATATTACTTCATTAGTGTTCTTAGTTTTATCATAATCTCAATGTTATCGTCCTACGTTTTATTTGGATACAGAATGGACATTTCTATATTTAACAAAGACTTTAAAGTTGGGTTAACATAAAACAAAAGAATAGGAACACGGAAGAGTATATAATTTTGTAGAATTAAATTTTTAATTCAACACTGAAATATTATTTCAATAGTGTTCTTAGTTCTATCTTATTCTTAATGTTATCATGTTATATTTGGTTTAGATAGAGAATAATATTTCTGTATTTACGCTCGAAATGTGAAGTAAGTATTGTATTAAGTTAGAACAAATTTGTTTGTTCTCAATTCGATGAGCATTTTTGATTCTAGTTATAACTTAGCATATTTGAAATTCTTTCATGATTATTAAAATTATAATGTCAATTTCATATATAATCCATTTAAAATTATCTTTCAAAAACACAATAACATTATACACTTACATCGCACATTTGCATGAGACTTTAAATAAATATCTTTATACATTAAATGGATTTTTCTGTCTTACTATCATTCCACTGATTCCGAAATTTTGAAATTAGATTTGTGTTACTTACATATTGATAATTAATTTTTAATTGAAATTGAATATGATCTGCTTATCATCATGGAAATTTTTGAGCAGAAGTTTGCAATTTTTAAAATTTTATGTATTTATTTTCTTCTTCTTCTTCTTCTTCTTCTTCTTCTTCTTCTTATTATTATTATTATTATTATTATTATTATTATTATTATTATTATTATTATTATTATTATTATTATTATTATTATTATTATTATTTTTGTAAAGTATGGATCTAAATTTGGAATTTTAATATTAGTGTGGAATAGGCTGCAAGAAATTATTTTTGACCGATCATATTTGTATTTTTACACGATTTTTCTCTCCAAAGAAAAAAAAAAGATAATTTAATTTCCATTTGAACAAATATGAGGTAAAATATTTAACACTAATATTTTCAAATAAAATAAATATAATCCAATGGAATTGTTTTTTTTATATTCGAAAGCCAATAATAGGTATATCATCTTAACGTTTACCAGCAAAGGTTTTTCATTTTTACTCTATATCAAGGCAAGTTGAAATTTTTCTCTATTGTCCACTTCCATAGATCACTATAACTTCCAATATGTAATTAACATTGAATATTATGTTTGCCTTTTATCTTTTCAAACATATACTCACAGGAACATGTCTATACTTCTGTAGAAAATTACTTTTGCGAACTATGTGATACATTAACAAATAACCTTATAATTCAATTATGAGTGAAGTGAATAATGGGCGTTAGTTGAATGAATGTGTACCTCGTATATCGGAACAAGAGACACCAGCTACTTTCTAACATGTAAATTTCTGTTCTTTTGGACGATCGCCATTACATATGGAGGTCACTAGTAATAAAATTAAAATAAGTTATAACACCTTGTAGCTTTAAATTCAATATTCCAATAAATATCAACAAGTGAAAGCTAAAATTTTACAATTTTAAGAGGAGAAAACTGTGCTTGAATCTATATTTGTCAAATTTGTGAATGCATTGTACTTTCTTGCCTGAAGTTGCTCTAGTTACGTAAGTTGCTTAATATTACATGTAGAAACAGAGCAATATTGAAAAGAACAGGAAATATTACAATATCAATTAGAATTATGAATTTTTTATCTACGTGTATTCAAACCATCAATTTATTGAAGTATCAAATGCATTATTTTAATTAGTTTTTCTTTCCTATTTTTTTTTTTTTTTTTGGTATGAAATGTTTATTGAGCTCCATTGTTTACGGAATAAATAATACTTATTCTGGTAACATATATAATGAATAAGTTGGAGATTGTGATATAGATCCTATATCATCTTTCAAATATCAGCTGGAAATACGAGAATGGTTAACATCTTGCCTAATATCCAATACCATTTGATATTGTTTTTCAATAGCGATTGATACAGTACCAGATGTAATTCATAATGGTGCCCAATGTTGATCAATGTTACTTGATGATATAAATGGATACTACCCCTCAATTTTCCATAGAAATATGATAGTGATTTCTACATTTCGATTGCGATTGTGGAGATGTTTGGAGACCCATTGTTGATCGTCACG
The DNA here is from genome assembly GCF_964235325.1 of Thermobia domestica. Classification (NCBI taxonomy): domain Eukaryota; kingdom Metazoa; phylum Arthropoda; class Insecta; order Zygentoma; family Lepismatidae; genus Thermobia; species Thermobia domestica. The sequence goes on along the minus strand of NC_137462.1, from coordinate 37,951,980 downwards.
TGTGTGCTGCTCGGGTATTTAAGCTTAGTGAATACAGAGCAAGATTGAGAACAGAGTGCAGATATTGATTAAAAAAAAATAATAATGTATGTATTAATTAATTATAAAGTTTAGGTATGTTATTTATGTATCTTTACATTTCAGTATTAAATGGCCGAACATTTAATTTAAGATACTGCAAGCAACTTGATTATGTTCTAATATTACCATTAACTGAACTTTTTTTTTTTTTTAGATATCAACGAGTGTGAAACTGAAGGAGCTTGCGGGTTAAATGCTGTATGTGATAACTTCCCTGGAAATTACACATGTAATTGCTTAGAAGGATATATTGGAAATCCATACGATGGGGTAAGATATTATCTTATTTCAATACTATATTTATTCCATGATTGTAGTATTTGAGAGACTAGAATATACACTGTTCATGTATTCTAACTGAAATTATAGTTTAAGTAGCATTATGTTCTTACTAACTGCTTCTTTCATTTGTTGAATTATTGCTTTAATTTTCGTTTAGTATATGTGACTACTAATTCAAAATTTCCCTTTAATTTTAACTTTTGACTAGTAGTTTAACAATTATCCATAAAGAGTTGAGTTGAGTTGATTTTGAGTTTAACGTCCCTTTTACCAGCGAGGCTATATGAGACGTGGACCTACTGATTAACGTGGAATCCGAACCACATGAGCTCCCACCGAATTGTCCATAAAGAAGTCTATGTACACTTACTGTTAATAACTTTCAATCTTTTATCTACGTAACTGTCATCGGAAGAGCTAATTATTGCTCAGTTTTAAATATAATATACTTTGATTCTGCACAGATATTTTTTTTTTTAATTTTACTTTCCTTTGAGCATGAGATGATAATGATTCATAAAGTAAATGATAGTTAATTATCAAATCATTTGAATTAGCTAAAATACCGGTAAACTCTTACTAACCAATTATTATTATTATTATTATTATTATTATTATTATTATTATTATTATTATTATTATTATTATTATTATTATTATTATTATTATTGCTTTTATTTTATGGCATATTTACTTATTGACAAAGTGTCGGACACTAACGAGGAACTTTTGGTCCAAAAACTTTAATTTCAAAATAGGAAGTTGTGCAGATCGTATATCTTAAAATACAAGTTTGATATTTTAGCTGGTGAAACTGAAGAACTCTGAGTTTAACGTCCCACGATTATGCCTGTTAGGTTAAGGGAGACAATAATTAAAGCAAGTGAATGATGATGGAAGAATTGGTGGAATGAGAATCTGGGAGGAAAGTGGAATACCGCGAGAAAACCCGCGAGCACGATATTGTCCACCACAAACTTACTTAGCCGGGGATCGAACCAGGGGCCCCACGCACCAGAGGTAAGCGCTCTACCACTGAGCCACTGTGCCCACCTCTGAAGAACTCTGTAGAAACTAGGTTAGTATGTTTGCGGCTGTCTTCAAACTCAAGAACTCCAGGGTGTGAAATGAGAGTTGTAACCATTCACTTGACTTTTAAAAATCTATTATTATTTATTTATTTTATTTTATCTACGGAAGCTGTTTGATCTTTTGTTTAATCTTTTAAAAATGAAAGATTTTTACTTCTCTCTGAAAGTTAATTATAAATATATATTCTTTAAAATTTTGCAGTGCGTTGATCAAGATGAATGTGAGAACGAAAATGCTTGCGGTCGAGGTGCCACCTGTATTAATGAACTTGGCAGTCATAAATGTGAGTGTCCACCTGGTTTCCAAGGAGATCCATACACGGAAGGATGTTTTGATATGGATGAATGTGCAAGAACACCATGTGGTAGAAATGCTATATGTAACAACATGCCAGGAAGTTTCCGATGCTCGTGTCCACCAGGTCATGTAGGTGATCCCTTAGAATCATGTACAGGTAAGTTTTTGTAGATACCACATATTTTTCCGCAAATTAAGATCTACCATCAGATAAAGTATGTTATGCTGATTTTTTTAAAAAAATATTTATTACTGATATTTCAGATGTTTTCTTTACTTTTAACTTCAAGGTTGACCTAACGTTTTTCGTTCTTCTTAAAATGATCTGCAAAAGTCGCCCGTTAAAAATAATCTACTTGTTTTATTGAAATAATGTAATTAAAAAAGATATTCAATTCTCGGTTACGTTATAGCATCCTTACAGAAACATGAAATCATTATAAATATTTTAAATATTTACTTTGACCTCGTGTTTAACTACAAAATTAATTTCTCGTCTCGTGTGTCATCAGTTGCCAGCACTTTTCAAACTTTAAGATTTAATTCAAAAACCTCTCTGTGGTATATTTCCTTGACCAAGGTTAAGTTGTGATATTTTTTTTTTTTTTTTTTTTTTTTTTTTTGCATTCACATTAAACAATCTCTTTCTTAAGTACCGAAATTTAAAACATTTTCCACATAAATTTGTACAGAACAGAAATAGTTTTGTAATTGATTCAAAAAACAACTTTGTATTTTACATACGAAGAGTTCGTAATTACAAAACAAATGTAAATATTATCATATTACAGCACCAATCGCACTAATAAATTTGTAAATTGAACATTAATAAACATTATTTGCACTAGTTAATGAGCCACTAACAATTGTCTATAAAGCACACACTAAATAATTAAATCGGTTCTCAATTTTTGGATTTTAACATTTTAAGACCAATTTATTAGACTATTGAAATTGATTTTCAGGACATCTTTACATACAGGAAGTAAATGTGTGTATGTATGAAAGTGTGAGTGCGTGATTCAATCAGAGTGTGCGTTGTCTGTTTGTGATTGTTTTGTGTACATGTTTATTTTGTGTTGTAAAGTAACAGCTATTTGCATGCCTGTAGTATATATCATTACCAGATTAAGTATATATTATACTTTTGCTTATGTTTATACTGCATCTTTAACACGTCTGATAAAACAATGTAAGATCATATTTTAAAGGAGTATAACTAACCCCTAATTTAATTTAGGATTTTTTAATTCTTTGCTTTATAAGTAACTGTAAATATGTATTTTATTTTAAAAAAATAATGTAATTAATAATGTCACTAAATTATAATATCAATAACTTCAGTAAAAGTAATGCTAATGATATGTGTAATACAATTTTAATGGATATAATAATCACACTAATGGATATAATAATGAAAAAAGTAATATTCAACTAACAAAACAAATTTCCAAATAAATGTTGCACATACGTATCACTTTATTGTATACGTGACATTTGCAACTAATATCGAGTTCTTGCTTTCCTTTACATACAGTATTTCTTACTATCTTGCATATTGAAATTAGTTTGATCAGGATTTCATATGAACTTAGTTGGATAAAGAAACGAACCAAAAAATGCTAAGGGGCCACAGTAGCTCTGGTGCATGTGGTTCTTGGTTCGATCCCTGCTAGTGCCAAGTGAGCTTTATGGTGGACAAACACCGTGTGGGTGGGTTCTCGGGGTTCTCCCGTTTCCTCCCACTTCTTCATTCCACCATTTCATTCATTTCTCATCATCACCGACTTCTTTAACCTAGTCGGCATAACCGTGGGGCGTAAAACTTAAAGATTTCATTTCATTTTCCGAAAATGCTAAAAAATAAATGAGTAAGAATATTTTTTTATTACTAAGAACAAAACACAATTTCTAATTTTATTGTAAATATTTAAAAAAGCAGTTTTTCGTTCTAAAGAATTTACTGCATATTTCTTATTGAGCTTTTAGTTGCAAATGTCATTATGTACTGATCCTATTCTTACTATAATGTAGAATATGAAAACGAACTAGTTGTAGAATATCAATTCTTAAATATGTATAATACACTCTTAAATTTAAATAACAGTTAACCATTAATGAATAATTATTTTTTAACATGCCAAGATATATTTGTATAGAGGATATTGAAGACAAACGTAAGTGGAAAAAAATGAAGCAAAATATTTGAAATATAGCTTTTGCGAAAAAAGCAGAAAAAGATGCAATTGAAAGGTTTGGTCTGTTGGACTAATTTCCAAAAATAGACTTGGATAAAGGAACGTTTTGCTTCAGTAGTTCATCAGCAATGAGATGAAGAAATAGAAAAATATCAAATTTTACCTTCGTCGTTCGTACAAATAAAATTGCTTTGACCAGAATTACTGCACTTAAAAAAAAAAAAAAAAAAAAAAAAACCTTTATGTGCTCGAGAGAATGTGGTGGCTCAGCGGTAGAGCGTTCACTTCTGTTGCACGGGGTCCATGGTTCGATTCCAGCCCGCGCCAAATGGATTTTGTGATGAACAAACACTATATGCGTGGGTTTTCTCAAGTTTCTCCCACTTTCTTCATTACACCATTTCAATCATTCTCATCATCACCGTCTCCTTTAGCCAACACGACACAATCGTGGGACGTAAAACTGAAAGATTTCATTTCATTTGTAGAAATGCTCGAAATGTTAACTTGTAGTAAATTGATGAGATTTACATACGCATTACGGGACAGCCTCTATGACAATGAATTGTACTGTGAAAATACACGTTATTTTATAAACATAACTGTACTCAATATTTCTTGGCATGTCAATCTCACTACTAACCAACATTGTAAGGTGTATTTAGGAATCACTACTATAAATATATGTAAAAAGACTAATCCAACTAAATCCACTCACCAACAGACATCGATGAGTGTCATCAAGATGGGAATGATACCAAACTATGTGGTATCAATGCAGAGTGTGTTAATATGCCCGGAAGCTATAGATGTCAATGCCCCGCTGGACACACTGGACTTCCTGAACAAGAATGCCTCGATATAAATGAATGTGGCCGGCCAAATTCATGTGGAGTAAATGCAAAGTGTATCAATGTTCCAGGTTCCTACAAGTGCCTTTGTCCACAAGGTTTCAGTGGACAGGGACATTTGTTCTGTGAAAGTTAGTCCCTTTCATTTTTTAAAAAAATTATTGTTATGTAAAGAATTCTCCCTCAATCTGTGTTTTAGTTGTCGATTGCAGCTTGCATTTCCTGCATGGAGGATGTATCTTTGTATACGCATGTTTATTGGTTTAGCATCGAAAGTATATTTTACAAAACTGCTAAGATAATACCTTTGTCCGATGATACTTTCTTTGTCTTTTTCTTTCTTTGTTCCATGGCCTATAAAACATATTGAAAGAAATATATATTTCAATCATAGAAAACATAACATTTTTATTTTATTTTCATGATTCATTTATGTAATTTCTCACGTTTCAAAAATAATTTTATGGTTTCATCATCGAAGTTCAACTAACATAAGTTCGCACTATATTAAATATAACTTACATACCTTATATGATTCTTCTATTATCTGTTATAAAAACACTAGTAATAAAGTACGCTGTAGTTGTTCCAAGAAAATTTTCACCTTTGTTTCTTCAAGAGTAATTTAAGAAACTGATGTTGCTAGTTTGAATCAGTGGCCTCATTGGAAGATCTGTACAAATATAAAATATAGAGAAAGAAAGCTAGCTATGAAGTAGACATGTTCAAAAACCATGTCAATTCTATGATGTAAACATTCTTTTTTCTTTCACTATAATCCTAGCTAGCTATTTCACATTTTTGGATCAATAATCCAGTATATTTCAATCAAAAAAATGTACGCCTTATATCTGGTGAACTACATATAGTGCAGCCAAACCCAAGCTATCGGTTAACTCAGTAAGATGTGCTTATTCCGTAGAAATACGAAAACTCGATTCAGGAGCCGTTCAAAATTTTTTTGGCCCTTGATCCAAGATCCAATATATTTTAATCAAAAATTTTCTTGTACGCCTTATATCTGGAGAACTACATATAGTGTAGCCGAACCCAAACTATCAGTTAACTCAGTATAATGTTCTTATTTCGTAGAAAATACGAAAACTTGATTTAGGGGCCGTTCAAAAATTTTGTGGTCCCTGATCCAAAAACTAATTATTGGCCAAGATCGCAATCTTTTGATGAATCTTTTTTTGATCATTCCTAAAATTCTTGGCCAAGATCGCAATCTTTTGATCTATTTTTTGGATCATTCCTAAAATTCTTGTGTACATATATATCTCAAAATGGATCACTGTTTCATATTAATAATTTATTTAAAATTGCTCAAGATGAAGGAAAACAAACAGATACAGAAAAAAGGCGATTTTATTAACAGTATTTTTATCTTATAAGAAAGAAGGATCTTTATATAAGGTTTATGTACTTTTCTTCGATTCCCAAAGCAGTCTTAATAATACTCGTATCATATTATGTTAGTTGAACTCCAAAGATAAAAGCAATTCTTAATAAAATAAATTATGATTAAGAAAAAACATAAGGTGTAATATCTTACATCATACTTATTATTTTTTATGGATATGAATGTTTCTTAGCTTTCCGAGTCATTTCAGAAGTGCATGACTGCCTCATATTATGATCAGTATTTGTATTAAAATAGTACACAATACATTTTTTCAAGTTAAGAATGAATAAACTTTTTAAAGATTATACTAATTAGGAATGGATACTATCACTTAGATATTTGTGACCGGATATATCAGTGATAACAGTTCTAAAAATCTCCCATTTTCCTTTTAAATATATAAACATCTGTGAGATATCCAAAAACAATATAAAACATATTTGAGTATCCTGGAGATTCAGTTCTTCAATTTATGAAAGTAACAATTAAAATTAGTCAAGAATTCATAATAATATACTATCGAGATAAATTAGAATAATAAGCACTGAGTTCGCGAGTAGAAACTTTCTTCTAGAATCTTGTTTTTGGCTTTGTGATTCTAATATCGACTTCTCATCCTCTCTAAATTAAAACATTTCGTCTTATTCAGGCTTAGTTTACAGTAACTCAATATTAACATTTTTACTATTAAACATTATCCTCCAAATTATGCTTTGATCTTATCTATCCATAAAGCAAAGCGGACGCGCAATTCACAAAATGTATTTTCGAGAGATTAAATTTTCTTATTGATTTTGTTACAAAATTTTAGGAAAATGAAATAACATTTTGATTTATTTCCTTGTATTTGTATGAATGTTGGAACAAAGTAAAGAGATATATAAATTATCCGAAGAAAAGACATATAAATTAGTTTAGACAGAAATTGTACATAATGTGTATTGTGTAAGAATGATCTAATTCAATACCAAGAAAAACAGTTAGTTTCAATATATCCGATGCACCATCTTCTGAAATGACCCTCGTAAATTAGCTTCACTTCTTGGCTTACAAATCAAAAGGCATTTTCCTGCAAACTTATTGCTTTCTTCAAAAGAATGCCTGTTGGGTATGTCTATTGGGAATTGATGATATCTTCTTGTAATGAGATTGCTTTGAAAGTTTGGTTTGTACATCTTAAAGTATCGTGGCTAAAAAGTGATATGCTTTTTTCAGATATCAATGAATGTAATAACAATCCTTGTGGAGAAAATGCAGTTTGCACGGATACAATTGGAAGTTTTACTTGTACATGTAAAGAAGATTATACTGGTGATCCTTTCCAAGGATGCGTAGGTAAGTGTGGGTCTACTGTCAAATGAGTTGTCTACGTGATGTTGAAAACAGTATATGATATGAAGATCTTTTTACTAATAGAACGTCAGAAATACATTGTATAATCTATAGAAATTACTAACTTTCTTAATGTTCCTGTCTAAACAACGTCTTTCCAACATCTGTATTACTAGTAATTTTACTTGAGGTCGTACGTACCAAAAAATACATTAACCCTATGGGTTGATGTGCTTTTTTGGATTCCACCAACAATTTTAATTCTTCATTGTTCATCTTCATAGTTAGCTTCTGATTGTGTTTTGTTCTTCCTGAAAATGACTTCTTGCAGATGAAGTAACATGAATGTTTTTTCCTCGCAGATATCAACGAATGTGTAGCTCTGGATAAGCCGTGTGGAACAAATGCCATTTGTGAAAACTCGCAGCCTGGTTATAATTGCATATGCCCTCAAGGTTACGCAGGAAAACCAAATCCATCCGTTGCATGTGAACAGGTGAGTATTTTGTCTGAAATAAGACCACATAATCATATAGATAGATAGATAGATAGATAGATAGATAGATAGATAGATAGATAGATAGATATGATAAAATCTGTTAACTTGGTTGATTTCTATACATTTTTCATTTACATTGGATATCATTGCTTACTATTTTATAGTTTTGCGTTCTTTTGTCTTGCAAATTAGACACAATGAAACAATTATTCCTATGATGTTAATGTCAACTTTACTGTGTGTGTTGGACGTGTAAAGGCTAAACTGAACCTTTGACTTATACACGGCTTTTTCATTTCTTTGAAAAATTGTCTATTGTTTACTCAGAACTTTTTTTTTTTTTTTTTTTTTGCTATTCTTATGTTTCGGAAGATTAATAAACCCAAGAAAGAAAGATGAAAAATGTGTCCTTTGAGAATAACTGGTTCATAAATATAAAAATCTATGGTACTGCTTATGTCTACTATAAGCATAATGTATTAAAAATCAATACATTATCCCCTAAGAAAAAAAATGCTTTTGGTTTTCAACTACTTAAAGGAATGGGGGAATGGGATTTTCAAGTATTTTTCAAAACTAAATTTGATCTGCATCTGTTCTTATAGGTAGAAAAGATAAAATAATGAACTGTGGTATTTTGCACATAATTAGCATGTTCAAATTACATTTGAATTATAGTGTGCTAGTTTCTTATATAAAAAGCAAATTAATATGTAGATAGTAATATGTTACTACATTAGAAATAAACTAAGGCATAGACATAATATGTTTACTACATTAGAAATACGTACATTATAATCTATAATAGTTTTTGTCTCGAAAATATACTTATTTTCTGTAAATTGACCACTTAGCACAGGATCTGGCATTAGCCAACATTGACAGATTTCAGTATAGGCAGGTGTCTGAGTAAAGCTAAAAATGTAAAGGATAAACTAGTAGTAGCACATTTGGATAGTTGTTTTTAATAATGCAAATTTCTTATAACGCAAAAATGCATATTAACCATAAATGTAAGGGAATTGTACTTTTAAGTTTGTAGATGACTATTAAATATTCCTGTGTGTCACTGCCCCGGTCAACATTTTGTGGATCCAGTCTAAAGCTTTAAATCCTCATTTATTCTCTTAATGTTAAAATTTTTCGAAACATCGTCCTATTCACTCTAGAGTTAGGGAAGAATATTTGTGCCAAATTTCAAATTCTTAGAATCAATTTAGATCTGACATTAACTCAGTTGGATTGCCTTTTAATGATACAGTTTAAGAATTCGTTTTGATATATTTCGATTTTGTTTGTTGTAAATAATAAACTTTTTGTTTACAGGTTGATGTCAGTATTTTGTGTGAATCGAATTTCGATTGTGTCAACAACGCTGAATGTATAGACTCCCAATGTTTCTGTCGAGATGGATTCATAGCACAAGGTGCGGTCTGTGAAGATGTTGATGAATGTAAAAACGAACCCTGTGGTCCTTACTCTGTATGTACGAATACTCCGGGAAGCTTTCATTGTGAATGTGAAGCTGGATTTGTGGGAACTCCTCCAAGAATTATGTGCAAAGGTAAGATAACAGTCAGTCACTCAAAACATCTCATTTTGAATTCGTAATCACTGAGAAGTGCACAATGCACATGAAATCTTATTGGCTGTTATAAATTATATATGTATATGTCTTGAATATTAATTTAAAACTATTCACAGGAAGATTAGTTTAAATTGATGCACTTTCGAGCACAAACAGATCAATTTGATGTATTGATTGCATGATTTAAAAAAAAATATTTATATAGTATTTGTTAAATGTTATGCAGTTAAAGCTAAACATAATAAACTAAAATATTCGTAAAATGAATGACTTCATTTTGTCTCTGCTCTTAATTTTTAAATGAACAAAATCCAAAATAAATTTAAAAAACTTATTTCTCTTTAGTTAATATTTATTAGGTAAAATACATACAGTAGAGTCTGATTATCTGAGCTAATGTGGATCGGATCTAACTCGGATACGCAAAAACTCGGTTAATTCGGATGAATACATAGAAAATGTTGTACAGTATTTATTATTGTTATTTATTGATTATTTCTCTTTATTATTAGACTATTCATTATTATTGTATTTATTATTTTTATTGGGTATACAGTACAGTACATATGATTATACATACATACCGAAGGAATTAGCCATAATACAGTAAATAAAATGCGCTTGATATTGGTACATACATAAGCTAAACACAATACAAAATACAACACAAATAAGGTACTGAATAATATTCACATACTAAAAAAAAAAAAAAAAAGTATTTCATAGTCTTTTGCTTCATTAAGCTGTCTCGTTTTTAGTCGCTATATTGCACAGACGTAGGAACATCATAATGTCAGCTGATGCCATGTCGTCTTCCTGTTCGACGTAGAACAGTGCCTTCTCAAGCCGAAACTCTAGACGTGCAATAATTAAAACTCGCTAGCTTAATTATGGTAATGTCGAGCGGAGTCATTATCTTTACACCAGCTTCATATTTGCTTTGTTGCCGAAATAAAAGTCTATGAATGCTTATCGTTGTAACCGGATTATTTTTTAATTTTTTGTTTGCTTGGATTAAACTCGGATAATCGGGACTTTACTGTATTATTCAAATATGTTTACTTCTCTATGTCAAGAAACTGGTCAATATTTTGGCTTACTTCTCAGTACATTTCATAGCGTAGACTAGCTAATGAATTCTTTGATGTTTCTATCAAATAATTACGCTATAACTTTCCTCTTTACCATAGTAGTTTTCTTTTAACAATGCTAAAAAAATATTAGTAGTTTAATCGAAACTTAATATTAAAATTAAAATAAGTATTAAATTATGTTATTGAGTTCTTCTCTGAAACTTACCTCTATTAGCATGTCTATACTATGAGTAGAATAACATTTTAGTTCTATTAGCTACTTTGAATGTTTAAATTACTAATACTTTTTATGATCTATTAAGAAACATTTATAATATAGATTATAACTTTTATTTAAATTAACAGTAGTCTAGAATTTCATAATTTTATTTCATTGAATAAGAATTAATTCATGATAACTTGCTAATAAAAGCATGTGCATGAATTTCATAATATTTACCAAAATAATAATAATTGTACTAACAGTTTTATTGCATTTGCAATCGTAGTAATCATTTATGCATGCTGTGATAATGAATGTTTTTGACTTCTCTCTACAGACCTAAATGAATGTCTCAGCTACCCTTTTCCCTGTGGTACTAACGCAAAATGTATTAATGTTCCTGGAAGTTATAGATGCGAATGTCCTTATCCTCTTGTTGGTGATTCTTTTAATGAATGTTTCAGTGAGTGTTACTAACCATACTAAACGAAGACAAAAAAAAAAAAAAAAAAAAAAACGTGGTTACGTTTGTAATTCATCTTCACATGTTTCCTTTCTTTCATACTATAAAAAAATAGCATTTTATTTATTTTTGCATATTATCAATATTTATTAGTATATTGGCAACTAATATTTGTTGTATAAATTCCTCTAAACTGTGAAGATATGTTACAAATCGTCACGTAATGATACTAAATTTTACTTCTGTGTTATTAACACCCTCAATTGGTTGACTTTTTTCTAGACCTCAGATAGTGATTTATATTATAAAAGTATTATAAATTACAACCTCTTAAATCTAGAATAACAACTTTCTCGTTGAGTCTTGTGTTCTTAAAATCTTCTACTTGATAGTACTTTAAGAAACATAATACTGACGTTTCCAATAGTAATAAAATTAACAAAATCTTGGTAGATTGTATTTTGTAAATTGTGTTAATATTGATGCAGTGAACAGCGAGAAAAATGGATTAAGTATAGAATAGTATCAAAGTGATTAGTGTTTACAAATTTAAATCAGTAGCATTAGTATATGAATAAAGTACGAAAATATGTTAGAATTTACTTCCGCATTAGATGCGGGCAGGTGATATAATTTCTTTTTTCTAGTATGTTAAATGTAAGATTAACATTATCAGGTAGGCACGTACCTAAAGATATTAAAAAATAAATAAATAAAATATATGGGTTTGCTTAAAAAATAAATTTTTGTATGAGTTAAACAAATATATTCTAAATCGAGAATATAAAGAAGAATAATTTTATTGTAAAAACTATTAACGTGTAGTATTTTCGTGAACTATCTACTTGGCTTCATCAGACACTTTTGAGTGTCTGTTGAAGCGAAGTGGATAGTTAGCGAAACTCTTACACAGTAATAGGGGGCCGCGGTGGCTCAGTGGTAGGGATTTCACCTCTCATGCATGGGGTGCTGGGTTCAAACGCTCCCGCCAAGTGAACTTTGGGGTGGACAAACACCGTGTGCGTGGGTTTCCTCGGAATTCTCTCGTTTCCTCTCACTTTCTTCATTCCACCATTTCATTCATTCCTCATCATCACCATCTCCTTTAGCCTAGCGGCATAATTGTTTATGTAAAACTTCTATTATTGTTATTATTATTACAAGGGATTAAATTGTCAAAATAAAAGAGAGATATTTTCTCTTACCCATATAAAATGTTTAGTAGTTAAGATTTGAAAGCATTAATTTGAACTAATTCCTTGCCGAGCTGAGAACTTGACGGTTTTCAGTTGAATGTTGTGTGTTAGCGCAATAATTTCAGTCATCATCATATCTGGCTTTCTAGTTTGGAGTTCGCAACCCTTTAGTTCAAGTAGGTCCTCAGTTTTCTCGCGATGCTGAGTGAACACCGGAAACGGAACTCGGGACTATGAGCGCTAACCATACGGAGTTCCCAGAGCTGAGTATATAAAAAGCGAATGAAATTTATTATTACTGTATCATAAGATATTTACGTATAAGCATTATAATATATCATAGAACAAAAATTACATATACATAAGTTGATAAAATTATACGCAATTTGTTCTTTGTAAAATGTTATTAATATTTTGCGGTCGTTGTGTAGCCCCTTGTGAAGATGTCAAATGTGGAGCCCACGCCTATTGTAAACCAGATGGTCAAGAAGCATACTGCATGTGTGAAGATGGTTGGTCATTTAATCCGAGCGATATTTCAGCAGGATGCGTGGGTAAGTAGTTCTACAGATAACATTAATTTTAATTTCCAAAAGTAATTTGATTCAATTGTTGCGCTCTAACTGACCAATTTTTCCTAGCAAATATCTCGATAAAAATTATCTTATAATGGTTCGTAGTTTTATTTCAGTGGATTTTTATAAACATTTGAATTAATGGTTGAATATTTACATATATATTCTAAGAAAGAGTTTTGTCTGACCAATTTTTCACAGAAGTTGTCCTTTTTCCTTTCTAGATATTGATGAATGTGACAAGTCTAACGGACCGTTTGGACGATGTGGTACTGATGCAGTATGTACAAACACACCCGGAAGCTTCACATGCCAATGTCCTCCCGGATATTCAGGCAATGCTTACAAACAATGTCTAGGTAAGTACCTGCAAAACAGAATTTAAATTATATTTTATGCAACAATAGAGATCTTTCTTACCTATTTAATAATAAATTTATATTAAATATTGGGAGTACTACAGGCTTTGAATATTGACACAGAAAATTGTAATAGCGGTATATATATGTTCGTTTAAACTTATTCAATATGAATTTATTGATATAACAGCTTTTCAGATATTTAGTTAAGTCTTTCAGTATTGACTAGAAATATTGCTCCAGCAAATATTACAAGAAAGTTTTGCTTCTTGGATAGTAAGTGTAAGTATTTTGTAACAAGTTAAAAGCTAACAAATTTTGAAATGTAAATACTTTTTTGCGATTATTTTGTTATTGATCTATCTTAATTTCTATTTTATTTATTTACATAATTAAGAATTACACAATTTATTTACATATTTGAATTTGAAGTATACACATAGGAATCTTTGTTTTGATTTTTAAATTTCATTCCGTTCATATATTGTTTTTTTTTTTTTTTGGGGGAGGGGGGCAAATGGGAGTATGTATCTTAAAGACAAGATGATGTAATATTTTATGCCAATAGTAATTACAAAAGAAGTAATTTGCTTTTTGAAAATGTTTAAACATTTTATGAAAACTTCCGCTTTATGAAAACTGATAGCAGTAATAGCTAAACTTCCAATACACCCTCAAGTTTTATAACAGTAAATGTGAATAGTGTCGTATTTTGCTCTAGTTTCCAGAACACATTAACAATTTGTTTTAAAGGAATAAAACATATTTCACATTTGTTTATATATATATATATATATATATATATATATATATATATATATATATATATATATATATATATATATATGTGTGTGTGTGTGTGTGTGTGTGTGTGTAGCTGGAAGCAATATTGAATATGGAAGGAGATGAAAAACTTCAAAATAGAACAAATAACTGTATCTTCTAATAAAATAAAATAAAATAAAATAAAATATCAGGGAACGGAAGTTATTCGTCATAAATGCATTGTTATACTAGCGTTATTATTGCAATAAAAAGCAAAGTGATAGAGAAAATCTTATCAATATGTCTTAGCACTAATGTTAGGAGAAGGCAGATATATTTGTTGGAAAAACAGAAACACAATTTTTGAATTCTAAAGAGCTAATTTTTCTCTTCTTTGAAGGTTTTCTAGTTGAATTTGCGTACAATAGAAGGCACTACTATTGTTTTAAGAGCTACTGTGTTTCACGTGTTAATTTTTAGTGGTAGTACTCAGTGTCTTACGCAGAATTATTAAGAGTTGAGGCTCCAATCAATCTCATATCCATTCATTCAGGGCAAGCGTGAGTTTTATATATATATATATATATATATATATATATATATATATATATATATATATATATATATATATATATATAATACAGTGAATAAAGCGCCTAGTATCAAAATCCGCCAAATTAACCATTTACCTAGTTTCGAATAATTTACAAAAAACGTGTCCTTATATACGTATACAAAATCCCATATCTGAACTAGTTTTTTTAGTAAGATATATTGAGTTTTCAAACAAAATTCTGTTTCAATGGAATCTCTTTAGATCAAATCTAGAACAAACTCAATTTCGGTATATAAAGGTGGTGAGTTTTGATGGTAGGTGCCACAAGTGTTTATTTTCCATAATATTTCACTCAAGGAGAAGAGGTTTAAATCTCGAACTCTCTCTCCTGCGTACGCCACTGATAGTATTATGTCCTAGTTAATAATATTAAAAATAATCTAAGTTAGTAATCTCATAAAAATATTCTTAGTTGTATTTTGTCACTTTCCTATGCTTCTCTTATACTTAACGCAACTTTCTAATTATTTCTAATTCTCTTTACTAAGAACAAATACAGATGTGATACCAAATTAATAACACTTACTATATTAACAGGTAATCTCATACTAAATGCAGCTAACAACACGCTTCTTCCTTTTTTTATTATTTTTAATAGCAATAAAATTATACTAACCTATGCAATGCCATTTTTAATTTACACAGACATCAATGAGTGCCTTGGTTACCCCTTCCCATGTGGTTTGAATGCCAAATGCACTAACATACCAGGCAGTTTTACATGCTCATGTCCTAAACCGTTCCTGGGTGATGCATTTCATGAATGTGGTTAGTAATAAAGTGTGAAAACTAAAACAAACAAATAAACCAGAACTATTCCAATGTCTAATATTAAATTAACTGCTAAATATATGAACAATAACCACAACAATTAGCTATTACCTTTTAATTATAAAGTTTGCCTTTCTTTTAGTATTACAATTAATCTAAATTGTAATTAGTATTACAATTAATTATAATTTTTGCATTACGATATTTAAATTTATTGCCGTATTACTCCATATAAATTTTATATACTGTATATTTTTTGCGAAATATATCGTCGGTGTTCAGGCAAAAGTCACTAACTCCAAAAACTTACAAATGGAGTTAGGTACTTCTTCTAGTACTAGGACGATACGCAAGGTGAAATGCACGATATTCTAACATTGTCAGGCTAGATGTAGCAGATGAAATTGTGATGCTAAACGTGGTTATCAATGTCATATGCTACATCTAGCCTTATAATATGTATCAGAACGTCATGTATTTCATCTTATATAGTGTCCTCGTACTGGAAGAAGTACCTAACTCCACTCGTATGTTTTTGGAGTTAGTGACTTCTGCCTAAACGCCGACAATATATTTTCTTCATGGTCTATGTTTGGTTATTGTTCAGATTAAAATTTCAATTTAAATAGAATGAGTATGCTGGTCTTGGTGATGGTTGTGGTGAATTGGCTATTAACCTTTATTAAAACACTTACTTCGTAATTTGCACAAGAGAGGAAATGGGTTATCTTAATAATGATTTCATATTACATATTATAAACTGTGAATATTAATTTTCCAAACGATTAGCAAAGTTTTTTTTTTCTTCTGTAATGAAATTTAAAAAGTCGAACTAGTTACTTGCTTATTATACACAGCAGGAATTTAACTTAAATTCTAGATTTTGTTATCAGCAAATTTTTTTCCGTAAAGTATACTCAATTTAAACTGGCAATTAATTTCCATTCTTGCAATTCTGTAGTTTAACGTATACTTTTGTCAAAGATTATCAATTAATTCCAACAGGAAGTAACTTCTTAGTATAAAAGTGGATATTACAGAGTATATCAATTGATAAAACTTTTGTTTTATTTGGTATCTTTTAAAATTAGTAGGATACAAATTTTTAGTCTTCTGTATTATAAAATACCGTATTTTGGGCGATATTATTTGTAATTACAACTTCTTAATGACAATGAGAATCTCTTTAGCATGAAATGTTAATCCTTTCACAGAAAAAAGGCATTCTTTTTCTCGTTTGAAAGATTATTGGGGTGGTCCATGGCAACACAAGACTCCTGGTGAGAGCAAATATTCTTCTATTGAACTTTTGAACAAGGATTTAAGCTCGCGTTTCCTTGTAAATGAATATTCCATGTTACTCTTAAATAAATACTTCAGTATACTTTCTTTGAGATACTTTCTAATAGAACAGGACTTCTGTGATTGATCTGCTTGATCTAAACTTAATTGAATGTAACTCCTTTGACGTACTTCGTAATAGATCAGGAAAGGTAGGAATGACGTTACTATAACTTGTCTTCAGTTAAGATGGCATGTATATGCATGTATAAGTAGTTTGAAAGATGGTAAATGAGTTACAATGGATGGGCTTGACTTTTATAAGTTCTGTAAATTAACAACGAACACTTATACGCTTCTACCCACCTCACCTCTTCATATTTCACCCTCTCTCACGCCTTCTGTATAAACACTTGCTATGTCTGTACATATGTATTTGTACTTTTATATGTATACTTATGTGCATATGTATATTATGTACATATATAATGTGTGGAGGTGTTGAAAAGAAGATATGCACAATTTACTAAATTATTTGATGTTCTTTTAGATGTTGATGAATGTAATCGACCGGATTCTTGTGGTGCTGGTGCAATATGTAAAAACAGTCCTGGGTCATATTCTTGTGAATGTCCCGAAGGCTCGATTCCAGACCCAGATCCACGTACCAAATGTGTTGCAGTTGTCCGTTGCAACAAAGACAATGACTGTCCAGGAAATGCCGTTTGTGATGATCAAAGCAGATGTCTTTGTCCAGAACCAAACATTGGAAATGACTGTAGACGTAAGTTTCACTCTTCTTGAATATAAATATTTTAAAATATTTAGAAAACTCTAATGTTTAATAGATATGTACCAATAACTTAAAATATAAGAGTCAAATTATTAGCAATTTGAAGCTAAAATTCGAAACAAAAATAATACGAAACATTTACGTAATAAACGTGACTTGAAATTTATAAGACACTTAAGTCACAATGAAACACGGATATTTATAAACTGCAGCGTCACAATTTGATTCCGACGCTATGTATGCTTTCCATGAACGTGGTTTCAGGTTCGGTGGTGGTGCCTGTTCTAAGCCTATGATTTAAAAAAAAAAATAATCAAATAATCGTTTGGGTCTCACAAGTCTCGTCACGCATAGCATCTGCTCTTATCACAATACTTCACCATCTTTCATCCCACCAATATTCGGACTTGAAAAATTTACTACTGCATCCCATTAGTGTTCATATTTTACAATTTGAAAAATAATAATAAAAAATTGCGTTCAAAACGATAATTCACACCCCAAATCAAACACAGATAGTTCGTTAAAAAAAAGTAATGAGACTATACTACTCTCCAAACCATTATGATGTTCACAAATTTTGGGGTTTTCTCAAACTCATCAGCATCTTGGCAAGTAGCTAACCAGCATTGATTATATTACAGTAGCGTGTTCGCCTAGTTTCATTAATTTTATTTACTCACAAAAAACTTCTTCGTGATGAAAGAGTTGCCCTCTTTTACAACTTCGTAGCATTGCAAGTTATCAAAGACCTCTGCTACAAAAACGTGATCATATTAATTTTTCACTCCTATTTACTGTCATCTTACAAAAGCGATTATTTTACTTTTTTTTGGATCATATTTTGTAATATTATCGTTACAAAAACTAGAACAAATAAAATTTTGGTAGCTTCTAGTGACAATACATAATCATATTCTTAAATAATTGTGGTAACAGAACTAATCTAATCTAACTAAACCCATTCAAATCAAATTAATGTAATCTAAGATCAAGAAGATTTGTGATACATATGAATGAAATAAGGAACTGTATTTTTAAGTTTCTTCTTGCGAAATTGTTTAATTGTATATAGTCCGGTAGTGTGTTCTATAATTCAAGGGTTCAGCAATCATCATGTGACTCTGAAAATAAATTTCCACCCTGTATTTTTTTAAAATATTGCATGTATGTTAATAATCGTACGAATTTTAATTTGTTTCTTTGTTGTTACACAACAGATCCATGTGAAGAAGTATTCTGTGGCCCGAATGCTCAGTGTATGTTAATAAATGATGAGGCTAGATGCTTGTGTTCTCCTGGTTATACCGGTACAGCAGATGGAGTACAAGGCTGTGTTGATATCGATGAGTGCTCTGGAAACCCATGTGCACAGGGTGCAATCTGCAACAACGAACCAGGAAAATTCTCTTGTCAGTGTCCAAATGGATTTGTTGGAGACCCATATAGAGATGGATGTAAAGAAGCCGAAGTGCCTTACAGTTGCAGCCCAGACAAGCCATGCCCATTGGGAGAACAATGTGTAAAAGATGAATTCGTTGGAAGTAGTGTTTGCATATGTCAACGAGGATACACTAGAGACCCTGACTCTGGGAAATGTCGAGATATCAATGAGTGTTTGGAGATTAGAGAAAAGTCAGCGTGTGGACTCAACGCTGTCTGTAAAAACTTGCCTGGAAGCTACGAATGCCAGTGTCCACCTGGATATAATGGAAACCCATTTTCACTCTGTGAAGGTAATGACGCATTTACAAGAACAGTTAAATCTAATTTATTCTTGTATATATTATAGATTTCTGAAGATCAGCTTAGCATACTTGACATACTATAACATAATTATATATATATATATATATATATATATATATATATATATATATATATATATATATATATATATATATATACTAGCTGAAATGCCCGTTCATCACACGGGGTGAATAAACTTATGAAAAATATTTGAGCCTTCTTTCCTCTTTAGAATACACATATCAATGAACGAGTAACAATAAAACCCTCATTAGTTATTTAACTTTTGGCATAAATTTGACCCCCCTATCCCCATAAAATGCGCCCTTTAATCAAAGGTATATGAAATAATAATCTTAGCTTCCAAAAATTAATTTCAAACTGTTGAACCTTTTCCTTGTGAGTGATCACAAACTTCAAGAAACTTCGATTTCAATGTGAAGAAAGAAATTATATAAAAGTCCCCCCCTTAAAATGGAAATTTTCAAAAATATTGGGGCTTATGTTCATTTATTTTTATTAAGGAGTTTACCTACCACGTTCCATTCACCTAACTTTACGGGCTCGTGAGATAATGTGTTATTAGCTGAAATTTTGAGTCCCCTCTACTTCTTTTGGGTACACCCTTTGATTGAAATAACATTATAAATACTCAGCTCAAGGTAGGTACTACCTTTGTTCCAAAACTTCATTTCAAGCTGTTGAACAATTTCCCCGTGATGCGATCAGAAACAACAGACAACTTGCTTTCAATGGGGAAAAATATATTTAAAGAATGCTCTCCTTCCCCCTCTTAAAATGGGAAATCTAAAAAATGCTGGGACACGTATCCATTTATTTTTAATCTTGACGGGTTCGTAAAATGCTGTTTTTTACATAAATTTTGAACCCACACTAGCCCCCTTAGGATGTGTTTTAGAATCAAACTAGCATGATAAAAGCCCAGATCAAAGTAGATATTACTGTGATCCAAAATTCATTCCAATCTTTTTAATTGTTTCCCTATGGTGTGATCACAAACAAACTCAACATCACTTTTAGTATGAAGAAAAAATATATAAAATGTTTCCCTTTTTTCTCTTAAAACGGAAGATTTCAGAAACGTTGGAGTACATGTCCGCTTATTTTTAATGAGGAATTTATACCCAAATTTCATCTTCGTAACTTAAGAGGATCGTGAGAAACTCAATTTTACGCATAAAATTTAACTCCCCGCTTCTCTTTAGTATTTGTATTTCAATAAATAAATAAATAAAAAAAAAAAAACATGATCAAGACCAAGTCCGAAGTAGCTGACAACTATATCCAAAAATTTATTTCAAACAGTTCAGTCGTTTTCCGGTGGTGCGATCAGAAACAAGATCCTTGTAATTTTTATATAATATTATATATCTATCTATTTATTTATTTATTTATTTATTTATATCAACACACACACACACACACACACACACATATATATATATATATATATATATATATATATATATATATATATATATATAGATATATATATAGATATATATGTATGTATGTATGTATGTATGTATGTATGTAAAGATAGATAGATATGAGCAAATAGCAAATACTTAGCCCAAAGCAAAAACTCTACAATCCGTACAAAATAAATTTTCAATGGAACAATTTCCGAAATATAACATGTCATGAAATAACTTACAACAATAATAAATAAAATAGTTTGTTTCAAATTTATTAAGGTTTCTTAATGATGTACGATGACATATTTGTGAAGAAAATAATAAGTAAAACATATTACGATCATATACGTTACTAAAATTGAACATCTTACTTTATACATCAGAAAAAAAGGGTGTAATATAACGAAAGCAATTTTTGTTGTAACACACAAAATATTTTTAAACTTATAGTCGCGTTTGCTTCATGGTGAATATTTGCTTAATTATCTGTTCCTTAAAGGTGTAATAATATCATACACTTTATTCTAAATACGAAAAAGTTGTAGATTGAGGATACCCCGTAAACATTAAATCCTATCGTGCCTGTTTATAAATCGATACTTCGGAAAACTATCGTAGTTTCTATTAGCATTCAACCTCAAAGAGAAATAAAAAAAAACTAAAATAGAACTAAACTATCACGTAAAACTAAAATATAATACAGTAATACCAATACACTTTTAATATGTGATACACTTTGTTGGTATTGTCATTACTATTCAAGACTGAAATATATTCTCTCATAGTTTTTTACTTTAATGATAATTTCTTCTTGTATTTCAGAATGCAATTCTTTGGAGTGTCAATGCCAACCACCTTACCAGATTGTCAATGGTAATTGTGTGTTAGCGGGATGCTCTGAAAAGGAAGCTTGTCCACCAGGTGCTGAATGCATTACAATTGCTGGCGGTGTCAGTTATTGTGCGTGCCCCAAAGGATACAAAACAACTCAAGATGGTTCTTGCGAAGGTGAGTATTCACACAACAAGAGATACCGTAATAGTAGATTTGAATTTGTCTACTTTTTTTTTTTTTTTTTTTTCAATATTGGATCACAAATGTGTGTCCTAAGTTAAAAATATTGTTGTAAATAGAACCATATAAGCATAGTATCAATATTTATATTCTTAGGAATAACCGTTTTTCTCCGATAAGAAAGAAATAATGACACTTAGTATTTTATTGGTCTTACCTGCAAAAATGAAATAACGTTTTATAGCTACAATTAAATTTCTTGATTCAAACTAAGAATCAATACAATGTAAGTATGAAGAGCAAACTGATATATGTTGTGTCTGGTAGACTATCGTTAATAAAATATCTTATTATTCTATAAGGAAACATCATTAATTAGTTTGACAAAATTACAATCTTAACTCTACCTAGTCAGAGATAAATTTTGAAAATAACCAATTCGTTTAGTTTTGCTGATAGTAATTTAAATGTTAAAAATATAACAAAAGTAAGTTTATTATTTCAATTTTGATGAAATTTATAATAATGATAATAATAATTTTCTTCTCTTCCCTTTCAGATATAAATGAGTGTACAGAAGGACGTCAAGTATGTGGTTTCGGAGCAGAGTGTATCAATCGGAAAGGTTCCTATGAATGCTCTTGTCCCACTGGTTACAGTGGAGACCCTTACAATGGCATCTGCTCTCCTGATCAGATACGTTGTGTCACTGATGGGGATTGTTCGTCAAACGAAAGATGTGTTCAACCAGGAGAATGCGTTTGCCCACCACCGTACTTCAGCGATCCATCCGATGGAAATAAATGTAAAAGTAAGTGATCTGCATAAAAAAGTCTCCTCTTCTTTTCCACACTGTAACGTGTTATATAATTAAAATAATGGAACTACAGCGTACTCTGCCATCATTGATAAATAATTTGATGCAAGTTGGGAAGCTTCATGCACTACGCTTCTCAGCTAAGCTTGTCGTCTTGGCGTGGTTTCTGTCTATATTTATATCGTCCATCAATTGTAGTTCATCTTATAGTTTAATAGTACTGACCCTTGAAATCCGGAAAAATGGTGCCAATCATTCTTAGGATCCAGCTAGTAACTTTTATTAACAACAACCCCAGACTGGGTTGATTCTAGACCAATGGCTATGCGGGAACAAACAATGATTTTGTTGCTTTCGTCTATTTTATTAGCTCATGTTCTCTTTACTGGCCATATATTCATAATTATAGAGAAAAAATCATTTAAATAATCTCACATTCGCCCTTGGTTCCGTATCCAGCTTCAAATGAATAAAATATAAAACTCACAGAAAGAAGCATGCTCCTTGATAAAAATTTCTGTGCATGAATCTCAGAATTAAAAAGAGAAAGATATTTGAAGTTTTATTTCTTTTTATTAACTGTAAAACAAGATAGAAAAATTAAATTATTTTGTACAGGGTCATTATTTTGCTTGATATATGTTATTTTTGAAAGTGAAATGACGAGGTAAGAGCTAAAAAAGAGACACGTAGTAAATTTAACCTATAACTTTAAGTAATAATATTAAAATAATTGCCTGTTTAAGTTACTGTTACTAACTTTGCATTAACGTTTAGTAATACGTATAAATATTTAATAAAACTTGTCTTTAGTAAATGGGATACTATAAATTGTTGATATTTAATTAACTAACAAGAAATGTAGTAGCTCTTTGCAGACTACTTTCAAACTTTAATACACTTATACACTTCTTGATACATGCACATCTAGTATAGTAACCACTAAGATTTATGGATGTGTAACCTTCAAGCATCTTATTTTGTCGTACCTTATACGTCAACAGCTATCTCAAGTTAATTGCTTCACATGTTAGTCTTTTGCTTTTAGATCGTACTTAACTAGATAGCGAAAACGATTCCAATAACCTACGCCACTTTTTGCCCAATTTCACACTTAAAAGATATCTAGTACATAAACAAAAAATCCATAGTAACGTAGGGGCCGCGGTGGCTCAGTGGTAGAGCGTTCACCTCTAGTGCTTGGGGTCCCGGGTTCGATCCCAGCCCCCGCCAAGTGAACTTTGTGGTGGACAAACACCGTGTGCGTGGGTTTTCTCGGGGTTCTCCCGTTTCCTCCCGTTTTCTTCATTCCACCATTTCATTCATTACTCATCATCACCGTCTCCTTTAGTCTAACCGGCATAATCGTGGGACGTAAAACTCAAAGATTTAATTTCATTTTTCTTCCATAGTAACGTACTTCAGTTGTTCGCACAAAATCTCAATACATTGTCCGATTAAACATAAAAACAATAATTTTAGGAATGATAAAAAAACGGATCAAAGGATTGCGATATCTTAGCTGATAATTAGTTTTTGGATCAGGGGCCACAAAATTTTTGAACAGCTCCTAAATCGAGTTTTCGTATTTTCTACGGAATGAGCACATCATACTGAGTTAAGTGATAGTTTGAGTTTTTCTACACTATATGTAGTTCTCCAGATATAAGACCTACAAGAAAATTTTTGATTGAAATATCTTTTGATCTTTTGATCCAATAACACCTTGTCGATTAATGACCCAGTTACACTCTTACACCATTCTTCTAGATAATTTTCTAACTCAAACTGATAAATCCCCAGTAATAAGATACCTGCTGCGATGTCCAGTAGAATATTATACCATCATCCATACAAAACTATATAATTATGGGAATTTTATTACTTTCAGAAGGAAAGAGAAAGTTGCAATAAAGTGAATGTGTATAAATGTAATTAATATTGTATTGTAACATAATTTCTATCATGAGCTACTCCTTTCTTATTTTTGTGAAATTACAATTTTGTTAAACAATCTGAACGATAGTTTGATGAAGACTCGAACCATGACAATTTGTATATTCAACTTCTTGAAATGCATTTCAAATATAAAAATACCAATTTGCTAAACACTGTTACTTTTTCCGCCTTAATTCATAGGTCCATGTGAGAGATACCCCTGTGGGATCAATGCAAAATGTACGCCTACTGACCCGCCGAAATGTATGTGTGAAACAGGATATCAAGGCGATCCTTTGCTTGGCTGCACAGATATTGACGAATGCCGAGACAATCCATGTGCCTACGGAGCACATTGTTTGAATGAGAAAGGAAGTTACAAATGTGTCTGTGCCAAAGGAATGGTTGGAGATCCATACAACACTGGGTGTAAGTAATATATTTCGTACAATATATTCATGCTATTATTAAAATGTAAGCGAGAGAAAGTTAAATAATTATAGATCTCTCTTATTAGTGTGTGATATTCCTGCCTAATTTGTCACTTTTTTTTTAACCGATTAACCAAATATATCTTTCACTATTTAATTTCTTCTTATAGCTAGATTTACTTAATTTTCTCAACAAAGACATTTTCTTATCATTCTTATTTTGCAGGCAAAGGAGAAGGTACACCAAAAACTGAATGTGTACACAATGATGATTGTCCTAATCAACTGTCCTGTTCGGAAGGCACATGTGTAAATCCTTGCAATACTTTACCATGTGGAGCAAATGCTTATTGCGAGGCACAAGATCATGCCGCTTGGTGTCGATGTCTAGTTGGATACACTGAAGGACCAACAGGAGAGTGTGTTTCAAGTAAGTAAAATTGTTATTACTACCAAGAACTTTAGAATGCATTTTATAAGAACTATTTGCTACCTAGGTATTATATGAGCAAAGTCCAATACAATAAATCATTAAGTAATATTTAGTTAATAAAAGTGATTATAAAATAAAAATATTTCTTATACTCTTTTCTTTTTAAATACACTGTAAATATATTTTTAAACTACAGAATTAATATTCTAATATAAATAAGCAAAGAAAATATGCTTTCATTTGTTTCGTAAACAAAAAAACTACATTTACATATACTAATTATAGTAAATTATTCATTGTAGCTTTGGAAAATTCAAGATTGCTAATAAAGCTCCAACTGACCAAAGCAGTACATATATTTTAAGACTATATAGTATATATATATCTGTGTTACAATTTCGGCTATGTAACATAATCTTTCTTAGACACATTATATAAGATAACACATGTGTCTGAGGAAGGCTAGCCGAAACTGTGACATATATATATATATATATATTCTTAAAATACATGTACTGCTTTGGTCAGTTGAAGTTATATTAGCAAACTACTTATAGATCTATACTTATGTTAATGAGAAAATCTATAAATAATAAAGATATTTAATCAAATTAAAATATTATGATAATTGTACTTCTATTAGATCTAATTACGTCTCTATCTATAATTATGCCCAGAAGAGAAGAAATTAGAAAAGAAGAACATCGAAACATCTGATTGACAAATAGCTTGTGTTGATATGTCCATGTATAATGTGGACAATTGACTTAAATTGAACATTATACGGTCGTTTTGAAAGTAGAAAGCTAAAGTAGGAAATATAACAGTAAATGTTAAATTTACAAATTGCGATGTTACTAGATTTAAACATTGAAGTTTGTGTAAAAAAAAAAAAAAAAAAAAAAAGTCGCTACAGGCATTATTATATATGTATAAAAGTCCTTGCACACAACAAATATGATAAAATAAATAAATAAATAAAACTGTTAATAAACTTAGTAAAATATGAACCCATTGTTATCATATGACGTAGTCGCACGAAGTATTTAAACGTTTCAATCACATGACGACTAGTACTCGCAAAGTGTAGATCGTCAATCGCGAAATGTACTCGCAAAGGGTAAGTAGTATATTTTTCTGCATAGAATGCTTCTTAGATCCACTTTCTCTTGTTGAGAAGATATGTGGGTCTGGGATTTACCTTCTAAATACACTGTTATGTGCTTACAGCATAACACTTAAATCTACTTCCAATGGATTAATATATACATATATTTAAGACGTAAACTGGTAATTCGTATTTATGTAAAGAGTAAACACAAAGGCTTATTGTAATATTTTAAGTACTTTAAAATTTGTGAAACTTTATTTGATTAATTTTGATTTCAGTGTGTGATGGTGTAAGATGCGGCAACGGAGCTCAGTGCATAGTAACGCCAGAAGGACCTACTTGTAGATGCTTAGAAGGCTTTATCGGGAACGCATTCCCTGGAGGCTCTTGCTCTCCAGACGTTTGTTCGGCTTCCACTCCTTGCGAAGAGCCCAAAGTTTGTATTGCCGGAAGATGTAAGCAAAGATGTGAAGGTGTTGTATGTGGTATTGGAGCCACGTGTGATAGGAACACCAACAAATGCGTATGTCAGCCACTTTTCATCGGCAATCCTGATTTACTCTGTATGCCACGTAAGTACTTCATTATTAGCACTGTTCTTGAAATCTATACAATTATATTTTGTCTACTTTTGAGTTGAATATTAAAAAGGCTTTAGTCACATACTGTTTGAAAGAAATATCGCATCACATATTGTTGTATACAATTATAGTTGATCAGTATATGTAAGAATAAAAGTGATTTATGTTGGTCCTTAATGATTACGTAGGTATCCATTCTCCTAATATTCCCTATCGCTTAGACGAAGGATAGTTGCTGCTATGATTTTTTTTTTGTTTGTTTGTTTATTTAAAAGATGAATCAAAAGCAAATAGAAATCAACGAACATCATAAATATTATTTTAGTTAATAATTCCTTCAATTTTCCATCGTCATTCATTCGTATTTATTAACTTCGGCCCTTGATCTAAAAACGCAACACGAAGTGCTAGATTTAACATTTTGTTTCAGACTATCATTTTATACTTAACAAAATCATGCGTCTTTGCAATAGATTCTTAGTTTGTCTAAATTAGTTAAGATATTCACGAGAGGTATCTTAATAGTATTATTACATCTACTTATAAAAATTCCCGAGCTGATAGAAGTATGACAAACTTTTGGATTCCTTTGCCATCGTGGGAAAATTAGAAAAAAGACAACAATAAATTCTTGTTTACATAAGAAATTTGAATGAAAAATGTTTAAATTAATATAATTCGTCAATATGGTCAGGTGTAAGTGAGTATGATGGTAAAACAAATGAAGTATCAATGTTGCCAGACCAGAAAAATACTAATTATTGAATGTAGAATGAAATTATTTGTTGAATAGCTTCATAGTTTCAAGAATAGTTTTTCACGACTTATTTAGATTTTCCATATTTTCTTCCTCAGCTTTTTCCATTTAGGTAAGGTTGCTGTTTTTGATGAGAGTTCGCCATAGTAATCTATTTAACACCATTTCAGCTGTCAGTTCTTTGTCTGTCAGGTCTTCCTCCACTAGATCTCGCCATCTTCTTTTAGTAGGTTTGCCCCATCTCTGTGGTTCAGTATCCTTCTTTTAATTTTTTCTTAATTATGTATACAAATAAATTTCTTAATATCAATAAGGGATTAAATAAACCATAGAAAAATTATTATTATTATTATTATTATTATTATTATTATTATTATTATTATTATTATTATTATTATTATTATTATTATTATTATTATTATTATTAATTTTAAGTTTGGATCTGGAAATGTTTCTTCCAAGCTTCTCGATTTTCAGCTTCCTCTTTTAACCCCCAATATTTTCTTCTATTTTTCAAATCATCGATCACTTGTATTGTTCTTCCTATTCCTCGTTTTCCTTCCATCTTTCCTTCTATGGCGGTATAAAGAAGACAATTTCTTCGGAAGGTATGTCCAATCCAATTGGCCTTTCTACGAAGGATGGTGGCTAGAAGCGTTCTCTTCTCTCCTATCTTGTTTTAAAACATCTTTGTTTATTACTCTTTATGTCTATTTTATCTTCTCCATCTTCCTCCAACACCACATTTCGAAGCTCTCTAAATATTTCTTATCAAACTTCCATAATGTCCAAATCTCTGAACCAGACTACATTTACATATACTAATTATACATTTATATTTATGGTTATGAGAAAATTCCATAAATATTAAAGATACTCAATCAAATTAACATTATGATAATTGAACTTTTAATATGTATAATTACTTCTCTATCTTTAGTTGTCACCGGAAGAGAAGAAATTAAAAGAAAAAGAATATCAGAATATATTGTTGGATGAATCTGTTGTGTAATTGTGGCAGAAATTTAGGGATTCAATTGAAGGGTATATCAGGTTTGCTTTAATATTAATACTGTTTGAAGGCAGTGTTAAAATTTCATACTAAATTTACATTAAAATAGCTGAGAAAGAAATAGTAATGTGATCTAATTTAGATTAAAGAAAATATCCTTTTAGAGAAAAATATAACACTTATAATTTCAAAAGTTAAATCACATAACCGTAATTGAAATTTACTTTCAGCAACTAAGTTTTTGTAGAGCTGGCAAGAAGGACATTTCCTTTCTTTTTCAACGTTGAAGTATTGTTAGTTTATTTTATCTATTTCTTTTGGAAGGCAAATTTCTTTCAATCCAAATTTCTTATCTTTGATGTATCTGTATTCTTAACCCTCCAACGATGAACTCAGTTACTGGAAATTTTGATTCTTGAAAATTCCTTACATTTACAAGATTTCGGCTCTCCTCTGGAGTCTTGTTCACGGAGAATAAAAAAGAAAAATAAAAAATATAAAAACATCAAAGAAATATAAAGGAATTGATTCCCCAATGAGGAACAATAAATATAGATACACCTTGTTGATTGCGATTTATTGCCTATCATGTGGTAGTGCAGTACACTGTGGAATGGCGAAATCAAATTGTTCGTTCTTTTGTTTAAGTAAAGAAGTTGTCCTGAGTGTGTTAGTATATTACCTCAGTAATTGGAGTACAAAAATTTAGCATACTAAGATCAACTCGGGGCTACACAGATATGTCTATGTCCAATAATACTACCTGATTCCTTTATTTGTTTATACGATAACTAGATTATGGTATCCACATAGTTGCAGATTTAAGTAGATGCTACTTTCTTTTATAAATACTAGTGATCAATGTACTTAAAGAGCAAAATATAATCATATTATCTTGAATTTATTTTCAGCTATTATTCCACCGTCATGTAATCCCGGATGTGGAGAAAATGCTTACTGTGAATATGGCATAACGAACCGCTGCGTGTGTAATCCAGGTACAAGTGGAAATCCTTATGACGGTTGTGGCCCACAGGAGAAATCTTGCGCGACAAACGCGTGTGGTGCTAGAGCTGAATGTAGACAGGGAATTAATACCTTCGATTGCGTGTGTCCTGTAGGCTACACTGGAAACCCTTATATTCAGTGCGAAGGTAAGAATGGAATGCACCCTTTCAGTTTCTCATATGCTCTATTCCTTATTAAAATACATCAAGATAGTTTTAAATAAAAATATTAGTGGCAGCTACAATGAAATCTCTATAAAAGAAAGCTAAACACAATGTTATGTTTCGTCATATTTTTGTTGAAATGTAGTGTTGCAAGTAGCGTGTGAGTTGTTGTTAGGAAAATACAAACATAAACAATCTATTGCAGCAAAATAAAAATTATCAATTATTTTCTCTCTCTTTTTTGTACCAAGGCTATCTATACCTTCGGTTATTGGTACCATATTTACTATAAATGTACTGACTGTAGCATTGCCACCTAACATTTCCAACCCTAATATCTGTAGGATAATTTCAAGACAAACATTTCATTGCTAAGATATAATTGAGACACTTCGAGTAACAAAAGCGAACTGAACAAAATTTAGCTTCTTGAAAATGTATTCCGAACAATCATAATAATCGTCCATTAATTTACAAACTTTATTTTCTAAGAGAAAGAGGTATGACTTCTACAAACTATTCATATGGACACGAGAACGGGCTGTCCAAGGAAGTTTAGCATTGCTATTCGATCTCCTCAAATGTAATTTCCGAGCATTCAGATGTCACGTACCTTTTGTTGAATTCACTCTTACTATTCGAAACGCCTCAATTGAAACCTGATTTTACCGACAATTCAATTTAACTATATCAAGCTTTATATGCTAACAATAATAACTATACAGTTAATGTTGATATATATATGAATACAGATAAGTATAAGATATAGTTATGAGTTATTTTGGTCGAATTGTTTGTGGCAATCTGTTTCCTCATGTTGTAATATATATATTTTTTTAATTTTCATTGTAGATGTTGATGAGTGCGTAGGAAACGCATGTGGAAGTAACGCAGTTTGTATTAATACACCTGGAAGCTATGATTGTCGATGTACAAGTGGTTATGCTGGGAATCCGTTTATCATGTGTTTGCCACTGGGACCAGGAGTGTGTGAAGATCCAGCTACTTGTGCTTGTGGGAGAGACGTTCCTTGTCCATCAGGGTAAGTCTTTTAATTGAATTACACAATATTGCTTTAATTATAAAAATAATAATTTATGATGATTTTAATTAAATACAAAGAAATTATCCATCAGATTTGAGCTAATTAGACAAGAAAAATAAATAATCTTGAATTCTGTCTGAAAGAAAGAGTTGTCAGATACTTTCAGATACTAGACAAACTTACGAGGGCACGTATTGATTCTATAATTGTTTCCTGACGTACAGTTAAAAAAAAAAAAAGTCCGAACTTCTTATGTTTCTTTCTTTTTTCTCTTCAAATACTTACTGCTGACTAGTCAAAATCCGGTATAAGGTACAAACGTTACTTCTAACAAAAAAATAGCTCTAAGATGACTAGATAAGGACATCAGTAAGGCATCGCAAACTTGAGTGATTACCTAGGCTTCAACTAAATCCTAGCTTAAGATTAACTAAAGCAATAACCTGGGCAAATGGCCCCTTTTCTAATCAGTGTACTTCATTGCTGTCTATCAATAGTTGCATCACAAATTTTGTTTCCAGAATACCTAATGCATAATTCTTTGTTCCTTAAACATTAATTAGTTACTCCACAATTATTGTTTTCTTCAATAAGATCCAATTACTTTAATCAAATGCATTCATATCAACAACTTCGATTCTATTTTTCAAACCCTTCCGGGGTTTTAGTATATATATATAGTTGCAACTATAGAGCCAAGTCGACTTTATCACTAATATTGATTAATAATGAAATTTGTTTTGTATCAAGATGGCTTATCCACGTGGACGATTGGCCGGTTAAAAGTAACATTCTTATCACTAATAATTGTAAAATTAATGGGGGATAGTGGCACCGTACATAGTTATGTTGTGCTAAATATCTTAATAATTGTATAAAACGGGTTATATTTGTCTAAAAGTAAAACTGATTAAAAAATTAAAATTGAAAAAGTGAGAGTTTGACGCTCATATATATATATATCTGTCCGGCAGCCATCTTGATCCCCCTTTCTGATTCGTAACGCCTAATCAAATATAATTTATTTCTTTATTATATCACAAAACAATCTTTATTTCTTTATTATATCACAAAATAATTTGGTAGTTCCTTCTCTTCTTCGACTCAAAGTTTGGTCCTATTTATCACACTATTCACCCACTAAATCTACAGCTAACATTGATTAAGTACAAGTTATTCTGATTTTAGAAATTTCCACAAAGCTTAAAAATCAGGAAATTGTTTTATGGTTGGTGGAGTAACTCACCATTAACTATTTTCATGTAAACAATTAAACAAAGATTTGAAAAATTAATTTTTTAGGCATCAATCTAATAAAAACCCAACGAAAATAATTTTTGTTTTCTTATTTCAGAGTGAAATACAAAGAATATTTTTTATTCCTACGTATCTTTCTCTTTGTGACAGATGAGCGGAACTGTTAGATAAGACGATTATAACGATTGACGATTGTAACTACCTGAAAGTTATCCAAACTCTTCTCAGATAAAATATACAACACAGAATCTTCTACGGCAAAAACGGATTATTCTAACACACTTCATGTTTAATACTAGGCTGGAAAATATTTTGTTAAGAAATGTAGAATGACACAAAATAATTATATGTACAATATTTTTATAGATCTCTGTTATTATAATATTCATGTAAATGCACTTATCTTTTCAGGTACACCTGCGAAGGAGGTCGTTGCAAAGATCTTTGTGATGAAGTGCGGTGTGGACCACGCGCTGTTTGTAATGGCGGGCAATGTCTGTGCCCGCCTGGATTTTCTGGAAAACCCAACGATCCCACTACAGGTTGTAAATCAGATCATTGCAACAACGATCTTGACTGTGGTCCTTACGAAATTTGTTTCCAATACGGGAAAGGAGTTCGGAAATGTGTCGACGGCTGCAGCAAGCTTCAGTGTGGCCCAAATGCTTTGTGCGTCACTGAGAATCATCGATCATTGTGTATCTGTCATGAAGGTTTCGCCGGTAATCCAACTGATTTATCTGTAGGTTGTCAACTGGAAGATGTCACTGGAAAGGGTAAATGTGCTCACGACGAGGACTGCCAAGGCACTCTCGTATGTCAGATAAATATAGAGGGACGGCGAGCATGTGTAGATCCTTGTCAAAGCACTGCTTGCAACCAAAATGAAGTTTGTCATATTGATAATGGAAGACCAATATGCGTGTGTCAGGATGGATATGTATGGAATCCTGTAAGCTCTGTTTGTGAGAAACCATCACTACCTGATTGTACAACTGACAGCGATTGTCCTGATGTTTCATCTTGTAGACCAGATGATCTCGGAGTTTTGAAATGTACGCCTGTTTGTTTGGAGTACACTTGCTCACCAAATGCAGATTGCGTTGCTAGTGGTCATAGAGGATTGTGTCAATGTTTGCCAGATTATACAGGAAATCCTAATGACAGAAATGGTTGCCGACCTCTTCGCAGAAACCAATGTACTACAGATGGCGAATGTCCAGAGGCTGAAGCTTGTAGGGAAGAAAATGGTGTTTTGATGTGTCGACCAGTTTGTAATTATGTGAGGTGCGGCCCCCATGCAGTTTGTGTAGCAAATAATCATGTGGCTCAATGTCAGTGTCCTCCAGGACTTTACGTTGGAGATCCCAATGACCCTGAAGCTGGTTGTAAAACAGTTCCTTGTGTGTACAACATTGACTGCCCTCCACATCAACTTTGCAACAGGCTGGATCACACGTGCTATGACGTGTGTGACGAAGAAGCTTGTGGAACCAACGCTGTATGTATTGCTGAAAATCATAAAGCCCAATGCTCTTGTCCAACGGGATTTAAACCTAATCCAATAGCTGAAGTTGAATGTGCTCCATCTGAAGTATGTAATCCAAATCCGTGCCATCCTTCCGCTTTATGTGACACTGCACCATCAGGCTACACTTGTAGATGTCCATCTAATCATATTGGAGATCCTTATACTACTGGTTGCCATCCCGAAGGAGCATGTCCTAGCGGAGATAAGGACTGTCCTCCAGATGCCGTCTGTATCGCAGGAAGATGTTCTAGCCCTTGTGATGGAGCTTGTGGTCCAAACGCTATCTGTACAATAGAAAACAAACGTCCAGTGTGTACTTGTCCTGCAAGATTTGATCCCATGCCCTCACCAGACAAAGGATGTGTGAGAAGCTCCATGGCGTGCGCTACAGATGCTGACTGTTTTGGCGATCTTTGCATCAATGGACAATGTAAAGGTACGTTATGTTACTTTCTAATTGCTTTTTAGAAAATAAATAAAACAATAAGCTTCTACAAGACTGAGGGTTATTCAGATAATAAAGTTTGGTTTAACAATACAAAATTGTAATAAAGCTTGCAAGTAATTTCACAAGTTAAAGTGATTTATTTTATTGAGCATGTTATATACTATACTCTGGTTAATCCTTGAACAAAAAAACAAAATTTGTTAATATTATCATCGTAAATCGTAAACAAATTAATACTTCAATGTGAATATTGATATAATCAAATTGTAGAGTCATATTTACTACAAAATTCTTCTCTCTCAGTATTTTCATTAATAATTATTTACACTGTAAATGGTGTTAGCATTGAACTGAATAATTACCGTTTCTTAAAATTTTACTTTTCCTTACCATTTTTATAATCACACAAAAAGTATATATTGCAACATATTTTCTAATTTTAGTCATCAATTGTAAATATAACTAATGTTTGAAATGAAATTATTTTGTCTATCAAGAAGAAAGGCTAGAGGTTAGATATCTTTTCTTATTATTTATATAAAGACGCTCTGCAAATTAATAACTATATAATATTTGCCATATTTTGAGCGTATGTTTCTCTCTTGCAGTCATTTGCCGTGACAGCAATGATTGTGCCCTTGGCGAACGATGTATGAGCAATATGTGTATGTTACCGTGTGTTGGTCACTCACAGTGTTCAGCTGGTCAGGCATGTGTCAGCGGATTCTGTCTTCTGGGTTGCCGAAGTAACAGGGATTGTCCTCGAGAACAAGCTTGTATCAACAGCAAATGTATAGGTAAGCTACACGAGGTTTCATACAAATAATGTAATGAATCATAAATTATGAATATGGATCTGTTGTGTAATTGTGGCAAAGATTTATGGATGCAATTGAAGGAGTATATCAATTTTGCTTTACTATTAATAGTGTTTGAAGGCAGTGTTAAAATTTCATACTAAATTTATATGAAAGTTGCTGAAAAAGAAATAGTAATGTGATCTAATTTAGATTAAAAGAAATAACTGTGAAAATTTCAAACATATCTATAGTACAAATTAACAATTTATTTTCCTCAAAATGTGAGCTCCCTCAAAATAAGTGATACTAATTCTATTAGACATACTTCTCTGTTTATTGTTGTTGTTGTTGTGAGAAACTGCAAATTTAGGAGTGGATTTTTCAAACTCTCTCTACTTCTATGAATATAATCTTAATTTTTGTAATATACTTTGAATGTTTGAATGGTTTGCTTTGAAACATGATTTGAATATTCATAATACGAGTAGAAACAAAAATAGCATCAAAACTTACAGTACTGTTTATTACGCTATAGTATTACATTTAGAGAAGGCGAACACTAGGATCGCTTCTTCAAGTTTTGACATAGCAGATAACTGATTAAAATGGATATGGCGAAACCAAATGAATCGGGATTACAGCAACTGATTGTTTATATATTGAAATGTAAACGAAAGTGATAGTAACACTAAATAGTTTGTTTCTCTACTATTGTTCGATATATGTTCATTGTATTTTTTTTAAAATTAACTTTGCTTTTACGTAAACTGACAAAACAAACATAACGTTAACAAAAATGTATACGAATAAGAGTAGATTTTAATTACAAGGAATTGCACAAAATATACCGCTCACCAAGCATCGTTGGGTTCATCAAATCTAGGAGGCTCAGGTGTGCAGATCATGTAGCCAGAATGGAAGAAAGTAGGAAAGCTTTCAAAGTTTCAACTAGAAATCCAATCGGAAAGCGACCATTAGGAAGACCTAGGCGCAGATGGGAGGACAACATTAAGATGGATCTAGAAGAAATAGGAATATAAAGTAGAAACTGGATCCAATTGGCTAAGGATAGAAGTCAATGGAGAGCTTTTGTGAACGCGGCATTGATCCTCCGGGTTCCATAGGCCATAGATTTAGTTAATAATCATAGGTTTTATTGTTGTCCGAGAAAGTAATATTTTCGAAATATTTTAAATTGACATGAATCATAAGACGTAGGAACCAATATGTAATTAACACATAATCACAATTAGTATAAATTCGAGTACTATTTTTTTTCTAATAATGATCCTTCCTTTTTAATAGATCCTTGTCAAAGAGAAGGAGCTTGTGGTCCCAATGCACTTTGTCGTGTTATCACTCATACAACGAACTGCTATTGCCCAGAAGGTTTCGAAGGCAATCCAGTTCCTCAACAAGGTTGTGTCCGTGTGCCATTGGGATGCAGTACCTCTGATCATTGTCCAAAAGGTCAAGTGTGCATTGGAAACATGTGCACGTTACCATGTGGAGATAACAGTGAATGTGCCGTTGGAGAACGATGCGCCAATAACATGTGCGTCAAAGTGTGCTATAGTGACAGCAATTGTTTAGCTGGAGAAGTGTGTGTAGAAGGAACTTGTCAGCCTGGTTGTCGAACAGACAGCGATTGTAAAGCGACAGAGATTTGCATCGGTAGTAAGTGCAGGTAAGTACCATATTGATAAATTGTCATCACATTCATCAGAGTTACTACTATTAATTACAAACTTTCATTTTAATTATCATACTGAAAATTTAAAGTAAGCAAGGTGAAGGTAATAGCTATACTTGGTGAGGTGGAAATGTATCTTTGATGTTTCTGAAACGCAAATTCAGATGAATTTGGTTGATTTGTTCGAATAACATCATAACGGGAAAAAAGCTTCGACAAGCATCACACACACTAGGAATATACATTTATTACAAAAATATCTCTGGTTATATATTTTGCTCAAATTACATACAATGTATAAAAGTTTAAATTTTCTTTTTTTATTTTATGCACTCATAATGTAATATAAGAATATAATATTTTTATTTACCTTTTTAAGTGCATTTTATAATTCAATTATCCCATATTTCAACCCCTAATGGACCTTAGGTCTTCATCTAAGCTGATTGTTTATAAGAAGAAAATTCGAACCACTTCTTTTGGTCATATAACATTAAGATATGCAGTCATAAGAAGTAATTCGAGTTTTCTTCTGAGAAATGATCAGGTAAAGACTTCAGAACCATTGGAGGTTGAAATATTGAATAATAGAATACTAAAACGCACTAAAGAGATAAATAAAAATATTATATTCTTTTACTCTGCATAACTTATTTCTTGTTTTCTCAGAGACAAAACTTAATGCAAGAAATACATCTATTTATCAATTTTAAGGAGAAAAAGTATTAGAAGGGGGAAAATATAATTTTAGTTAGCTATGAGATAAAAGTAATTGCAGAATAATGAATAATATAAGGACCTGATTAATGGAATAAAATATAATATAATAATGCAGTGTGGCATTTTACTCATACCAAATAATTTCTGACAAATTGATGTGTGTGTGGCTTCATGTGAGAGAAGAAATGTTTTCAAAACTTAAACCTATGAAGAGTAACTTCTATTCTACTATGAGGGCGTCAAGACTATGAGATCTTATCATATTATCAGTTAAAATAAGTGAATTTTCAAAAGGTATAGTTTTTGATAGTGAATGAAGAGTTGATACCCTTGAAAGACATGAAAAGAAAATCCTGATTTTACAGAGACAGAAAGAAAGTTCTAATGTAATAAAAGTTGTGAGTAATATAATGAAATAAGTACGAAAGGATTTTCATAAGGGGAACACCAGACCGTACTGCGTGACACAAACTCTTGCAAGGTTACTATATTATTCAATTTTGTTTTAGAAAAAAGTGTTGTGAACAAGAACAAGAAAGTGAACTACAAAAATTAGCAAGAAGATATTTACTCATTCTTCAGGTTTATCTGTATTAGTTTTAGAATTTGTTTTACTTAGTTATTTTTAAAAAGTTCGAAACTAGACATGTTTAACTGCGTCTATATGGAATACATCACTTGATATTATACAATTTCTTTCTAGATGTGGCAGTGGTTTTATTTCTGGTCCTACGGGCTGCCGAGATATTAACGAATGTGACGAACACCCCTGCCATCCAAGTGCTGAATGCGTTAACACTCCTGGTTCTTACAAGTGCACTTGCCCAGAAGGCACAGTCGGAGATCCTTTCTTAGATCCAGGTTGCGTTGCTCCTAATGAATGTGAAAATGATGCCGCATGTAGTGATACGCTGGCATGTACTGAAAGTCGAGGAGGAATATTGAGGTGCACTGATCCTTGCGTCGATACTGTTTGTGGTCCAAACGCCATTTGCAACGTGTTTGACCATCATCCGACTTGCTCCTGTCCTGCTGGCCACTTAGGAGATCCTAACAATGTGAACGTAGGATGTTTCAAAGTCGAGTGTATTTACGATGACGATTGTTCCAACGACAAATATTGTGACAAACAGAGCAATAAATGCATGAGTAAGTATTGTTGCACAAAATGTTAAAATTTTATGACAGAAATTAAAAATCAATTTGGAATGTCAAAGTTAACTGGTTGTCAACAAACAGTCAAGATGATAAAGAAAAAAATATTATATTGTTTGATTATAGTGCAAAATATGTCTTATTTTCTTACCTTCTTTCTATTCTTACCTTTATTTTCTTTAAAATGCACTGAACCTTTTAATTTATATTATCGGAAAATATATTATTTGTCTAATTATTTATTCATCTGAGTAATTATTTATCTAATTCTTTTAACTTTCATTTTTCAATTCTGACAGCGTCCATAAAGAATAATTATGGCTTTATTTAATTGACTAATATAGGATAATATAATGATTAAAAATGTATAATTATTTAAGTTATTAATGTGATTATGTATCTTCTTTATTCAGACCCATGTGATCAGGCGAACTGTGGACGTGGAACGTGCAAAGCTGAAAACCACCAAGGAGTGTGTCTTTGCTTTGAAGGATATCAACTTTCTAACGGGCAGTGTGTTGATATTGACGAATGTGCTCAAAATCCATGTCATTCTTCAGCTTTGTAAGTTGAATACTATTTCTTTTTCTTTTTCTTTTTTTTTAAAGTACTATCAATATTTTTTCATAGCAGTTATTTATGATAATGCTTTGAAAGTTGCTCCAAAAATGCAATATGATATTAAAAAGCTTAGAATAAACTTATATAAAATATGTCTGGTTCAATGTTATTTGTTTATTCAGTTTTATTCCACGATCATACTCTGTAGAGTAACATAGACTCGCCCTTCCATTGCGAACCCGAGATACACATTCTAAGAGTGGAGATGCAAACATTTCGCGTACTCAGCAGTGTATGATGATATTGGGATTGCACAATGAAGTCGTCGTTCTTAGTGCTATTTATATTCAGTGGGAATTTAAGTTGAACTAGCCATATAAATAGAGAACAGAATAATTTATTAATTGCACCAGAAATAAATATGTCTGTTACTAGAATTAATTGCATTATGAAATGAATCACACTATCTGCAGATTTCTTTATTTCTCATAATCCAGTGTCCTCTATTTCACTGTCTTGTAATTTATTTCGCTTACTGAAATGTTCTGCAATCCTCTAACGTAAATAATTGAAGCGCTTGGAGGATAAAGGTGTTATGTTACATTTTTCGAAATGTTGCATTCTGGCTGTTCATGCACGTGTTATGTGCTACTCATACTACCTAACACATTATTTGGTGAGTCCTCGTTCTAGTGCAGATATTTAGAAACGATGAAGGTGGTATGTTAACGGACAAAGTTGTGAAAGTCAATTTTCCCATCATATTCAATTTGTTACATACCACCTTTATCCTCCAAACGCTTCAATTATTCTCTTATTTGTGTCAACTATTCTACGTGGGCCAATCTTTTGTCCATACAACATCATAAAAATATTTACTTCAGGCATCAAACAGTCACACTAATTACCTCTAAAACTTCTACCAGCTTCATAGTTATTAAAATTCACAGCCTACTACTGTCGCTGATAATAATCTCCAATAATACTATATCAGAAATACGCCTCTACATTTCGATATACACGATATTCAAAGTCAAAAAAGCGACAAATCAGAGACTTTAGATCCTGATTTTACAACTTAAAACCGCTTTTCACACCTCGTGGCTTTTATGCTTTTTCTTTTAAATTTTCTGAAATTTCAGAAAGCATTATTTCTGTTACTTTTTAAATTTGATTCATTTAAAGTAATTTGTAATCGACATTTGATAATTGATCACGTAATTTTGCTGATGTCACTATGTGTTAGCTTGATTAATCTATAAATAATTACTACATTTTTTTAATTTTTAGTTTGTTTTGAAACCTAAATGAAGTATTTTACCATCAAAATCTAGAGTTTGAGTTCTTATAAATAGAATGATATATGTTAAATTCATTCTTAATAATAAACTAGAAAGTACAGCGACATGTTTTGCAATGAGGAAAATCACTGTACTGGGTAAAATACAGAGGTTTTGATATTGGGAAAGTCAAATATTGTATTATATTAAGGATAATATTCACATTGCAATAAATTTAAGCCTAGGCGAAAATAAAATTAGGAAGCGTTTATTCTTAT
Organism: Thermobia domestica; assembly: GCF_964235325.1. Lineage (NCBI taxonomy): Eukaryota > Metazoa > Arthropoda > Insecta > Zygentoma > Lepismatidae > Thermobia > Thermobia domestica. The sequence continues at coordinate 37,911,018 of NC_137462.1, read as the reverse complement.
CTTTGTGTAATTTGTATAACTCTAAGGGTAATATTTTCTTTTCCTCTGATCTTCATATGATCTCACTAATTTTAACAGTAATCTTAATTATTCAGTAAAAACTATTTCATTATATGAGAACAATGTAATGACTATTCTTTGTTTAATTTATAGGTGCAGAAATACGCCTGGAAGCTTTATTTGTACATGTCCTGACGGCTTAATTGGCGACCCTATCAGAGCTGGTTGCAGAAAACCAGGAGACTGTTATACCGACTCAGATTGTCCATCCACAGCAGCTTGCTTCAATAACCGCTGTAAAAATCCATGTGAACAACGAGGTGCTTGTGGCCAGAATGCAGAGTGCAGTCCAGTTAATCACAATGCTGTATGTAGGTGCCCAGCACAAACAAGAGGTGATCCACAAGTTAAGTGCGTAAGGTTAGAATGTGATGACAGCAACGACTGCAAAAATCATGAAGCATGTATAGACTCCAAGTGCGTTGATCCATGCAGTCTTCCAAATGTCTGTGGAGAACGAGCTAGCTGTGTTGCAGTAAATCACGTTGGCGTTTGCACTTGTGAAGCAGGATTTACTGGAGACCCACAATTAGGATGTGTTCCTGTTCAGTACTGTAATGCAGATAACCAGTGTGCGGCTGGAACTCGATGTACAAGCGGTGTATGCACATGTAAGTATTACTTTACGTAAGATTAAAATTTGATGCTTACTTAAAGTGTAACTAAGATAAAAGATCTAAATTAGGAAAGAGCAATAATAAGAATAAGATAAAAAAAAGTAAAAATTTTGTATGAACAAACTAAATACTCATAGAAGAGCAATGAAAGAAATCGTTCATAAATAGTTTTCATTCTCATGTAAGTAAAATAACATTTTTTTCTTATTTTATACTTCAGTAATCATTTTTATTTAAAATGTTTATAGTTTTGATAATATTAATAAAGATTTTTGTTACTTCTTTCCATAATTTTTAAAATCAAATTTCGTTAATACAACACTTAATAAATAAATAAATAAAATTGCTCTCATATTTTTTAAAAAAAATATATTATTGCGAAAGTAAAAGCTACTTGTTGAGCACAACAAATACTAAAACATTACATGTGATATTTTTTTATTTCACACTCTAGATCGTACATTTAATTTGTTGACCTTTGAAACAAGATTTTTTAAGACGGAAAGTAAGAAAAAAGGAAGCCAAATACTTTATGCTATAAACTTATTTACATTTTGAGGTCAAAGCATCCTGAATTGAACATTTAAAGCTTCCTATAGGTTGAAAACACTTGAAATATGTATTTAATATACATTTCTTAGGATTCATAATGTACACTCATGTCCAAAATTATTGTCGCATATCTATAAGTATGTTGTTGTAGGAATATAATTTGATAAAGAATTCGCCCGGCATTTCTTATAATGTTAGCATGTGTATAATCGGCAAAGACATGTATGTGGCAAATTTCATGTCAAAAGAGCACTAAATAAGAACAATAAAACGAAAATAAAATTTTCTTATCCGTTTAGCAACATTTTATTTTACTCATTATAATTTTCGTATTAATAATTCTTTCTTTATGAAATTTACTACAAATATACATTTCCCGATTATACACATAGTATCAGTATTAAAAGTACCCTGCAAACTCATTATCAAATTATATTCTTACAAGAATACAGTTATAAATATGCGACAATAATTTTGGACATGGGTGTACATCTTAAATCTTTGAATAGGCTAAAGTAAAGTAACTTGTATAATATAGAAATCACCTACACAGTACTCGACTTAGTTTGTTGTTTCTCTTTCATAGTGGAATGTACTACAGCACGTGAATGCTTGGCAGATCAGCTGTGTATCCAAAATGCTTGCCAACCAACTTGTAAGACCAATGATAGCTGTCCTGATTTCCAATTCTGTATGAACAACATCTGTGCCCAAGAAGTGAGGTGTAGATCTGATGATGATTGTCTAAGCGCAGAACGGTGCAGACAAAATGCTTTTGGACAGGTGAGAATTGCCGAGGAATTCGTTAACTGTATTGAATACCTGCGTTATCTATATATATTACCTCATTGATTTGTGCAGGAAATTAGAATATGCATCAACAGTCTCGAATAGCTTAACACAGACACTTGTCAAAAAACTTGAAATGGTTCAAAAATGTTTTATTAGAATGTTATGTTTTAAGTTAGGTTTTGATTATTATTCCAACTCGACAGACTACTGGAGAAAATATTTTAAACCATTAGAAGACAGGAAAAAATTGCTGGATTCGAATTCTATGGAAAAACGTATTTGACAACCACTGTTATGGGAACTATATATTTTTTCAAAAAAATGTTGAATTAAAAGTCTCAAAATATGGTACAAAGGCTAGAATATTGTTTCAAATGAATGACAGGAGTCATGTTTTAATTACAAGGCTTTTAACTAACTATAATAACTGTATATATGAGAATTATATTTGATTTTGTTTCTTAATATGTTTTTTGTAATTGACACTGACTACGTATATGTTCATATACATATTCGTGTATAGTATTATTATTATTATTATTATTATTATTATTATTATTATTATTATTATTATTATTATTATTATTATTATTATTATTATTATTATTATGACGTTTATAAACTGCGATCTTCCTCTTAGTCTTTTACCTTCTACCATACTTTATATTACATCCTAATAAGAATATTTCTTCTCATATGATTATCTAACATCTTTCATTTCTTCATTTTAACTGTTCCTAGTATTCTCCTTCTTTCCTACATTTTTGCTAACATTCCGTTGATTTTCGTTGTACCCAGCTATTTTTTTTTAATACATTTTGAACGTTTCCTAGTTTATCATTACTTTTATTTTAATGCTTATGTTACTTCCCCACAAAATATACATAATACTACATACGAAATATTCAACAAGTCTTTTTTTATAACACTTTCTTTACTGGCTATTCAAATATGCCTTTTTTTTGAAGGTTTGTTTTCCTATCCCCGTTCTTCTTTTATATCCCGCTCACACCACTTTAGATCTTTACTAATAATGCTACTTAAGCTCTGAAAGCTAGTTACTTGTACTATTTTTTCCTCTTTATATCCTATAGTTAAAATAATTTTCCTCAAACTTATTATTTAAATGCAAAATGATATTAATATTTCTATTACTTCGATTGTTTTTCAAAACTATTAAGTTATATCATTCGAAATACTATTATCATATGTTTTAAATATTACACATTATTTTACATAGAATGATTTTTAAATAGTCCTATTACTTTTTTTTCACTTAGACTGAGTGCCATGATGCCTGCGATGGTCTAGTTTTGTGTGGCCGAAATGCTGAGTGTACTCCACAGAATCACCAACCTATCTGTTCTTGCAAGGCTGGCTTCTATGGCAATCCACAAGACGAGCGAATTGGCTGTCAGCCTATAGAATGTCAGAGTAACAACGAATGTACCAATGATAAACTGTGTGAAAACTACAAGTGCAAGATTGCTTGTTTGGTCAACAATCCTTGTGGACAAAATGCGTTGTGTTCAGCAGAAAATCATCAACAAGTAAGTGCTAATGAAAGTTAATACAGTCAAAGCTACTCTTAAATTTTAAATGGAATATTACCATAACATCACGTTGATAAATGTGTGATTTACCTGATTATTTATCACGTTGTTTTCTTGATCCTAATGTTTGGAGCACCATTGGTTTTGTACCTGTCTACTTTAATATGTACTAACTACACATCTTTAACTAACGACAATGCACTTGGTTAGCCTCCAAACTTAAACGATGGAAAAACGTCGTTGTTGACGTTTCACATTTTCTTTCGCTCTTTCTGAATCAAAAAAGTAGTTTTTGCAATGCGCTGATGACGGAAACAGGGCAGATAATTCTTGAAATATTAGAATTGAGAAAGTAACATGGACATATTGATAATGGAGACAATTTTCAGTCTTTTAGCTTTACGTTAGATACAAAATTCACATTATTTTCTTCAGTAAATTATGAAAAAATAATTCCGTTTATTTATTACCTTGGATGTAAAAATGAGCATCTTAAGTAAAATGTGTGACACTCTCTTTATTAATACTATAATTATTGCACTAATATTAAAAGATAAATTTAAACTAATAATTTACGCGAGAAACAAAACTTGAGCTAAGTGATAGATGCTAAAATTTCTTTTCTCTTCATTACAGTATGTGGGTATTTGGAAACAGTGAAAAGATTCAAATTTGTAAACTACTATACACCCATTTAACAATGTGTTTTCTTCAAAAAGTATTTACATTTCTTTCATATTAGTAATATTGATCTTCATTATTAAATATAACTTTTTAGCAGTTGAATATTAATATGTAAAATACGGATACAAAAGTTCAAACTGATCTTTATTCTTAGTATTATCTGATGGGTTTACTGTGAACTTATAAGTAAAAGCATGCTCTAAATTGTAATATTTAAAGTATATGATTTTACCTATAGTCATTATGATGACCGAAATTGACATATCACATGAAACACCTAGTTAGATTTAATGATTATTTATTGCGCGTGAAACCTATGAAAAGACAAAAATTGATCATGACTGTTTTCTTTTGCAGGTATGTTATTGTCAGCCAGGATACACCGGAGATCCTTACAGTAGTTGCCAGCTGATAGATTTCTGTGCTGATTCACCTTGCGGTCCAGGTGCTCATTGTGATAACTCTCGTGGGTCTTACAAGTGTTATTGTCCAATCGGCACAGTTGGTGATCCTTATAGGGAAGGCTGCCAGAAAGCTGTTGAGTGTGAGCGGAACGAAGACTGCCCAGCCGCTGCTGAATGTATCAAATCAAATGGAGTACCAAAATGCAGAGGTAAATATATATTTACACATCTTCACTGTTCGAACTTTATTGAATTTGCATTTATAAAGGACGAGAAAATTGGCTACTTCCTCCCGCTTCTCATATGATATCGAATTCAAACGCCAAACATATTCTTTAATATAGACGCTTGGTTGTTCAAGTACAACAGGACATGTAATACAGTCCTATTATGTCTAAGAACACAGACCTTTGGAGTGAAGAGTGTGAAAAGTTAATAGACGTTCTTGAAACTAATTATGTAGCGTGTTGTAGCACATCGGTACAGTAAGCCAGAAAGATTCTTGGCTAAGTCGCATTTTTTATATACTTTTCATGTTACGGGATATTTTCGAGGTACATGTAAAACATATTAACCCAAATTAAACATATTAATTCAATTCGAGCTTTAAAGAATGTAATTTCAAATTGATGTCCAACCTATATACTGAATATTTTGGCTACATCACATATGTTATTTATAATATTGTACAGACAAATGTAATAAAACTATCGTTCATGATAAATAGTTAAATATAAATAAATTAATTCTTGTTTCAGATGTATGTGAAAGCATTACTTGTGGACCTAATACCGAGTGCGTCGCTCAAAGTCATGTTGGAGCTTGTGCCTGTAGATCTGGCTATGAAGGAAATCCTAATGATGTGTACGTGGGGTGCAGACCTAAACCTGTACCTTGCAGGCAGAATACTGATTGTCCTCAGAACACTTATTGCTATGGAGAAATTTGCAGACGTATGTATCTTTTCTTTTGTTCTATTAGAGTAAAAGATATTAATTGAATATTGAAAATACAAATCTGGATAAACAAATCTGAATGTAATTATTGCATAAAAGCTAATTAATGCTAGTGTAATTATATAATATAACTATTGCATAAAACTAAAAAAAAAAAAAAAAAGTTTAACATCTTGCAATGCAATGCAATGATGAATACCAAACAAGTTTATCCTTCTACCCGCAGGTACATTTCCGAATTCAAACTATTTACAAACTGTTTTGTGGTCCGATCCCAATCCATTCCTTCGAATACAACTCAATTTCACTCGGAAATGCATGGGTTGAGTTGAATTGATTTTGTGTTTAACGTCCCTTCCAGCAGCGAGGTATCTTTCCTCGAGCCGCTCATATATATATATATATATATATATATATATATATATATAAGGTGTTACAAAAATGTGTCATATGGACCTGTGCTCAAAAGTGGATAGTTTTGGAGTTATAGAGTGCCGAAAACGTGAAACAAATGAACTTTAAAAGTTCATAGCTCCACTACTATGGAACCTATCGTAGTCGGATCAAGACATCACTGAGAAACTGGTATGTAAACTATCCAAATATCCATGTTTAAGAATGCTTCAGTACTTGCACAACAATTTTTGCAGAGGTAGGAGGTGAATAATCAAGTACTCTCCAACAGCCTCTCTAAAAAATGACTGTGCAAGTACCGGAGGTTCTGAAAGATGAATATTTGGATAGTTCACATACTAGTTCCTCAGTGATTTCTTGAACCGACTACGATAGTAATGAAACTGTAGACCTATAAAGTTCATTTTTCACGTTTTCGGCACTCTATAACTAACTATGAAACTATGCACTTACGACCACAGGTCCATATGAACTGTTCTCTAATTTTGATATGAGCTATATATTCCCAAAATATTGTGACGAATTTTTGAAACACTCTGTATAGATATGGGTGTGGATGTGTATTGGTAATACCTTTGGTTTTAATGATACTGAAACAAATAATTAATACGCTGAAAATAGTGGCAAAATGTGTTACCTCTGCTAACTTTAAAATAAACTGTGTGCAAAGTTTACTTAATTGAAGACTACATTTAACATGAGAGTTAACTCTTTCAAGAAAATATTTCAGTTTTAATATTGTTACAATCTTTATATATATATATATATATTAATCTTTACAATCTTTACATATATAAAAATATTTAACAAGATGGTAGAAATTGACATGTTTTCCTTAAACAGATAACTTTTGTGTTAAATATAGCCTTCGATTAAGTCAGTTTTGCACACAGCTTATGTTAAAGTTAGCAGATGTAATACATTTTCCCAGTATTTTTGTCGTATGGATTATTATTATTATTATTATTATTATTATTATTATTATTATTATTATTATTATTATTATTATTATTATTATTATTATTATGTTAATATCATTACAAGTTAACACACATTAATAATTTTAAAATACTATTAAGACTTAAGTTTTCCAAACTAGATGTTGAATATTATTAAAATTTTCAGCCGTAAATAAGGCAAAATGTAATGTTTTACTAAAAATTTTCCGTTCACTTTATTAAAATTATATATATATTCGAATGATTGGTGGCATGACTACCTGAAAAACCAGTCTCTTATAAAGGCTGAGTGAAGGTTTCATGCTATGCGTGATTATGCTCATACGTCTTGCATATCTGATGCATTAGACGTAAAGTTTAAAACCGGCTTCTAGGAATTAAATTTTGTTGAATCTCAGAATTTAACACACGAATAAAGCATCGGATCTGACTTCGCAATAAGGTCAACATTTTATATTTATTTATTACTCTATATTTCGCTTGGTCCAACTAAACTTCTACAAGAGTACTTGTATAATGATCTTACATAATGCTTATGATTAAAATATTCCTAATGTTTTTAAATTAACAATAGTCGTTTAAGTACAAAAGAATTACTTAATATTATAATGATAGCATTTACGTTCGGAGATGAATCGAAGATACGAAATATATTGAAAATAATATTATAGAGACATTATTTATGATGCAACTTACATAAATTCTCCATCTGAAAATCACTCACTTTTTTTTATTTATTTTCTTCTCCAGCACCTTGCCAATCAGACGAGGAATGTGGCTTGACAGAGACATGCTTGCGCGGACAATGCACAAATCCTTGTGATGCTGGAACAGCTTGCGGATTAAATGCAGAATGTCGAATGGCAAATCACAGGAAACAGTGTAGTTGTCCTGTAGGCTTTACTGGCAAAGGCGATGTTGAGTGTGTAAGAAGTAAGTATATGCTTTGATGGTGACTTGTTTGCGAAAATATAAACAAAATTGAGAATTATAGTTCTCAATTATTCTATAATTGAGAACTATGTGAATACTGCCATATGATTGTAATTTATCTACTGTATCTGTGAATATTCTTAATATTACGTAATTTTGCGGTAGAGTACAACTTTTGATATTTGAGACATTAGAAATATTAATGAATCGTTTGAAGTGAATTTTACTTGTCAATAAGCAAAGAAAATGACTTAGAAAGTCAGTTATTAAGTGATTTTTTATCAGGTTACTTCTCAATAAGCAAAGAAAATGACTTAGAAAGTCAGTTATTAGGTGTATTTTTGTCAGATTACTTGTCAATAAGCAAAGAAAATGACTTAGAAAGTCAGTTATTAAGTGATTTTTTTTTATCAAATTACTTCTCAATAAGCAAAGAGAATGACTTAGAAAGTCAGTTATTAGGTGAATTTTTGTCAGATTACTTGTCCATAAGCAAAAACATGACTTAGAAAGTAAGTTACTAGATTATTTTTGCCATGTTGCTTATCAATAAGTAAAGCAAATGACTTAAAGAGTAACTTAGATGAATTTTTGTCTCAAATATCTTAATAAACATATATTAAAAGTTTTAGCTTTTTAAAGAATTAATGTTGTAAGATTGGTGATAGAGACTTCAATTAATGAAATACGAAGTTCGTTTTTTGAAAAGAAATTAGAGATATATTTTATTAATTTGCTTCATGTTTTTTTCAGTCCCTGTGGCTTGTTACGCAAACAACGAATGTCCAGCAGATTTCACATGTAAAAATGGAATGTGTATGCCTGGATGTAAAGCAGATAGTGAATGCGCTTTGAATGAAAAGTGTTTGAAAGGAAGTTGCATATGTAAGTTGAGTTAATATTATTTTAAAATCAGAATTCATTTCGTGACTTAGGATAAATTCTAAAACGGAATCAGTTATTGCTTCTTATATTGTTGTTGTGGATGCCTTCTGCTTCGATTTAAAGAAATTACAAAATCGGTTTTATTCCAATATGAGAGGCATGTGGATAGTTTTTTAAAGTGAGGAAACATACTTCGACATGGAAAGTCAAAAAGTGGTGTTGAGAGTCTAGCGCTGATCATGCATTGCATAATTGAACATACGCCGTCTGGCTGACCATAGATCTTAATAATCCTAGCGCTGGATTTTTTTTTTCACGTAAAAGTTAATCCAGTACAAAACAAGACCTCTCTATAAAATGTATTTTGATCAAAATAATTAATATAGAGTACTGTAAAGAGAATAGCAAAATTTGTGTGTAAATATTGTAATATAACTGAACAGAAAGTATTGCCGAAATTGAGTTCAGTTAACATGATCTATTTTTTTCTTGTTTCTTTGTTAGCTAATACATGATAATATTAGCATCTGTAAGTTTCTCTTCAGAATAATTTGAAAATTACTATTCTTTGATTTAAAATTTATTTTTTAAATACGTGTACTACAGAGTTGCTTTTTTTATCATTCAAATTTAAAAATTATACTTGAATGTCAGTAACAGTGGATAATTTGTTTCGTTTCAGTAACATGCCGTGTGGACAATGACTGCTTCTTGGGACATATTTGCTTGCACAATATGTGTGTCATCGGCTGCCATTCCGACGAGGATTGTAGTGCAAGTGAATCTTGCCAACAGAACCGGTGTGTGAATCCGTGCGAAGCAGCTGCATGTGGACCTAATGCTGTATGCTCTGTGAACAATCAACGAGCAACATGTTCATGTCAAAGTGGATTTATTCCCAATCCAACACCAAAGGTTGCCTGTGTCAGAGAACCAAGACCATGCACAGAGAACAGAGGTTGTCCAGATGGAGAACTTTGTTTAGGCGGTGTTTGCAAGCCTATTTGCTCATCGAATGAGAACTGTTTGAGCAATGAGAGATGCGATGCAGGTGTCTGTAAGCCGTTGTGTCGACGAGATAATGACTGCCGTAGTGGAGAGATTTGCGAGGGACTAATTTGTGTCATTGGTTGCCGAAGCGATCCAGATTGTCCAAATTCACAATCCTGTGTAAACAGCAAATGTATAGGTAAGATAACTAGTATGTATTCTAGTGGTATTAAAAAGTATTTTTGAGTTTTCAACAATGTTCAATCTGTGCTTTTATCACTTGATAATAACAGTAGTAAATTATAGTGTATGTTAAATGCATAATACTTGTACCAATATGATTAGCCTTAATTTTCTATATTATGTTTGAATTAGATAATTCAATGAAAAAAAAACTAAAATTAAGCAAAGATAACAAAGTAATCTCATACATCTATTACCTCGAGATGAAAAATAACTTGAAAATAGTTCAATCCCCTTGCTGCTATAAGTTTCAATCGCAAATTAAGCTTATAGTGAAAACATAATAGAGTATGATTTACGAAAGTCTCATTATGTATTTTTGTACAATATGAAATATAGCACATCTTGTATTAGTAAATATATATTCATTTAAACAAGTTGTGAATAACTTTACCTAAAATTTGCAATAGAAATACTCGCCTATGATTATTGTGCGATAATAATTGTTGTCTTAAGATATGATTGTGTTCACTGACCGTTGATTATGGTATTCGACAGTCAAAATTACAGAAAAATATATTTAGATATACATAATGTATAATATTTTGAAAATAATTTACTCTTTATATTATTGTATCCTCTAATTATAATAGCTATATTTACCTCATTTTCGTAAGTGCTATTCAGCTAAGAAAGTGGCAACTTAGATATTAATTTAAATAAAGTTTTAAATTTTTCTGTAAGTTAATTATTTTTATCAATTTTTCTTCCGTATAAAATTGCATTTTATTCACTTCTACAATAATTCAAGATTTCCCAAGTTTGTTTAACTAACTCAGTTTAATGTAATATTGTAGTATATTTAAAACAATATTTTATGTATTACGTTCTGCAGTTTTGCCTTTTCGACATAAGAAGACAGTGATAAAGACAGAAGTTTTGATAAAATAATTAGTAAGATGATAAAATAAAAAAAGAGATGAATGTATTTCAAGAAAACTTAGGTGCACGATGTTCCCCCATTAGATGTTAGTTGGCAGGTGCTGAGCTAACGTGACTTCACTATACTATATTAAAATATTGAGAAACCTTTAGACATTGAAGTACATATATAAACAATGAATATATATCCTTTGAGAATTTATGATTTTGAAAAAATTAATTGAGTGATTTTTTATTCTTTCAGATTTATGTGAATCACCTACCGCATGTGGCACGAATGCTGAATGTAGAATAGTGAACCACCAGAAACAATGTGTCTGTCCACCTCAATTAATTGGAGACCCATACGTCAGTTGTCGACATGCCCCGACAAGTTGTCAAACTGAACACGATTGTGCTGAACAACAGACATGTTATCTTGGCAGATGTCGCACCACATGTATCAAGTAAGTATATATATATATATATATATATACAGTATCTGTCACGAAATATACTCAAATAGATTGAAACATTTCTCCATTCGTATTTTCCGGTGTATGTACATATTCTCAAAGGTGTCCGACCTAATGTTGGGTAAATCAAAGTTAAAAACGATAGTAATGATTGGGATCAGATTGACATCTAACTCTTTAATGTGTAAGGAATGTGCAATATGACAAAAGAAAAATATAATCTAAAAGAACGGCGTGAATTATAATCTAAAAGAATTCAAATAAGAGACGTGAACTTAAAGAAAGAAGGCTAAGTAATCATAATTATTTCTGTTAAGTGGACTGAAAGTTGCTCATTGGTCTCAAACATACCCTCGTAAATTCAAAGCAAGAACCTATTTCACTTTTGGTAACTCTAATCTCTTTATATATATATATATATATATATATATATATATATATATATATATATATATATATATATATATATATATATTCATTTTATAATCTGAATTACACTTAAAATTGCAAAGAAACAATCACGAAAATAACTATCCTTCTTCTAGTGTTAGCTCAGATTTGATGATTTGGGTAGAATGTTTTGGAGAGAATATAGAGCCAACGAGGGAGTATTAACAATACATATATTATGTCGATTAATTTATTCACTTCAACTTTATACATTCAACGTTTCAAGGTCAATATTACATTTACTCCAATTCTTCATGCTTTCGTTTGTTGTAGTAATTTTTCATAACTTACGGAACTTTTAATATATAGAACTTCCTCTTATAGTTTATTTATTTATTTTTCAGTGATTTAAGCTGTCTTTCTGATGAACGATGTCTTGGAGGATTGTGTAAAACAGTGTGCAACAGCGACAGTAAATGCGATCCTGGAGAAATTTGCGCTGACCGTGTCTGTGATGTTGGCTGCCGCAGCGATACTGTATGCCCACCAAATCAAGCTTGTATTAACAACCAATGTAGAAGTAAGTACATAACTATCACAATTGAACTGCTTATCAGAATAAAGATAATTATTAGAATCAAACTAATTATCAGAATCAAATTTGTCGCAACTCATGCCAAGCTCTTACATAAGTTAAACCTTAGAATGTAGTACTAAAAAGAATTTTAAAAATTACAATAATTTTTCTGAGAAAGACCAAGGGACAACTCTTTTGAATTTTAGAACAGTACAGGGGTCTAATTAAATATTTTCCACGTAAAATGTATTTTGTTAATCGGCTTCTTTAGAACTGTTGGGTACCAAAAACGTTCTATTGAATTTTAAGCCTACAAAGAGAAAGGTGATAACATGAAGTAAGGTGTATCTGGAAAGTAGAAATAATGTATATACATCAACAGCAATAGTCTGACTCCAGCACTTGGACTGCCATGGATCCCGTGTTGGTAGAATTCATGAAGAGTAACCTCAACAAGGGTTCGAGGAGCTGGAGACCCAGCTTTGATTCTAGGTGGTTGCGCATGTAGTACGGATTCCACCGTACATTGTAGGTCCAAGTCCCGTGAAGTCTCGGTACTGAAAGGAACATTAAATTTCAAATCAACCAATCAAAGGTTTGACACCCCCATGTTTGAGATATTTATCTAATGAATGGAACAAGTGGTAATTCGACACGTGCAGTATCTTGGGAATGCATTAATTTCCCAACCGAGCGGAATAATAATGTTACTGTATCAACATGTAGCTTTGCGTTGTCTTGGAGAAGAATTACATTGCAGCACAGTTATAAAGTTGTCATATACACACTATAATTGTTGCAAGTCTATTGCTAAATTGATCGTCGGCTGAAGCAGAACGATGCACAATATTACGAGCTGTGTATCAAACACATAACATATTGTTTTGTTGATATAGTGGTGTTTAAATTTATTAAATTAACATTGTGTTGTCGGCTTATTAACTGCATCCTCACCCATTTCCTGACATCTTTCTTCTGGTTACACCAACATTTGTTCACAGTTTAAACTCGTAAATAATACAGACGTATATAGCGCTGGTTTCTTGCACTCATTAACTGCAGCGGCTATAATCACCAAGCTGCACGAAGATACACACTAAAACGTTACTTTTTTATTTTTTAACTTCGAAACGAAAGTTGCAGAGAGTACATTCCATGCAGCAACTTTGGAGGTCTAATACATTGTCCTGAAGTGTCTAACAATAAGGTATTTCTTAGTATTTCTGGGCAGTCTGCAATTAAAGACAGTTAAAATATGGTTCCAATATTTTTGAAACTGGCTGCAAAATTTCCAGTTTATGTTTAGCACTATAATTCACTTATGCTGCATTAATGAAAGTCACACATTATATATAAAAAAAACAAGTCATATTTTAAGGGACCTTATAAAATAAGAGAGCCGAAAATCTGGAAAATATTAATGCAGAAATGATATTTAAAAACCTTTATTTACTTTTCTTTATCTAGTTATATATAAATTATTCATAATTTAAAACAAAATCAAATTGGAATATTTTATTATGAAATTTGATTATTCATATTTTGAGACTTGTGTTATCTGCCATGTTTCATTAACTTCCTTCAGTCAAGATTGTTACTGTGAAGAAAACATGAAAAGTATGATGTTCGAAACTTTGGAAGAAGTGAAAGTGACACTGCAGGCACAGTAGAAATAATTTTAGCTTAATATAAATACAATAAAGTTACATAAATAATAAATCGTTTTCACCCAATAATTTCAACAGCTGAATGTGAGGCTGTCATCCTTAAAGGTATCAAAGAACACATACGTGACCTTAAAGATTTCCGAGAACATATTAAAGAAAAATAAACAGCCAATTCAAAAGGTTTAACTTTACCACAAGAACAAGAAAACCGGCATTAAATACTGATTAAGAATTTAACAAATCCTGATATAATCTCATTGGCAATAAAAAAAAATATTTTTCCTGAATCTTGATATTAGTTGTCAATGTTTATTGATTTTCGCTGTAACTCTTTCTTATTTCTTAGCGTAATGTTTGTTTCCAGTGTATTGCATTCTTTCTACCTTGAATATGGATGCCATAGTTAGCTACCGAAATTATCAACTAAATTCGTATCTTTTCTATGGTACTGACGTCGTCAGCTTTTTAAATCTGGAAGGGGGGGGAGGGTCGGATGAATCAAAATCAAAAATCCTCTTTCCGACAAACGTTATATATATAAAGTAGTATAGTATCTTTAAATATATTTAACCAAAATCTGGGAGAACGCGTCCCCCCCCAACTCCCCCGCTAATGAGGGTCGTGTCTACGGAACTGTAATTATTTGACATACAATAAATTATATTCATTTCTTAAATTATACAATTATTGCGTTTTTGGAAATAGCTATAAAATTTGCATTTTGTTTATTTTTGTAATATTTAGATCCATGTGAAGGAGCGTCAGCATGCGGTTCATGTGCTGTTTGTGACGTAGTCAACCATGCAGCTCAATGCAGTTGTCCAGCAAACTTTGTGGGAAATCCTCTAATCAGTTGCACTCAACCAGCAAGTAGGTGCTCAGATCCAGGCGATTGCTTCCCTGGTCAACAATGTGTAGGTGGTTTCTGCATTAAGAACTGTCGGTCGAACTCAGAGTGTTCTTGCGGAGAGTCATGCAGTGAAGGAAAATGTAAATCTCAGTGCAGTAGTGACAACATCTGTCCTCAGGTAAGAAAAATGTTAGGAAAAAATAGAATGGAATTGTATTACATATTATTTTTCGAGTCTTCGTTATGAATAGGAATCGAATCTATTTTGATCACATGTAAACACGAAGTGAAGTCTTTAGTTTAATTTTCCATTTTTGAGCCCTATAAGTTTAAGGTAGACAGATAGTAATTGCAAGTTTATAATGATGAAGAAATTAGTGAAGTGAAAAGCTAGGATGAAATGGATTAAATCTGTACAGACTCGACGTTAGTCGCATATAGGTTAAGGTAAATAGGGAATTTAAAAGTTAGTGAACTTCAATCCAAAAAAATAAAAACCACAGAGAATGGGGGATAATGTATTGATAATGCATAACGTATTCAAGAAGCTATTTGGCCGGCTATAGTAGTTCTTCGCTGTAACAACAAGTTTTGTATTAATGTTGTGACCTGTAGTTTCTTTCTTGTTTCACCGTATTCTGTGACGAAATTAATTGAATAATCTGTTACCTAACGATTTATAAACAATAATACATTATTATTATTATTATTATTATTATTATTATTATTATTATTATTATTATTATTATTATTATTATTATTATTATTATTATTATTATTATTTAATCAAGTACTGTAATAATGGGTAAAAAATTATATATAAATTAAATGACATAAAAGAAAATATTTGGAGAAATATACAATTGTTTGTTGTAATGTTCAAAATAAACACAATTTAAATTTTTCTAACTATATATAATTTTGTCTATACTTTGTAAAAAGTTTAAAAAAATGGTGGAACATAACCGTATCTAGGTCCTTTCGTCTATGTTATTTTACGTACGGCAACCTTAAGTATAACTGTAAGTTAAGGCAGAAAAGTTTTAAAATCAGATGTTCGTTCTAAAAAAAAATAGGCATTAGCGTATTGTTAATTATCGGTACTTTATCAGAAAGAAGAAAGTAAGATTTTAATATTTTGTAAGTTGTGAATAAAACTCAGTGGAAATTTTGATCTTGTTGAGGAATATTTTATGTATTTTTAAAAGGAAATAATGCTTTTTTTATTAATTAGTTTTTTTTAAGTATATTGTATTATTATATTCTGAAAATTTAGTATGATAAACTCAATAACAATATTAAAATGAAATTTTAAAAATTATTTTTATTTTACTTGTAACTAGGAATCAGACAAATTCATCCTCCTTATCGTACTTCCACTTTTATCTAAAGAAAAAACTATATATCTATTAATAGATATATATTAATAATTACGTTTATACGGTGAAAGATTAATAATTACTTTTTATCATGTTAATTGTTATATTGATATATTATCACTAAATTTGAATGAAAATTAAGAAAGGACATACACATTGATTCTCATATTTCTTTTTCTACTTTAGGGTCAGATTTGTCAGTCCGGCCTGTGTGTAATTGGGTGCCGTACCAACAACGACTGCCCCAACGATAGATCGTGTTTGAATGGACTGTGTAGCAATCCTTGTTCAGAGTCTGCATTTCCCTGTGGCACTAACGCCATCTGTCGTGTAGCAGAACACAGAGCTGTTTGCCTTTGTCCAGATGGCTATCAAGGAGAACCAAGTCAAATATGTGAGAAATATGAGTGCTTGAGAGATGACGAATGTGAACCTGGAAAGCAGTGTGTGGAAGGAAGTTGCCGAAATCCTTGTTTTGCAAATGCTTGCGGTGTTAACGCCCAGTGCCGAGTAGTAAATCGCCAAGCACAGTGTACATGTCCTCCAGGCTATTATGGAAATCCTTCGATAGAATGTAAACAAGGTAAGCTCTTCTTTCCCTATCTCAATGAAAGATACATGATATTCGTTAAAAACCACAGTTCCTCTGTTATATACACACACATGAAAGATGATAAACAAGATTTCCTTCTGAAAGCTCTCAACTCAGTAAGTTAGAAATTTTGACTTAAAAGACAAACTTCAAAAAGATGAAGATTTTATTTCTATTTTTTTTCAATACAATTTAAGGATAAAATTATAGAGCTTCTGAAGGAGATGGGGGATGTTCACATTTTGAATCTTTTAGCATTGCTAGAGCCTTTCTATTTCAAGTGTGGTTCACGTTTTTAATATTTTAGCATTGCTAGAGACTTTCTATTTCAAGTGTGGTTCACGTTTTTAATCTTTTAGCATTGCTAGAGCCTTTCTATTTCAAGTGTGGTTCACGTTTTCAATATTTTAGCATTGCTAGAGCCTTTCTATTTCAAGTGTGGTTCACGTTTTTAATATTTTAGCATTGCTAGAGCCTTTCTATTTCAAGTGTGGTTCACGTTTTTAATCTTTTAGCATTACTAGAGTCTTTCTATTTCAAGTGTGCCCCTTCTGACGCTGTTGTCGATGTGTGTTTTCCCGTACCTTCCTTTGAAAGAGGAGAGACAAGTAGCTGCGGCCGAGATCTTTCAATTGTTGAATACAGGAGCGTTGCCACAGTGAATTATTTCACAGACTTTGCTGCCTTGTTAGCCTTCTAAGTAGCCTACGATCTTCACTCGTCAAGACCAAACAACTGAATGACAAATTGACAACACAGCTGAGGTCATTCACTTCTTTTTCCTAACCAAAGGGGTGGGGCCGAAGTATGTTTCGCATATTTTCCGAGGGCACATCTGAAATAGACAGACTCTATATAATAATGCTTTTGTTTTCTCA
The DNA here is from genome assembly GCF_964235325.1 of Thermobia domestica. Classification (NCBI taxonomy): domain Eukaryota; kingdom Metazoa; phylum Arthropoda; class Insecta; order Zygentoma; family Lepismatidae; genus Thermobia; species Thermobia domestica. Next base: position 37,893,306 of record NC_137462.1, on the reverse strand, counting down.
ACTTGCATCTTTTTGTATAAAGTTATAATAATAGAAAAGTCCTAAGTTGAAATTTATCTTTTAATTAAGGACAATTTAATTCAAAGAAATTCCTGTAGCATTTTGTTCTTTTCTATCTTTCACTGTTAAATTCATATCCCTTTGTCAAGTCATTTGCGTGGAAAAATTTTACTGGAAGGAAATTTAAAAGAGAAAGAAATACATGCTGCAACACTTTTGTAGCGGCGCCTGTAAGACATAAGATACCCACTTTTTCCCATTAAAATTTACTTTTGTAACCGTTTTGACAAGAGTTGAAGGGAAAAAGAAAAAAACTTTCTATAAAAATTCCAAAATAACTATAGAAATTCTATTCTAAAATAAGTATTTTTGTCTATTGTGAGTCCAAGTTCACATCCATATATTAAAAATTGTTGCTGTCATTTCAGATGTTGATGAATGCTTAAGATCTCCGTGTGGTGATAACGCAAGATGCCATGATGTTGTGAATGGATTCGAGTGTACTTGTGCACCTGGCTGTGTGGGTGATCCTTATCAAGGATGTATCTGCGAAGGGCCACCAACAAATCCTTGTGAAAACCAACGTTGTGGCATTAATGCAGCTTGTAGAGTTGTAAGTGGAAGAGGTCCCGAGTGTTATTGTCCAAGAAATTTCCCTGATGGAAACCCGAACGTTGAATGTAAGTTTATTTATTTATTTATTTATTTTTGTTTTGTTAGCTCATCTATTATTGAATCTTAACAACAACAACAAAAAAATAATTAATTACCTAATTTTTTAAAGTTAGTAATTAGCTCCTGTAAGCTCTATTACAGGTAATATTATCAATGATATCCTTCAATTTCTACGTTTGCTGTAATAGAATCTGTCATATGTTTCTACTTAGAATTACACTTGCAAATTGACACCTGTGAGAGAACATTCATCAAATACTAGGTGCGGTCAACTTTGTATCGATATTCGTATCAATATGTGTATTTATTTATGATCCCATTGTAGCACATCATCATCCAGGTTCTTAACTTTAAATAATTAAACATGGGGATTGTTTAATTATTGTTTAGGATTTGTGATTAAATCGGAATTTTCTTTGATATATGATATTAAAGTAGTTGGTTTTAGCTTTAAGGTTATACAAAAGTTTTGGTGGATGGGATAATACTTCAGTTTTAGCATATGAATAGGAAGATATTTTATAAATTATCCATTGAAAATATCCCGTTTTCAAGTATGTGAAGATACACACACTGCATCCTTTCGTTACTTCCTTTAAATACTTTCTACATGGTAAACATGTCGTTCTTCTCTACATTGAATTCATACTTATATCAGCTTTGTATATAACATACATTTACGTCGTAAATTACTACAACGTAAATAGTCATTTTATTACGAAATACCATGTACTACTCAAAATTCGTATATTAGTCTTTAATTATTACTTCAGCTTATTTCATGAAATTCCCTTAGAATTGCTGTGACTTAGTCGGGAAGGAATCTAGCTGACAGCTCATGGATTCTATTCCCGTTGAGTGTGAGGCTTATTTCCTAGCGGTTCAGAAATTATTCAGCCTCTGAAAAATGGCTACCTGGTGAAACCTTGGAAGGGAGGGTACGGGGGAAGTAAAAGCGGCTGGAGCGTGTACACTGACCGCATCATCCAGGACATGTTGAATTCGAAAAAATGAAGATCCTTACATCCACATTGCCCTAAGGAAACCTTGGCCTCTGATAAATGGTGTACATCCTTTTCCTTATATGAAATACACTTGGGAGACTTTAGATCTGTTGTTCTACTCGTATACAGACATGTTTTAATTCTGTCAAATATTTCTTTCGTTTTATCAAAAGTACTCGTTACCAAATGATTTTTTTATGGTTTTAGAAGTAAGTGTTAGGAAAGAAATGACAGAGGAGAATGCAATTGGAAGGGGAGTTTAACAGGCAGGTTGCCTGCGGCGAACGTTACTTAATATATATCTAAAAGAGAGAATGAAGAATGGCCTACATAATGAAGACGGTATTTCGGTAGAATGATAAAGTTTATACTGTTTGCAGATGATAGCCTGGGTCTGAAAAGAAAATTAATAACACGTTAGAAAACTTGAGATATAATTGCTAAGAACACGGGATGAAATTAAACGTTAGAAAGGCAGAAGAAATTTGGTTAGAACGAAGCAGTCTGTATCAAATACAGAAACAGGAGGGGAGAAATTAAGAGTACGTGAGTAGTTTTCGATATCAGTGAGGGTATGAAGTACGAATGGGAAATAGACACTAGGATAGGAATGATGAAAGAAGAATTTAGGAGGAAGACAAGTCTATTTTGTGGGTCATTAAATAAAGGATTAAAACAAAGACTTATAAAATGTTTTGTGTGAAGTATTGTACTCCAAGCAGCAGAAGCATGAATACTCCGCAAAAGCGACGACAAAACAGTGTTGTCTCTCGAATGTATGTGTGTGTGTAGAAGCATAGAGGATGAACTAGATCAAACGAAAAATAAATGTAGTGGTGTTAGAAATGTAGGGAAAAAAAGATCTGATTTGAAAAAGAAACTTATTTAAACATTGGTAAGAAGAAACTGTATTACGAGGGATGTGCTAGGAAATTCGGTGGCAGGAAAAAAGAAGGGAGGAAAAATGTGGACTGTATTAAACTAAGAAAAAAGGTTAAGTTGATGGAAAGTAATAAACTATGAAATTCTTGCGGGAGGAAGCAAAGAGGCTAGCTGAAGACCATGGTGCATAGAGTTTCATGCCAGTAATGGCAAAATACCTGTGCTCATGGTGATAATAGTCGATTTTAATAAAGTAATAGCAGTCTTTATTTGTAATGACAGAATATATATGTTATTTGGGACATATGTATATACTTGACGTCCAAACATATGTATTACCTATCTTATTTTAGGTACTGTAGAAAGGACACAAGGTGATTGTCGTACACAAGGCTGTGGCAGAGGAGCTGAATGTTTAAGAGAAGGTGCAGTATTTGTTTGTCGATGCCCTCCAGGCACAGTAGGCAGGCCTGAGGTAGAATGCAGACCAGGTAGGACAACAAGCTACAATATGTTATTTTCTTGTGTTTGGATCCATTTATTCCAACACATTCATATTAGTACGCACATACACGTACTTTCTTCATACATACATATTAAATTATTAATACAAGCTTTACGTGTATTTTTCCTATCCACTATTTTCTTCTCTTCTGTTTAAAAAACCAAACAAAAAAAATCTTTAAAAAACAAAAATCTTTTCATTGAGAGGAACACAGGATAAGATTTATGTCCGAGAGTGAAGCAACAAGCCTTTTAAATAACTTTGTTACACTTCCACTTTCCCACACCCAATAATAAACATATAAATATAAAGACTTACAACTATAAATAATAACTAAACATGTACAAAATAGCATGAAATACCTCTGTTCCTCTCTTAATTTGTACATACATAAAACTGTTTACAACAACATTAGAACTTGTAGACTGTATAATTGAATTGTAACTTCAGTTTTCCAATCTGCCTTATCACTAACCTTTACCCATTACTAAACAAACAAGAATCCTTATCCCTTAATCCTCTCTGGGTTCACTCCTTTCCTTTGTGTGAGAATGCGTGTTACATGTTTCTGTATATTTTCCTTTAATATAGTAATTTAATGGCAATTGGGATTAATTCTGTAAAAAAATGACTTAAAGGTTCAATAGTAAATTATGCAAGTTGGAGTAGATTTTTTTTTTATCAGTTTAGATCTTGTAAAACTATTTTTTTGTAAATAGTAGAAAATTTATTGAGTAGGAATGTCTAGGGGATTCATTTTGGTAGATTGTTTTTTTTAAAAAAGAAATTTTCTTACTTGTGGTTCTGTTGTGTATATAAAATTAGATTTGTTTAAAGCAAGTGTATAGTAATATTACCACCAGTAACCTGTACAGAACACAGGTTTATGGTAAGTCAGATTGGGAACTGTGAAAGGAGCAATTCTCATGTAGATATTTAGGGAAAGAGGGTTCGGTTCTTTTTTGTTGGTTATTTTATTGTTTGTTTGGAAGTATTTTGGGTTGATAGTAAAACGTTTACCTTGCACATCTATTTGCACTTTGAAATATATATATGTACATGTGAGATTTGGGTAAATATAGTTCATTTACACGGCTTTTGTTCTTCAAAATCTTGCCTGAAACTGTCTTCATCACAAATACATTTTTGTTTTGTCTACTCAAATCTCTCAAGAAAAATGGGCCTGTATGTATGTGCACTAAAACAAAAATATGACTGAGAAAGTGTTTCCTTTCATGGTTCATACAATCACTTTCTTGTATCTTTTCTTTTCTTTGGCACTCCTAGAAAACCAATGTACCAGTGATTTTGACTGCCCAAATGAAAAAGCATGCATCAATAGGCAGTGCACAGATCCTTGTAGTCTGAGGGGGGCATGTGGAGAGAATGCCCTCTGCCGAGTCGTGCTGCACAAACCACGCTGCTCGTGCCCACAGTGTTACGTAGGGATGCCACACTCGGTGTGCCAACCAGATCCTAAGTGCGACACTGCAAGGCCACGTCCAAGTCCTGAACCGAGCACCGGATGTGCTTCAGATTATGACTGTGGTGAAAATTTAGTTTGCAACCGAAATCTAGGTGAATGTCAAGACCCTTGCCAGCATGGTAGTTACGTGTGTGAATCCAACAAGAAATGCGAAGTTCGTAATCGACGTCCAGTTTGTGTCTGCAAATTTGGTTTTGTAGTCAACGAACTGGGAGAATTGACGTGTGCTCCTGATCATCTAGAGTGCCACCGAGACGATGAATGCGCCTCCAACTTGGCATGTATCAGCAACAAATGCCAGAGTCCCTGTACTGCCAGGAATCCTTGTCCTGCAGATAAATCCTGTGATGTTCTTGACCATAAACCCGTTTGCATATGCACCAAAGATTGCAACCCATCCCTATTTATCTGCCTAAGAGATGGGGGTTGTCCCTCACATCTAGCTTGCCAAGGTTATGTGTGCATGGACCCCTGTCAAAATTTTACCTGCCCTGAAAAAACTCCTTGTTTCGTTGAAGACCACAAACCATTCTGTAACTTTTGCCCTCCTGGCTTTGTTGTTGACCTTAAAAACGGATGTCTTAAAGGTAAATGTTTTTCCTCAAAATTTATTTTATTAAATTAAAGTATTAATGTAGCTATATAAATAGATGCAAATAATTGTTAATAAATTCCTAAATATTCTCCATAGACTAGGAAATGGGAAAAATAGATTAGACTAATAGTTTAAAAATGGGAATTATGTTTGGTGACTAAACGCAACATAACATTAATCACTAATTGCAATGTTTAAAAAGATAAAATATTTGCTTAAATGATGAACACTTGACATTAACAACATAGCATCACTGTTTAAACTTCAGTTAATGTGCAAACGTAACTGATTTAGTCGTCTATGTGTATGTGTGTGTGTGTTATCCAAAATTCCCAATTCTAACAGAGAATAATATATTATCTGTTTAATTAAAAAAATAAAATTAAATAAAATTAGAAAATTTCTTCTCTTTTTTGTGGCTAAACAGATCTGGTACTTTCTCTGTTTAAATTCTAAAGCTTTACTTCAATACATAGTTATTTCTGTAGTTTTCTTTTCAATATGTGCACATACGTAGTGTCCCATTCACTCTCGGTAGCTCTTGATGTGTCTGTATTTTACATCTTTTATCTTCTTTGTCACAACATGTACATATGTAAATATTAGTGTCTGTATGTGTCTATTCATATTCACAGTGAATACCAGCACAACAGCACCCACAGTTACCTGCACATTGGATGATGAGTGCGCAGACTTCCAAGCCTGCACTAATGGAGAATGTAGGGACCCTTGTACTGACAACTGTGGTCTCAATTCTCAGTGTCGGGTACAAGGTCACAGGCCTATATGTTATTGTCCGACCAATTACTCGGGTAACCCACTGATTGAATGTAACCCTGTATCATCTACAACAATTACTCCTGAGTCCAGCAAAGACGATTACACAGAGACATCATTCACATCTGCACAAACAGACCATACAACTCAACGTATACAAATAAGATTTGATGATAGCAGTGTTACAACAGATTCCACAATTACTACATTTGATCAGACAGATAGACAACACGTGACATCTCACACAGAGACAACTACAACTATTGATAAACAGCAATCAGCTGCAACCTCAATTAGAGAGCACACTCTTACAATAGACACTTATAACGAAACAGGAACTACTGCTAGATCAGAGGGATTCACTCCCTTTGTGGAGGGTAGGAGAAGAACCATATTTACAGACAACATATTTACAACTAAATCGCTTGAAGACATAACAACTACATATGACATACCTTCAACAAGTACAGAGACGGAATCTACAGCAACTGGTACGAATTATACTTCTGCGACAGAACATACAGCTAAACTTAATGAAACAGAATCAACACACGGTATTATTACGGAAATAGTAACAGATTCACCAAGCTACACCACAAAACCTTACACTGTATTAAGTGACACTGAAATGCCACTGTCAACTGAACCATATGGAACTACCAGCACCGAACAAAAACAACAAAAAGAAATCCATACAACGGAAGCGATTACATTCGTTCAGTACAATACCACAGAAGCACGTGATGGAAGTACAACTGAAAATATAACTCAGTATCTAACTAGTCCTGAATATGGAATATCTACTCCAACTTTTTCGCATGAGACTTTAGAAACAGAATCAACATTTTTACCTATTGAAAACAAAACTAAGCAAATCGATATAACAACTGATCGTGAAATTGAAACAACACAATTATCATCAACAGAAGAAATTACTCCAGAGGAACCTATTAAAAGCCACACAAAAGCAATAATGAAAGATACGTCATCTGAACATTATACAACATCAGTGAGTGCAGAATCAACAATAAGTCCTAAAGAACATGTAACTGAAGAGTACCCGAAAACAACTACTTCGGAAATAAAGAGATTCGAAGTAGATAATCTCCTTTCTACTGCTCGTGTTCCAACTAGAAAACCTTACACGGAAACAGAATTTACAACTAAATCAGTTGAAGAACAAACGTCTCCGCAATACAGCACTATAGGAAGAACAATAATGAAGACGTCACAATTAGATACTGACAGTACAGTTTCTACCTCAATACTCCAACAATTGTCCACTAGTGGAATACGTAAATATACTATAACCGAAACCGAATTGGATTTTGCAAGTACTCAGCTTTCTGGAGTATCTACAGTTCAAGTTCAAGAAACAAAATTAATCCCAACGTTCACAACAACGGGAATGGTTACTGAAACACCAGAGACTACAATTCCAAAAGCGTTAGAAACATCCACTGTATCAGAAATAGAAACAACATCAAGCTCATCTTCAACTATTCATGGGGAACAACCGAAATATGTTGAGACTACGACGAAGCTGATAATGGATCAGTCAGAAAGGGTGACATTACCTGAAGATCAATACTTTGAAAATACTACTACAACCAAGAAATACCACTCTACGGATTCAGATACACCAGCTACAGTATCTACGGGACAAGAAGAATTGTCTACATATATTACAACAATAAGGGTGGAAACAGAAAAATCCGTTTCTCAAATAGTTACCACTACCACAAATGACACAGGTAAGATCACAAAAGAATCTCAAAAGCCCACCATAACACCTTACGAACCCACTACTTTATCAAGTTCATCGAAAGCAGACTTGCCTACAATTTCGACAGAACCTGATTTAAAGCCTGCATCAATATATAATGTTACAGAACCTTCAAAAAGTGATGAAAGAAGCACCATTCCTATTGAATACATCACAGAAACAACTACTGAAAAATTAATGCCAACAGATTATGCTACTACTATTAGAGTGAGAACGGAAAAATCAGAATCAAAATTAGAGCCTACAACTTCAAAACCCATTGAGGACACGATGATCACAGCATCGGAATTTCTGACAGATTACATTACTAGAAAAGAAACGAAAATTTCAAGTTCAAAATCCGAGGTTTCTGTTACGGAACCAATTGTTCCTACAACAAAATATGAAGTTCCTTCAACTTATAAGTACAGAGCTCCAGAGACTGAATCCATTGCAAGTAGCGCTCATTCTGACGCCACAGAAGCATACGCAAGTCCCTCTTATCCTCCTACTTACTTCACAACAGTAAGAATTGAAACAGAAAAATCTTTACCGCATATTGATACAACAGATTCAAAAATGGTTGATATGACTACATCAGAGTATTCTCAACAGGACGCTTCTGAAGTCAAAACAACGACACAGGAAACTACTAAAGAAACTAGTACTGATTCTAAATTCTATGCTTCAACTATTGACAGTACAACCGTTAGTGACGTTTCTAGAGAATCTAAAATTGATCGTTCCTCTCCAACGTATTTCACAACAATTAGAGTAGAGACGCAAAAATCATTCTCTGGCTCTGACACTACAACTCAATCAGCTGATGTTGTGACTGCTGAGACAACCAAACAAAAATATCCGTACACAACAAGCATATCGGAGAGTACTGTTCCACATAAAAGTACAACGTCATCAAAATTCACTACAGAATCTGAATATTATTCAACGACAGAATATTCTAGTCCAGAAACCAGAAAAAGTACTGACTTCATCTCTGAAAGTAGTAGTAGAGACGTAGTTTCGTCTACTTATTTGACATCAACTGATCTTTCAGTGGAAACAAAAGAAAAAGTATTTTCACCAACTTACTATACTACTATCAGAGTGGAAACTGAGAAATCGATATCAGAAATTGATACCTCAATTCCATCTAGTAAATCTACACAGCCAGAGTATCTAAAAAGCACAGTTACAACAGAGAATATCACTCTTCCGGAGATTATAACACAGCCATCAGAATTTTCTACTGAACCTAAACACTATAGTGCACAAACAGAAAGGACCACAATACCTTTTGACTCTAATATTCAACATGGAACGGAAGAGCCTTTAACACAACTTTATTCTACATCAATACGAGTAGAGACAGAGAAGTCAGTTCCACAGCAAACAGGAATGACTCCAAAAGCAGATGAAATCATTACTTATGGAGAAACTAGAAGAACAAAATATGAAGATTATTCAACGAAAAAGGAAAGTACAACTCAAAAAATTACAGACGAACACGAGAGAGTAACTACTGACGTATATTCATCTTCAGAATTTTACACTGTAAAGCCCGAAACAACAAGAGCGCGAATAACGTCCAGTGATTTAAAAACAGAGACTGAAAAAGATGGGACTTTGCCAATAACTTCTTTTACAACAATTAGAGTAGAAACACAAAAATCAATTCAACAAGTTGATACTACAAGTCCAACAGTCAAAAGCATAAAACCAGAGTATCCAGATACAACAAGAACAACGGATAGAAGTACATCGGAAGAAACGACAGCCACACCATTCGAGTTATACTCAACATCTAAGCACTATGTTACACAAACTGAAAAAACGGAGGAAGATATAGTACCAACTAAGGAAGGCACCACACCCTCTTATTACACATCAGTACATGATGTAACGGAAATACTGATTTCCCAACCAAAAACTTTGACACCGAAACCAATCGATACAATGACAACAGGAGAAATAAAACAAACAGAATACGTAGATTATGCAACTACTCAAAAGGAATCAATTACTACATCGAAATTGACAGATAAGTCCTTAAGAGAAACTACGACTTCCGATATTTACTCAACTCCTGAGTCCCAAACTCAAGAAACGGAAACAACTAAACCAAGTTCGACAGGCGTTGATAGCATGACAAAAGCAGAAGAAGAAGAGTATTCCTTTCCAACTTATTTCACAACAATCAGAGTAGAAACACAGAAATCAATTTCAGATGCTGACACACAAATTCCAACTTTGACTGATGTTCCTACAACACCAGGAATTGGAAAACCCCAATATCCAACAACCTCAAGTTCAAAACAAGAGACAACGTCAGAAAAGTACGAAACCTCGTCAACACGCAAACTTGTCAGTCCAGAAATAGAAACTACCAGAGCAAGTAGAACATCGGATGAGCTAACAACCCAAGGTGAAACTTTTGAGTCCTCAGTAACGAGCAGTGATATAACTACAGGATTACAAACAGAAAAACCAATTCCTCGGATTGATGCTAGTACTTCATTACCTGAGGATCTGACAACTAGCAGAATTGCAGAACCAGAATATTCAACAACTGCAGAAGGAAGTACGATAAAACAATCTTCAGTTAAACCAGTAGAATATTTTACTGAATCGACGCAAAAATATACAACAGATGCACCATATATTGATTTCACTACTGACACTAAAAAGGAAGACACATCCTTACCATTTTACTCCATGTCTATACGAATGGAGACAGAGAAATCAGTTTCTGAACAAAGACCTACTACTCCAGGTCCGATTGATCTAACTATAAAGTCAAGAAAACCAGAATATACTGGTTATACAACTGCTAAACCAGATACAACAACTGGACAAAAAATCACTGATGAATCTTTAGAATTTACTACCAAATCTGAAACACGTTTGCCTTCTGAAGTGTACTCTTTACAAACTGAAACAAGTAAACTAAGTACAATACCAAGTGATGTTATAACGGAAATCGAGAAAGAGACGAGTTTACCACCATCAACTTTTTACACCACAATTCGAGTGGAAACACAAAAATCAATTTCAGAATTTGATCATACACTCTCTACTGGTGAGAGTATGCATCCAAAATATCCAGGACAAATAACTACACCAGTTGAACATACATTACATGAAACCACTACTAAAACTCAAACGTATTCATCCGAATTATATTCTCCACAGGAGGAAACGAGTAAACCAAGTACCATCTCAGATGATTTAATAACTGATACAGGAAAACAGAAAGACTTTTCACCAACATATTATACAACAGTTCGCGTTGAAACTCAGAAATCAATTTCGGAATTTGAGAACACAACTCCTGTTAGAGGAGCAGTCACACCTGAATATCCAAGAAGTACAACTGCAGAAGACATATACACACCACAGAAAACTACTACTAAATCTTCTGACTTTTATTCCTCACCAGAAGAAACAACTAAATCAACTACAACATCCAGAGGTGCAGTATCGAAATTTGAAGAAGAGAAAACCTTTTCACCAACCTACTACACAACAATTCGAGTGGAAACGCAAAAATCAATTTCAGAATTCGATAATACAATTCCTAGTAGTGGAACTGTGCAGTTGGAATATCCAAAAACCACATCTATTACTGGGAAATACACACAAGAAGAAACTACTAGCAAATCTGACACGTATACCTCTCCTGAATTATACTCCCTGCGTGAGGACACAACTAAACCTACTGTAATACCTAGCGATTTAATAAAGAGTACAGAAAGACAGGAAGATTTTTCACGAACGTATTATACAACAATTCGCGTAGAAACCCAAAAGTCAATTTCAGAATTTGACAATACAATTCCTACTAGAGGAACAGCCAGACCCGAATATCCAAGAAGCACAACTGCAGGAGAGATGTATACACCACAACAAACTACTGTTAAATCGGAAGTATATACACCTCCTGACTTCTATCCTTCGCAGAAAGAAACAACTAAACCAAGTACATCGGAAACTGAAGAAGGAAAATCTTTTTCACCAACATATTACACAACAATTCGAGTGGAAACGCAAAAATCAATTTCAGAATTTGATAATACAATTCCTAGTAGTGGTACTGTGCAGTTGGAATATCCAGAAACCACACCTCTTACCAGAAAGCACATTGAACACGAAACTACTGCCAAATCTGAAACGCACACATCTCCCGAATTCTACTCTTCAGAAGATGAAAGCAGTAAACCAAGCACATTACCCAGCTACCTTGTAACGGAAACTGAAAAACAAAAGACCTTTCAGACACAAGAATCACCAGCGTATTATACAACAATTCGAGTCGAAACTCAAAAATCAATTTCAGAATTTGACAACACAATTCCTGTGGTTGGAACTACTACAAAATTAGAACACGTAGAAAGCACAACTGCAGGAGGCAAATATACACCCGAGCAAATTACTACTAAATCTCAAACATACTCATCTCCTGAATTTTACTCCCCATATGAAACGACAAGTAAACCAAGTACAGTTTCCAACGATATAATAACGGAAACTGAAAAAGAAAGACCTTTTTCACCTACGTATCAAACAACAATTCGTGTGGAAACACAAAAATCAGTTTCAGAATATGATAAACCAGTTCCTGCTGAAGAAACTACGACACCACAGTATCCAAAAACCACAGCTACAACAAAAGAATCTACACAACGGGAAGCTACAACTACATCTGAAAGATATACATCTACCGACTCCTACTCTCCATATGAACAAACAAGTAAACCTAGCACAATACCAAGCTATATAATAACGGAAACTAGGAAACAGGAATCTTTTTCACCAACGTACCAAACAACGCAAAAATCAAGTTCTGATTTCGATAGCACAATTACAAGTGTTCCAACTATAAATACACCAGAGTATACAAAACTCACAAGTACGACCGACAAATTTATAAGTGGTAAACCATTGGCATTTTCTACCGAATCCGTAACGAGTGAATATTATACCACAATAACAGATGGAATTGGAAGTACTGCAACTTCAACGGAAATCAAAGAAACTACAGTACCAACAACAGAGAGGACTGTTTCAAGCTTGGAAACTGCGGCATCTAAATCAGTTGAGGTAATTGCAACCACTGAAGCATTAGATACAACTGAAATTGTAGCAGAAAAGACAGATACTACAAAGGTTGTCTCACACACAGTTACGGTTAAACCACAAGTTGAAATCACAAATTTCACTCAGAAATCTCCATCTGACTCAGAAACAACAGAACGCCATACGGATCAAACTGAAGAGGTATCAACGCTGAAATATGTTACAGAGGTAGGAAAGGAGCTAGAAGAAACAGTTTCAGAATACGAATATTCAAGCATTACGTCACAAACTGAACAGCCAATCTATCCTAGTACTCGAAGAATTGTTCCTATTTCAATCACGGAAACTGACAAAAGTACAGAAGAGTATAGTACAAAAGATATAGGGACAACAGCTACGATTTTGTCAACAGACATTAAAGCAGAACAATCATTGTATCCCACCCATTTCACAACGAGTATAGAAATTGATCAGATTGTTTCACGTCAAGAAACTGAAACTGTAATGCCATTTGATGTAATTACAACATCTGTTTCTGATAAATCAACAGAATCCTCATTTCCTCTTACAAGAGTAGAAGGCATAACTCAAAAATATACATCAACCTCGGCAGAGATAGGATTGCCAACCGATTTCACAAATCAAACAGAAACAATATACAATATAACAGAACAGTCAGGCACTGAAGTGCCGAACTCAACAGTTGTAGAATTATCTACTGTGAAGTCGGATTTTCAAACAGATATTACCGATCGAAGTTCTAGCGATAATGTGAAGACTACAGAGACCGAAATAAAACTTCCTAGAACAACTCACTCAGTGACATACACAAGTACAGCTCCCACTATTACTTCACCAGCTTCAAATTATAGTACGGATCATCCAATAACGGAGACATTTAGTACGGGATCAGTTGAAACGTTAACTGACAAAACAACTGAACCTTCAATGACACCAACTTACTTAACAACAGTAAGAGTTGAAACAGAGAGATCAGCTTCACGCTTAGAAACTACAACTTCAAAAGTTATTGATAGTTCAATTACAATAACTAAATCGGAAGCAGAAAAACGTACTCAAACAGACGAAATGACTACACAATCAGCAGAATTCTCTACAGTACCTAAATTTGAGACACCAGTTACACACTACAGTGATGCTGAAACAACTTACATTACGTCAAAATTTGATACAGAAAGACCTTCTTTACATTCAACAACATCGCAATCCATAAGAGATTCTACAATCAAACCTAAACTACCAGAATACGCAACTACTGATACACAGGAACTGGAAGTATCACTTACTCAGACAGAAGAATTTATTACAGATAAAACTCTAATTTCAGCAGAACCTAAAATAAAATCACCAATGACAATTTCCACTTTCGGGGAAATAATGACTGAGGTAACGAGTCCGTCAGTAACACGAAATGTAAGTGAAGAAGTAACGTCGGTACCATATTATACAACAAGAAAAGCTGAAATCGATAAAGTATCTTCGCAATCTGAAACTACAAGATCAGTTGAGATAGAAACGGAAGAACCGGTGGTAACATCGTATTTTACAACTTCAAAGGAAGTATCAGAAAAGGATATTCCTGTTAGAGATTTAATTGGTTTAACTACTTCAACGTATAGAGCTGCAGAAAATACTACATCGGTTGCAGAAAGCGAAAAATTAACTCCAGAATTTTCAACAAAGATAAGTGTTGAAACAGAAAAGTCTGTTTCTCGATTAGAAACGACAACATCAAAATCAGTGGAATATTCCATTACTACAATACCATATCCGACAGCTCCTGTTAACATAACAAGTACTGTAAAACCAGATGAACTTGTGAAGAAACCAGTTATTACACAAATTCCAACAGATGAAGTTCCTACGTATTATACAACTAGAAAAGTTGAAACAAAATCATCATCTGTGTTCGATATGCCAACAGAGGCTACTGAAGAAACATCATCAAAATATTTTACAACAGTAAAGGAACAAACTGAGAGATCGCCTACTACTTTCGAAATTTTCGCCACAACAGAATCAGGAAAACCAACAATTGTTTCCTTTTCAAGTACAGGAGAAGTTACAACTCAAAGTTCAGTGGCACCGTCAACGAAATTCACTGCTGAAGACGATACACGTAGTACAGAGAAATTCGTAACTGACAGTTTAGTAACAGAACATGAAACGGAAGAGTCATTGACATCAAAATACCCGATAGGAGCGGAGAAGAGAACAAAAGAAGGTGATATTACCTTGGAAGAAGATACAACTCCAGTGATAAAATATACCATAATTCAAAGTCAGGACACAAGTTCATCCACAACACCAAAGCATGTGTTCACTTTAGATGAAACTGCTGCTCCGACTCCAGAAACTATCGGCCAAATCAGCGTCTCAACTTATACTGAAACTCTAACCACCGGAACATTAATAACAGAATTGCCAAGTACTAAATATCCAACAATCACTAAAGAAACAACAACAAATATTCCAGAAGTAGAAACCATGCCTGAGAGTAGTGGAACACCTGTAATGTACAGTACTTTAACATCTATTGATAAATTTCACACAACACAGTTCTCAGAGAGCACTTCTACGCCTTCAACATTGGCAAAAGAGACTGTTTCACTACCTCACCAAACCACCTCTAAAGATGAAATGAAAACCATGACAACAATGAGATCTACTGGTATTGCAAGAACTGATACCACACCAACAAGCAATATTGCGTCCACGAAGAAAACAGAAGACAATAAAACAGAATCAATTACTACTTATGAGTCTAGTGACGTGACTACAACTCAATATAATTATTCATCTTTACAAACTGAAAGATCAACTACGACCAAGAGCGATTTGACAAGTTTATCGTCTATTGAAGCATCAGCTGGTACAGACTATAGTACTATTGATACGTCTTATTCAGATTTACCAAAATTTTATACCTCAACTCCAGATACAACTCTTCCCTCTTCACCAGATAAAGATTTGTCAACAGATTATGAAACTACTGTCTCAATAATGCAAGATACAAGAGGTAGTACAGGATCTGATTTGACAGCTGATACAATTGTTGGCCGTTCTCAGACAACTGAAATGTCTCCAGAATTTAGAATAGATGATAGTACAGACTCAACAACACCTTTATCTCAAACTCAATTCTCGATGAAACTTACCACTAAAAAATATGAAACTACAAAACAAGACGATAGAATAACTGCTTACGTTTCTGAAATAAGAACTGATAGCAGTGTTCCACCCGTGTTCACTACTTTACCTGAGAGAAGAACAAGTGGTACAGAGTCTACAACGGAAATTTCCGTTACTGCAAGCGAAATGTTAAAAACACTGAATATTTCAAGTGCCGGAACATCACAATATACGACAAAGCATAGTACCACTAGCCCTAATGTTTTCACAACTACTGAATTGGATGAAGAAAGATCTACAAGTTCTGTGATATTGACATCCAGAGTTTCTACTGCTGGATCAAGTAGAGAAACATTTGAATCTTCTACATTGCCTACAAGCAGTATCACAACAGTTTCATCACCTGTAACAATGAAAGAAGTGAGTGAAACAGACGTTCCTGCCGATCTCTTACGTTCAACTGAACAATCTATTTTGACTTCAAGGGATGAAAGTGTTACTACAAAATTTACTGAAAAAGTTGAAGACATTACAAGTAGATTGATTAATGATACCATTGTATCAGAAAAGACAACTCAAGAGTCCCTCGAAACAGTTACTTCGTTTGTTGATGTGGATACTATAACATCCCAGGAGCCTGTGTCTTCAACAGAATCTCATATCATGAAGATACCCACTAAAACAAAAGCACCAATTCTTTCTTCAACGCCTTCCTTCGAAGATACAGTTTCTTCAATTTCAGAAACTTATTCTTTAGTAACTGAAAACACAACAGCAGAATTTACAGTCACTACAAGAACTTTAGAATTGTTGTCTGGAGGTACAAAGAAATCAGAAACTGACTACACGTCCCGAATGAGGGAAACAGAAGAACAAGATAAAACCACAACAGCTGTCGATTTTACTCTTTCGCAAGCAAGTAACAAGTCAACGTCAGATGACATATCTGTAGCTTCTACTGGTGTCAAATACTACCCCACCTCATTGTTTGATACTACTGTTTCTTTAGAAAAATCTGCTAGTACCATTAGTGATCAAGTTATCACTTCTAAACCGGATTATTATCCTTCAAAAACTTCGCCAGTTACGTCGAAGGAAGCAACTACAACAGTGTATACAGAAGGATTCATTACGACCACTCCAACGAAAGAAGGTAGAGCAGAAGAGAAGCGGACGGACGAGACGACGGAATATTTATTCCAGAGTACAATGATGACGGAAATATCTCGAGCATGCTTCACAGATAATGACTGTCAAGACAATGAAACGTGCTTCAAGTATGAATGTCAAAATCCTTGTTACGTTTTTAATCCTTGTAATAATAGCGTAGAGTGCGTAGTACAAACACATAGGCCTGTCTGTCTGTGCCCTCCTGAGAGCGGATCTCCAACTCTAGATTGTATTACACACCCAGGTAAACAAAAGCCAAATATTACACATCTGAAAAACAAGATACAGCTATTCTGCACTTGGCATACTGTCATCTTTTGGTTTTCGTTTGAAAGATTGGTTTGATTTCTCCCTTGCCATGGTACATGTACAGAATGTGGATGAAATCTTGGTCTGCATGCGTGTGTAGTTATTGAATATTTTTTTTTTCTGTAGTAGGAATTGTTGCATTGGCCGTTTGTTTGACTTGCAGTTGAGGAGAAGGTAATGGGTAAATATTTGCTATTGTTGTTGGGAATCCTATTCGTATGAAAAATACAATGAGGGACTTTCTGTAGATATGTTGATGACACTCCCATTTCTTATCGTTCCTCGTTCAGCATGTGAAACCATTACATTGAGAAAATGCATTCGTGTCAGTATATGGTATCTGAATTATAATACAGGTATTTGTATTTGCAACTACAGAAGATATCAGACGCTTAAGAAGCATGTTGGAATTTCAATCATTTTATAGTCTGAAACCTGTTATCGGTAAGCCTTTACCAGCATTGTTGATGAAAATAATTTCACAAAATTGTTTGATTCTCAGGATATACAATGAAAGAAGAAAGTTTGGCTTGGTGTGGTGACTTTTGTGATATGACAAATATCATTGCTTTTGAATGTGTCTATTATGCGTATGATACGAAAGAAGGGTATGCTAAAATTTAACAAAAGATACTTTTCGTTATCTTACATTTTTATACAGCTTTGTATGCAAGTAACAAACAATTTGTTTCCAAAAGCAGTTTTGTTTCAGCTTGTTGCTTCACTTAACAGTTTTTGAGAAGAATTTTGGTGGTTTGGTGCAAAAACGATCGTTTTATAAGTTGTTATATTTTTAACTTTTTTATGTGCGTAAATTAAGTAATATAAAAATCAGTTAGTATCTAAGAGATACTTTTTTCTCTCTCTTGCTTAAGTGTGTGAGCTAACTTTATATTTAGAAAAAAAAATGTTATAATAGAATTAAATTACTTTGTAATGTTCAATCAAAATGTGAACATTACTAAAATTATCTATGGAAAAGTTAAGCAGACAATATTAACAATACAAACTTAGATGTTAAGAGAAAGAGACAGAAAGGCGAAAATTCGTTTCATCGTTTTAAACAACATACGCAACTTGTAAACTCAACTTCGTACAGTTACTGTTATGTTTACGGATTTGATTACGTTAAAATCGATAAATTTATTAAGCAAGAAGTTAGAACTATGATCCCTCGCTTATATTTGCAACTGTAAAGTCTTTGTTATGGTTCATATTATAATATAGTGTTCCTAATAAAATATATTTCTCTTTCCGAATAGACTTATGGGTTGTTTTCTGAATTTTCATTAGAATAGCTTAAAGGAATACGAATTACATCTCTGTTTCATTTTTTTTTTAGGTTTTTATACAATATATTTTTAATTATTAACTTAGGATTCATAAGGTTATGTTTGTTTACTTACTTAATCACTAATCAAATTACAGCTACATCCTTGGATTGTAAAGGATTGAAGTGAAACCGAAAAGTACTGAATAGAGACTAACTTTTGTACAAGTACGAACAAAACGGTATTTCCAAGCACATAATCTTGTGTGGTCTACAACCCTTTCAGTTAAAATATTAAGAAAAACTTGGTCTTATTTAATGACAAGCCATCATATCTAAAAAATAATACATAAGACATCGTTCAATTCATAAGCTCCATGATAATTTATTTGACAATAATTTTCTGAATTGTGTAAACTATTGAATTGTTACTGTTGGCAAATGGTGACTTTTAAAAAATATATTTTTCTTTGTGGGTAAACGTGAATTCGTATTTTCCTAATATGTAATCTTGGGGAACGATATATATATATATATATATATATATATATAGATAGATATATATATATATATATATATATATATATATATATATAGATAGATAGATAGATAGATAGATAGATAGATATATGATAGTTTATTATCAGTATTTATCATTATCATTATTATCTATTATTATCTATTACCATTATCACTTTATAGGAAGTTTTATATATTTATTTTCGGGTATAATGTGACTGCAATCTGAAGAACAGCAAATTATGTTCAAAAATCTTTTTGATATTAAATATATTATTATTAGAAATGCAATGGATCGAAAAAAACCGTTCTTTTGGAAAAGGTTTTTTCTTTGACTTTTTTACCTGGTAAATGTTTTGCTTTTTAAAGTATATATATATATATATATATATATATATATATATATATATATATATATATATATATATATATATATATATATATATATATATATATAAATTTCAGTGTAGAGATGACAGTACGTTTCACGTTTGTTTTCCCATTATATCACGAAAAAATATTTAATTTCTGCATCCTGAAGAAAAAGAATCCTAATAAAATTCAAGATCAAAGAAAATCAATCATTTGATAGGAACGAGTAGGTGCAGATCGGTGGATACAGTGGATTTTCTAATTTCAACGAATTGTTTATTGAACTATTAGATTACCGTTCAACGACTAAAATATTTTGGTAAATAGTTTAATAGTGTTTGCAATAACTGTCCTGAAAATATATTAGATTTCGTGGAAAAATTATTTTTTAAAATAAATCAATAAGCTAAAACTTCAATGTAACATACATATATTATATTTATTGGAGTACCTTAAAGCGAGAAAAAGAATGTTTAAAACGCTATTCACAAGTTTAAAAACGATATAAAAGAAAAAATAAGGAATTCTGTGACTAAGGATGTTAAACTAACATCATATCAAAAATAACCATTTATAGCTTTTAATTTTGCTCAGAATAGAATGTTTCTCGAACGGAGAACGATATATAATCAACATTTTATACCAGAACAAAAAGGTTATTGTATCTGTTTATTGGTTTATTGTACTTTTCTCCTGTCTGCCAGCCAAATTGAATTTAGGTACTCAGTAATATATACAGGGTGGTAGGCAACTCTACCGACAAACTTTGGGAGGTGATTCCTTATATGAAATGAAAGAAAAAAGTTCTAATAAACATAGGTCGAAAAACGCCTCCTTTCAGAGTTATGAACCGCCGAAAATTCGAAAAATCACGTTTCGAAACGCATTGCCTCAGACACTATAGGATCCATCCCAAGCGGTTTAAGGAATTACACAGGAACTAGTATGCGATCTATCTAAATATCCATGTTTTACCATCCTCCGTTATCGGCAAAACGAACGCGCCATTAGTACCACCCTGTGTATATATATAAAACCTTCAGGTACTTGATAAGATGGTTAGGCATCCAAACCGACACTTGAGATGTGCACTTGCTGGCAACAACTGCAATGCCAGTTTCAAGACTAATCAAGGCAGCCTACTTCGAACTAATATAAGACTCACAAATACTGGATATTGTAAACACACATTCTTAAATATAGAATCCATTACAAGAAAACAAAAGTGGAAAAATTTTGAACGAGAAAGTCATAAAAAGTAAAACTCAGGCTTTCTATAGGGTTTAAAAAAAACCATCCATTGCCAAAAAGCCTGCTATTTTGCATCTCTAATTATTATTATTATTATTATTATTATTATTATTATTATTATTATTATTATTATTACTATTATCGGAGGACGAGAACCTCCGAGAAAAATACATGCACAAGATGTTTGTCCACCACAAAATTCACTTGGCCAGAGCTGGAATCGAACCAGAAACCCCATGCATCAGAAGTCAGAGCTCTACCACTGTGCCACCTCGGCCTCCTTTATAAATTTACTGGATGGTTTGTTATAATGTCATCTTTATGCAGCGTACATAATAAATTTATCAGGCTTTACTTAATCTAGAATAGTAATTATTTAGTGCTTCTATTTGCAAATTACATAGCTGTGATTGTAATGTCTTTCTCCTTATTGAGAAAGAACGTTTAGGTAAAATTTTAACTGCATATCTGTTTACCTTTCCTTCTGCGCTTAGTGTTTATAAGAAACGTTGCTTTGCATTCTAACTTAAAGCTTATGTCTCATCTCCTTTCTCTCTCTTTCTCTTTGTATTATGGCTTATTTTAAACAGTATAAATGTATGCGTTAGCAGTGTTACAATATTAATATTGTGTAGTTTCAGTTATTTTATTTTTTGATTGAATAAATAAGTGTTAAATTCACCGTAGCTTTCTTTGTATTTAGTTTATCAACTTTTTTCAACTTGGTGGCTCTAAATCATTTTTCCTGTATATAGTATTTGTTTCAGTTAAATATATATATTTTAAATACTTAATCTGTTATTTATACCAGATAGTAAATTGGCAGTCACTTCCAGCAAAACGATCTACCTCACAATGCTAACAAAAAAAAAAAAAAGAAAGAAAGAAACAAACAAACAAAACAATGTAAAATTTAACCTATTTGGTAAAATGTGCTTGATTTTCAGTGATTGGTTGTCAACATGATTCCGACTGTCCTGAGCAACATGCATGTATCAATGAAAAATGTCAGAATCCTTGCAGTGTTTCCAATCTCTGTAAGGCGCATCAGGATTGCCAAGTACAACACCATCAACCAGTTTGTGTTGAAGGTTCGTATAGGGAGTCTTTTCTGCCGTAATTTTAAGTTACGTTTTGTGCTTTTTCTAGGCTATACTATTTTTACTATTAAGTATTCTAATATGTTGTAGAAAAAATAGGGAACCTGTAAATGATATTCAGTGTAATATTAGATATAAAATTCCATAAAATATAAAATAAAATATTTTATACTAAAACAGAATTCAAGAAATTAAGACTTTGCTTATTAAATAAATAGACTTGAATTTTTGTAAATAGTTGCTGTATTGACTAAAGTTGTAGCTAGACCTACGAGGTACTTTAGTTTTCATTTTCCTAACTTTATGCATACATATCTATATCTAACTATCTATCTATCTATCTATAGATAGATAGATAGATAGATAGATAGATATAGATAGATATATATAAGAGAATATAAATTACTATTTTTCTTTAAAATCTCTTTCAGTATGTCAGTGTCAACGCAATAGAGACTGTTCGCCTACTTTGGTTTGTGATGGCTGCAATTGCATACCTGAAGGTAAGCATGAATATAATTTTCAAAATTCAATGTTTCACTTTAAAGGTGAAATTGAAATAAAGAAAAGAACAATTTGGCAAATATAGTATTCATGTAATAATTTTAAGCATCTTTCAATAGATTTCATCCTTTATAAAAAGAATTAGTTGCGTAAGTTACTGAGAACAACAGTGCGACAGGTTATTACCCAAAATTTTTCTGTTGCTGAAAACAGCAGTGATAACTTATATATCTTTTCAATTTTGTAAAAGCAACGGTGGGATAAGCTTTTTTTCTTTTCTTTTCTTTTCAATTATTGGGAAAAGAATTAAAACACAAGTTACCTTTACTTCTACTATTACTAAAGACATCAGTGCGATTAATAGTTACTTCCTCAGTTACTGAGGGCAGTAGTGGAACACTTAAACTGTAACGTTCATTAAATGAAAAACATGCGTAATAACAGCAACACGATAGTGTGATTTTTGTTTCCTCAAATCATAAGGTCAACAGTGCAACAATTCATTCACACAATTATTAAAACAGCAGTGATAGACAGTACCTAATATTTTTTTCAGTTTCTGAGAACAGCAGTGTCACAAATATTTAGTTTTTCCTCAGTTGCTGAGGACAGAAATGCGACATAACCACAATACTTACTAATACTCACTTTAAGCTTCTTTTGTAAGCTGTGCAATCTTAATTTTTGGTCATTAGTTATAACCTTCGACTAAGTTACTTTTACATTAAGGCTGAGTAAATGGTAGATTGGTTATAAATGACATAATAGGGGATATTTAATTTTTTTAAAAAAATATGAAATCTTCTTAATTATGAAGCCATCTGTCATTTGCACTTTTAATTTGTTTCTTACCACTACAATTAATGAAGATGGTAATGTTGGCAACTTTAAAATTATACTAATACAATTTTCATGTATGAGAAACTAAATATGGTATTTCTTTTGTTAGTGGTTTTGTATAGTTTCATAGTTCTGTGCAATGCTTCGTTTAAGTTATAATTGGATCAAAAGATCCAATATATTTCAGTCAAAAATTTTCTTGTAGGCC
The DNA here is from genome assembly GCF_964235325.1 of Thermobia domestica. NCBI lineage: Eukaryota > Metazoa > Arthropoda > Insecta > Zygentoma > Lepismatidae > Thermobia > Thermobia domestica. Next base: position 37,869,845 of record NC_137462.1, on the reverse strand, counting down.
TTATATCTGGAGAACTACATACAGTGTAGCCAATTCAAACTATCACTTAACTCAGTATGATGTGCTTATTTCGTAAAAGATACGAAAACTCGATTTAGGGTCTGTTCAAACATTTTGTGGTCCCTGATCCAAAATCTAATTATTGGCCAAGATCACAATCTTTTGATACATTTTTTGAATCATTCCTAAACTTCTTGGCCAAGATCGCAACCCTTTGATCCATTCTTTTGATCATTCCTAAGATTCTTGTTAGAGTCCAAATTCATTGTAAGATCTTTGGTTAAAATGAAAAATAATTCGTAATTATTTGCATTTCTTAAATCTAAAACTGTATTTCACAATCTTTGAAGTTCCTTTCTTATGTTCCTTACTGATAACTTTTACATACCATACACCAAACCTAAGATTGTAGCTAATGACCGAAAATTAGATTGTATGTTCTGTACAAAAGAAGCATAAAGTGCGTGTTGTTTTTGTTATACCTTTTATGTACAATTACAAATATGTAATGCGTCAGTTTATTTTTATTCACTTTCTTTCAGTAAGAAAAAAAGGAGTAGTAAAACTTCGTGTTAACGAATATATTACCACCAAGTTTTCCAATTTATATTTCACGGAAAAAAAAATCGAACAAAATTACCATGGAAAACTATCATAAGAATAAAATATTTATTATATGAGAATGTCGAAACAAATTGAAAAATGTTCTTATTCAAGTAAGGGGAAAATTGAAAAGGAAACTGATAGGATTTAAATTAATTCTATGCAGTAATAATTGTAGTTTTCAGAATCACAAACGGTATCTGTTTTGTAAAATAAATGACAGCTCAAATTTTAGATAATAAAATCATATAAGTTTATAAATTTAACTGAAAATGGTATAATACACGTGACATAAAGTGGTACATACAATATTTTTACCTGATAAATATTTCTTTTATGTAATTTGAAATTTATTTAAAATAAATTCATACATAGTAATTAATATAATTCATTGCCCTTGTTATGTACCTGTTTATTAATTAAACATATTTTATTTAAGGAAAACATCCTCCTGTGACTGGTTGCGAACATTGTCCACCTGGTGTTTCATGCGACAAAGTCACTGGTGCCTGTATAACAGGTAGGACTATCATTTGCATGCATAACCCAATGATTTCCCAGCTTAAAGTATTCTTACAGGCACTAGCAGTATGAAAGCTTCATCCAAGTTTGCATTATGTCTAGATACTATATAATTATGTTTTGTTATTCCACGACTATCATACTTGAATAATGCCATAACTTATGTTAATATTGTTAGGAATCATCTATCAAGTTTTGTTGCAATAATGATGTGAGTTTAATGAATAATTTTTACATGTGAAGCATAACTATAATGACTAAGAGTTACGTGACATGAAAAGTCATTAAAATCTAGAAAGAAACTACCTATTTTTCATTTGTTTTTGCTATATTTCATAGTAAAATCGGCAAGAATAGAACAGAAGTAATCTCAAATAGTTTCTTTGTAGTGACAGCTAATGCGTAACAAGAATTTGTATTACCGTATATAATGAAAATCAAGCTTCCTGTTTTCATTATTATTTCATTTTATTACTGGAAGTCGAAGACTTGAAATAACCTATTGAGTTTACTGTAAAAGTGTAGTTTAACTGTATAGTAACTTCCGGAAATGAAAGAAAATATATGAGATACAAGAGAATCAGAATCAAAGAAAATATAGTAGGGGATAATTTGATTACCAGCTTATTTGACGAGTAGACTTATTTGAGGAGAGTAGGAGGCTAGTTGCTCCTTATGAAATATGAAGTATGAAAATCGCATTGGTGACTCAGCGAATATATTCGAAATGTCTGCAGGCATCGATTAGATAACTTACTTACTACTAGCATACAATGAAGAAATTGTTTTTGTTTTTGTCAGCTTTCTTTTGTATACATTGGACGTGCGTATAGGGTTTTCAGGACTTATATATATATATATATATAACTGATTGCACTGAAGTACGTAATGAGTGCTTACAGATTACACATTGAAATATAAATATTATTTCCAAAGGTAATATATTAATATATAATTAAAGCCATTGAATTTTGTTGCATGCTTTCTGTTTATACTTGTTTGGTTTGATATATATGTTTGTGTTTGGATATTTAGATCTATAGGTAATTTGTTCATCACGCAGTTACATTTGTCTCTATGTAATTCATGATTGATTTCTCGTTCTATTTATCATTTTATTTATTCATTAGAATTAACAATAGTTCGACAATATTTGTTATGTGTAATTTAAGTCCTACATCTATTTTGAAAATTGCATGTGGAAAAGTGAACAGATTGCAAAGCGGCCACAAGTTCTGCATCGTGAGAAACGTAATATAGGTTAAAGTATTGGTTTCCAACCTTTTTGGCTGATGTCACAGTTTGCTGAACTTCACCGACATCGCAACATATTTGTTTGATTTTTTTATTACTGGTAATAATAACATAAGTTATAATAGTGGAAGCCTACAAATCTCTATAAAGTAGTGACTCTATGTATTACGGAGCATTGTTGCTATTGCTGAGGGTATTGACTAGTACAATCTGACTCAAAATTGATTTTCACTATTATTAAATGCGTCATGACTTTTAAATTCTAATATTTCTCGACACACCCTATAGGACTGCGTGACAGATCAGTATGTCGCAACACACTGGTTAGGAACCACTGAATTGAAGTATAAATATTAAGTATTGTTGACGAAATTTACGTAGATAACAAGAATACATGATCTTGCTTAAATAAAGGCTTTGAAATATGTAGTACAATTTGCTAATGGAAAGAAAATTAAAATTTTATACTTAATTATCAGAAAAGTGTCTGCAAAGACAATTTACAAATGTACCGCATGATCTCATTTCTTTCAGCGTATAACATTCAAGCATACTTTTAATCACCATGTACTTTATATTGATACGTTTTCTAAAAGTAGATTTTTTCTACTTTTTTCTTCTAAAATTGGAAAAGTAGAAAACAGATTTTTGAAAAGCAATGTCTTCTTTTAGGCACAATATTCACAGGATTTAAAACTGTTTTCAATAGTTTTAATTAAGCAAATTAAAATTAATTGAATAAATTGCTGGCAACTGAAGAGAAAGCTTAGGGTAAAGAAGACAGTATATTGTTAAATTTTTTGTTCACTATTGTCTTAATAGATAATCAAACCCAGCTGTAAAATGATGTTCCTAACGTGTGAGAGTTACAGAAAGTATAGGGTTCGTAATCATCAACAATATTGCAAGACGTAGTGATTATAGTATATTTTACATTGAAGTATGAGCAATATTCACTTGTCCACTGTGCAATTTAAAGAATAATTGCTACTTTTAATCAAATATGGTATCTTTTAAATACAGAAGATTTATTCTATTATTATTACGGATTTGGATTTAAAATTTGGATGCAAGCTTTCTACTGTTATTTTGTTTTTCCTGCTTTTGTTTGCTTTTTACTGTTTCTAAAGCTTTGGTGAAACAAATATGGTGTGTTGCTGTTTTGTTATTTTGGAGCAGCCAGAACGTAAATTTCATGTTTGCATCGTATGCAGCAGTAATTTTCCACAGCTTTTAACAGACTAACAGGGAGCGAAGTCCGCAGCTACGCGTCTCCTCAAGGTGGAGGACACCTGCTCGTCATTAATCAAAATCACTCTCCCATAGAAGCCATAAAAAAAAAGTATATGATTATTATAAAATCCCTTTTTCCTGGTTTACCTAACCTTTATATTCCAGATTGCATTGTTTCTTTCCATACCTTATATCCCTGACATCCATGTCATTTTTTTTAACAGCTCAGAAGACTGTGCTTGGGTTTCTATTTCCTCAAGTGCTTCTCGCTCTGAATTTATTATTTCAACTCTTCCCTTATTTTTCCAAGAACTAACTGAGTAGAAACAGAATAATTAGATTTTGCAAGCACATTCTTTCTTTGTAACAAAAATTACTGGATTATTAGACTTACTTGCAAGTAGAACTTCTTTAAAACAATTATAGATCCTTATCTTGGCATGATCTTTTTACTAGAATTTAGAAATTTAGATTTGTTAGAATTCTTGCCTATTCTCTTAGTAGAAAAAGCAACACATCTTTTTTTCCTTTTTATTGTTCGTTTCTGTGTATTATAGTTCCCTTTTTTATGACAGGACCAGTGCTTTCTTTTCCAGCAATTTATTTTTTTTAGTACATTTTCTGTAGATTGTGTTTCAGTCTTATTTCATTGTGTTTTATAGTTATTTTTCTTTTCCAGTTTTAGTTATGATTGTATATAATATATGTATATTTGTATAAAATGTAAATATTGGTATAAAAATAATCATGGTATTATGTAGTGTACTATTTCAAAATATGAACTTTCTAATCTAGTCAATTATTGTAAAATTATAAGAAACATCATTACAAAACAGTATTAATATTAATACTACATTTTACATTTTAAATATCGAATTCTTCAATACTGTTGGTGTTTACTTATATATAATAAAGTTACTTTCTATATTTTGAAATATCAAGTTAGAAAGGTAGCTTTATTAGTAGATAAACAAAATAGACAATGCCTTCACTTTTCATATCATTATTTTAAAATCTTCTGCATTTATTTTCCTCTTATTGTTCCAGCTCTTCTTATATTAGTATCTTTCCTTGTATCTTTCTTTTTTGAAAACATTTTTTGTGATTTTTAAAGAAATTATGCTTCTATCGTTTAGCTTCTATCAAATAATGTATGACTCTTCAATTTCTTCTAATTATTTTTTTATTAATATTTTTAGAATGCAGTGTGCGCTTTGTGATTTTATTTTTCCTAGTTTTTCTTCAAAAAATATCATATTTAATTTCTCTAGATGTACTCCTCTCTCTCTCCTAGTCAATTCTAGAGAATCTTCTCGTAGATAGAATTAATCGTTCTTCTAGATACTTTTCTTTCTTATTTAAGACAATTTTTAATTTAATGGAGTAAATATATCGGGTGTTCTAAAAATGGCGCCCACGGACCACAGCACTATTCTACAGGTCAAGATAAAGCGAAAATGTTATATAATGGAATGCCCTCCGGGGCCTCCTTCAGCCGCTATGGGGAATCAAAATTTCACTATTTGGCAACATCGTATATTCACTTGGAACCATTAGCTTGCTCTATAAATCCATCAAACAGTTACATCGATTGTTAAGGTAATAAGTTGTGCTAGTATCAATGTTTATTGACCTTAACTGTCATCTGACAAAATCGATGTAATTATTTGATGAATTGGTAGATCTACTGTGTGGTTCTTTATCTGCGACGTTACCACATAGTGCAATTCGCGTCTCCAGACGAGGACTCGAAAGGTATACAAATATATATATATATTGGTTTATTTTGCCTTATAGAATAGTGCTCTGTGGTCTATGAGCGCCATTTTTAGAACATCCGATATTGCTTATTTGTATTACAGATGATGTTTGTTGGTATCAATACATCCTTCTACATTTTCTTTTCCAATATCTTTATGAAGAATTGTATCTTTTTGTACTTCTAAATCTGTATATTGCTTCCTGCGCATGATTTCATGCTGAGCAGGGATTGAAGTTCATTGAGTAGTTCGTCTTTTTCGCTTTTACGTTCCTTCGTTTTGCAGTTTCACTTCATTTGATTGTAATGTTTATATAAATTTTATATGCATGAACTGAGAAAGAAATTTTGGAAGTTTGAGAACACAAAAAATTGAAGCATATTTCCTTTGCTTAAGCATGTTAATGAAACATTAGAAAATTTTAAAAAGACTTTGGGATTGATCTAACAAAATTATTCTAGTATCGGTAATTTTGTTGCCATAAGGAATCAAAATACCGGTATGTTGTGATCATTTATTGCATGTATTGAGGAAGAATAAAGTCTTTCCGGAGCAGCATATGATCAAGTTCCTGAAGTATTTGTGTTTGGACGGGCTTTAAATGCTATTGTTGTATGATAAGTGCTTTCGTGTTTCAAATTAAATCTCGTTCTGAGCTTTCCAGCTGTATTTCTATATGTTTACGAAACAGTTTATGATGTATCATAGTTAAATTTATATTACACTTTGGTTAATTCAGATGTAAGAGTTGTTGAAAGCAACTCTTATTTTTATTTACGTAATAGGCATGAACAATAATTATGATTCATTTTGCCTTTCTTGATTTTTAATGAAAGAATCCTTAAAGATATATTCACAACTAAAAAATCAGTGTAAAATAATAGTAAAAATAGTTCTGTGTAAAACTTGAATTAGCAAGATAGACATTTCAAGATTAGGCTTGACTTTCTTATGAATACATTACAAATAATATACACAATGTATGTATATTTTTTGAAAGTAATTTACTAATGCATTATCTTATATTTGATCTTTTATCAGTTGAATTAAGTATCTCAAATCTCCTGAATGATAGTGAAAGGACTCAGCAAAGAAATACAAAACCATTTCGGATATTGTGCCACTTTGTACGAACTTATCCGATTATATTTTCCGAATATATAAACGTAATTTTTTTTCTTTCCTTTCGTTTATTGTCAATTTTCTAACTTTATTGATTTCTATCCTTGGTTGATGAACAATTGATGTACACATAAGGCAAAAACTAGTGAGATAATTAAAGCCCGATATTATTATAAGGTAGAGGCTACTTTCTATGGTAGTTTACCAAAATTAAGTTTTTAAGTACTTTACTGTATTAATTAAAAAAAAACTAGTTTTTCATTAATGCATATGATTCATATTATCTTAATTATTTTTTCCTCAAAATTGTTTCTACTGCATGATTCGTGCAACTGTTAAAGTTGCGTTGCAATGATTCCAATGAAGAATATTGTGAGAATATTGTCAATATCGTCGAGAAATAAGAAGTCCATTTTTAATTGTACGTAATAAGTACTAAAGAATTTCATATATAAAATGAAATATGAGTAATAGCAAGCTGTTATTCATTAACAACATTTTTCGACCGAAAGTGTAATATGATTTCTTATAAGTTGAAGTAGAATGCATGCAATCCTCGGCCAGTTGCATATTACCTTTTTGTAAGACTAAGTCATTATTTTCGCCATCAAGTTTTACTTCTTAAATTCATATGTATGCATGTAAAAATGAATGATAAATATCATTTGCATTTTCTAATAATTCCAAGAAAAATATTGTATGTAATTAATGCTTTACTAACATGTATAATATTAATATGCCACGCAAGACGACAAAGAACGCTTATTAATATTTTTGCTCAATCCCGTTGCTTGCGGTGATGGCAGTTTTAATACTAAATTACAATACACTTTTTAAAACACAAAATTTTCACACATAATATAGTAGATGTGTAAATTAAATCTATAGTGAAATGTACAGTTAATAGTAACAACTAAAATATTATTGTACAATAATATAAAATATTTTACAATAATTCTTATTACAGCACTCTTTAGTAGTTTTTGTTCATTTTACATTACTGTATATAGTTAATAGTTTTCTTCTGTTGTAACGTTGTTTTCTTCTTACACTGCCTAGTATTCAACTGAACTGTCATTTACATTTTATTTCTTTGTTCCTTTACTACTAGCGACAGAATCACCAGGAACAACTATTGGGTCTCAAGCGGCAACAGTGACACCTTCACATGGTTACAGGGCTGAGACCACGCCTTCATATGAAACACAAACAGAGTCACCAGCGACTCATGAGCCATCTGTGGACTCTGAAACAACATATATCCCAAAGACTCAGACACCACAACAAGAAGAACTCACTACAACAAAAGTTGGTTTGCCAACAGAACACACTTTCAAAGTTACTGACGAAGACCTTACACATAGAACCACAGTACTGACAGAAACAACATTGCCTTATAAACCAATCACAGAAACTACTATACACAGTAGCTCTACAGCAACAACACCATCTGTAGGCTTTAGAATAGATACTGATGAAACTACTCCGTACGAACGGTCTTCAGAACAAACTACGATTGTTAGTCCTGCTTCCTCAAAAACACCTCTAACAGCTCTACCTACGGAACCCGTTTTTACAGAAATTAAAACTGCTACTGAAACTTCAACTGAAGCTTCCAGTCACGCCACTGAAAGTGGTAAACCATCTGTTACTTCAGAAACAGTCCTCTCAACTTCACCAATAACACAAAAGAGTTCTTCCGAACAACCTACAGAAATTCCACCGGTGCACACTGAACAAACCATTCCACCGGTGCATCCTGAACAAACCATTCCACCAGTGCATCCTGAGCAAACCATTCCACCTGCAACTCCGCGATATCCACAATTTTATACGGAGGCTGTTGAAGCTGAAACTACCGAGGAGCCATTTGCTTATCTTACAACTCCTGTGCAACTTCCTACCACAGAACACAGGCAGGTCACACCCAAAGAATATACAGAATCATTCACTCAATCTATTTCGTACAAAACAACACCAGAAACTGTAGCTTTTACTCATTCGGAAATGTCATCAACTCCATCAACAGATATTGAAACTAGGATATTTGAGGAAACAACCGTTCCTGATTTCGCTAAATCTTCATCGGCATCTCCATCAACTGAGGAATCTTCATTTACCACCAAATCCCAAGAAACTACTACTTCTTATCCTAAAGAAGTAACATCAAAATATACAGAAATACCGTCAATTTTCAAAATATCTACTCCTGTGGAAGAACCATCATCAACAACAATTATTCACGAAGAAACACCAACCTCTTCTTCTGAACTCCCCGTAACAGAACCTGAAGTACATACACCAAAATTATTTTCTGAAACATCTGAATCATCAACGACGGAAACACCACGAAGTTCGCCGAAAGTGACTGTTATACCTGAAACTACGTACGCTGCGAAGTCAACTGAAAGTTCAACTGCACAAACAAGTATTTTTGAAACCAGAGTTCCTATTTCAGAAAGTTCGTCTGAAACATCCGATATAGAAAAATCATCTATCACAACAGAGTCCCTTGACACAAGATTCTTGGGTGAAACCACCACCCCATATTTTGGTGGATATACTTCTAAGGTAGGAATTACTGAAATTACTACTAGTTCAACAGCAACGAAAGTACATGCAGAAACTCCCACGACACAACAGAGTGAAGTTACTTTCCCTCCAGTACCTACTACATCTCCAAGTGAAGTGTCACATGAAGTAACGAGTTCTGCTACTACTCTTGAGAGACATTCAACCACACAATCTTCTTTCTTTGAAACTAGAAAACCCACTGAACCAGTAGTAGCGGAAACTGAAACAGAATTTTCATTACCTTCGACTGAACGCCCAGCCTCCACTACTCATGTCGAAACTACTTCATCTATTTCTGCAGAAATTTCTTCTGAATTTCCAGAAACTACTTCAAAAGCTATTACTGAAACCACACCAAAGTTTTTTACAACATCCGAAGAAAGTACATATCCCACTTTCTTTGAATCTTCTGAAGAACCAGTTCGAACTTCAGCAAAAATTCCAACCGAAATTCCAACTATTGAAAGTCGAACAGAACCTGAAACATTCACTGTTGAACCAGTTGAGGCTGAAACATCATCAGAGGCCCCAGAAACTTCCTCCTACCGTCCAGAAGTTCCCACGACAAAATTATTTAGGGAGTCATCAGAAGTCCCAAGTACACAGCCTACCTCATTTGAAAGAACCTCTGAAACATATACAGAAATTCCAGCTACTTATCCAACTGTCACTAGCTCACCTAGTAAGGAAACTTCTGAAAGTACAACTGAAAGGTTAGGATCTTCCGAAAGTTACACAACAGAAATGTTCCAAAGCTTTACAGAGAGCAAAGAAACAATTTCATTACCATCTTTCGAAGTAACTACACAAAGAAAGGAAATTCAGGAATCAACACCGTTGACTACTCTGGTTCCCAGAATATTCGACACTGAGTCTGAAACCACTGAGGCGAGTACACTCTCTTCACAAACAACTATTAAAGAACAATTTACGGAAACGGCCGAAAGTAGAATCCCAGAACCCATAACTGAGTCTATTACGAGCACTGAAACAAGCCTAACGACTACTAAATCATCATCAGAAACTTCTATTGACGTTAGAATATTGACAGAACTTCCTGACACAACAATTTCAACCATATCTTTCGAAACAACGACCATTACATCAACCACAACCATTTGCACTGTAGATGATGATTGTGACCCTTCCCTCGCCTGTAGACAAGGACAATGTGTTGATCCTTGCATCGAGAGCGACGCATGTCCACAAAATTCTAGTTGCACAGTTTCAAATCACACCACTCGTTGCATTTGCCTACCAGGTTACATAGGAGATCCACAAGAGGAATGCATAAGAGGTACATGCAACACGTCAGAACATATTAATATTCACAAACAGTATAATCAATACTTGATATACGTAGATATATATGTATATTGATATAAATACATACATTTTGAAATTACAAATTTAAAATTCTTCATTCTTATCTTCTCTGTCTGCCACTGTCTTTGGTAGTGGTTTTATTTGCACATTAAAGAAAACAAATTTAATAGTGTACTTCTAGTAGTGACTTTTAATTTGCTTGTACAGTAATTGAACTATAATTCTGAACATAACTGAGTTAAAAATATCTTGTTAATGCCATGTAATATATTTAATATTATAATAGCTAATTTTTCAAAACTTGTGATCTTAATAATTCATTACTTTACTTACAAGATTTTACCATTTTACTTAAATTACGATCATGAACAAAAGACAAAATACTGATGCTTCTTTTGTAACACTCGTAATCCACTAATATTAATCCATATTTTATCTAGCTCCACCTGGTGGTTCTCCCAAAGTCGATCGTCCTTGTGTTTATGATAGCGATTGTCTAGAAACAGAAGCGTGTTTCATGTCATTCTGTCAAGATCCATGTGAATTTGCAAAGGCCTGTGCTCCCACCGCAAAATGCCACGTAAAGGCACACAGGCCCATTTGCACTTGTCCAGCAGGTTACGAGGGGAACCCAACACTCAAGTGCTTCTTGTCCACACCATGTAAGCTACTAATATAATATTTAATCAACCTATTTCTTGGTTCTTCTATCTTTGGAAAGGGATGAATCAACCAATATATATATATACATATATATGTGTGTGTTTGTGTTACTAGCATGAAGATTTAACAAATTGGCAATTAATAGCTCAACCGTCTACTCTTAATACATTAAATGGCGATTTTACCCCTTATTCTGCCAAATAACTGAGCAGTACTGACAACTAATTTCCATAATGACTTACCTGTAAATTAACTCGTAACAGCTGTCCGTAAAATAAAAATCGTTCATATCTGCATAACCAAATTCCATTATGAATAACATACCATTAAACACACATCAACTCATGCTGAAACCATTGTTGATTGTTGGGAAATTTTGCTATTGCGTACTTTTTAATTGATTGATAACATACATGTATTTTTCATTTAATTTTGCTTAATTCATTTCACATAGTATACAATAATCTATTTTCCTTACGAGAGATATTCTCATACGATAGCTACGCATAAACCTCATTGTCATTGTCACACTATCATACAACTATCATAATATTATCAATTTATTATTAGCAAGAAGTTCATTATCGTATTTAGTGTGCAAGCAATATTCTTTTAAGAGAATTTAAGAGGATTATTGTTTTGTTAACACAGGAATAAATTAAAATATCAACCCATCACTTGAGAATAAACTTATTCGGTATATTATTTCAACATTATTAATAAAATTTTATGATTTAATTATATTAAAATATATACCTAATTTCATTTTAAATGGAAACGTATTCCAAGTAATTATTTAAAAAAAAAAAAAAAAAACTTTGTTTCGTTTCTTGGTACGAAAAGAATAACGTTTGGTAAAAAGGATTTTGAATATTGCAGAAAGTTACCTTTGGAAACGGAATTGTCAAAAATGATGATAAAACATTGTTCTCTTATCTTTAATAAAAAGTAAATTTTCGTTTCTGCGTAAGCGAAAACAGTTTGGGATAATATACGAGAAAAATGAATAATTCTATCTATAGGTAACTACTATTGTATACAAAGAGTGAAGTAAATACAAAAAAGAAATCACCAACATTTGTGTTTTAAAAAATCAATAACCTAGATTATAAATTTGAAAGTGACTATGTTTGTGACTCTTAATCTCTTGAACCACCCGACCGATCTCAATCCAATTTTCAACATAATGAAGTTCAAACCTGGAATGATTTTTATCTATTAAATTTGATGGTAGAACTTATGGGAAGGGGAGGAGGGGGAGATAACAAAAATTAAACTGAATAACTCTCAAACCACTCGACTGATCTCGATCAAATTTTCTACAAAGATGAGGTTCGAGCCTGAGATGGTTTTTGTCATATCACTTTGACAATCCAACTTCGGGGAGGGGACGGGGAGAGACATTTAAAAATGATCGCAAATGACCGATATTAGTGTCGAATGTATAGTTTCCGGAGTCGCTGAGATGAACAGTAACACTTTCAATGCTGTTTAAATCCAAATTCAGCCCCCAAATTCGGAAGGGAAAGAAATAATATACCTAGGTATATATATATATATAAATGATGACCAATATTAGTGTTGAATCTATAGTTTTCGGGGCCGCTGAGTTGAACACTTCTGGTGCCCTACCTCGCAACATGGGAAAGGCCTGATATATAAAAATCGTCAAAAATGACCGATATTAGTACCGAATCCATAGTTTTCGTGGTCACTGTGATGAAAAGTGATACTTTCGATGGCGTTTAAATCCAAATGCAGCCATGCAACATGGAGAAGCGAAAATGACCGATATCAGAGAGTGCTAGTAATATTAAAAAGTGACTGACTAACGGAACATATTTTTAATTTTTTTAAAATTTTAATCCACCGAAGCGGGTAGTTGACGCTAGTAATAGATAATAAAGAAAAGATAAGATTTCTTTGCAAGAAATGTCTATATCAATCCTAAATTATCACTGAAAGATACACCAAAAAAGATGGAAAAACGCAAAAATCTGGCTGTGATAGCTGTAGAAAATGTGCAAACAATAACTGCAATGGACAATAGGTGTTTGCAATTTATTTGGTGTTGAAATAATCAAAATGTGCAGCATTTGAAAATTACAATTAAGATTCATATATTAAATTACGATTATATAATTACAAGTATTTATGATTATTACTTTCAACCCTTCGTTGTGATTCCGGATTCGATTCTCTACCTCAAGACCTACAGTAGTTAGATTCCAGGTCACGTGAGTTTGTGGTGGACAACATCGGGTTCATGTGTTTTTTCGGGATTCTTCCATTTCCTCCTCTATTCTCATTTCACCAATTTTGTTTTCATAAACATTCACTTTTACAATCATTAATTACTCTAAAGGGAAGTTAAAGATTTCATTTTTATTTTTTATTTGTTTGATAGAGCTAAGTCCTTAGATAGAAATTCGAATCGCGTTTCGGATCCCACTTGGAGAAATAGTACCATGTTACGTATCATCGGTACTGAAAGGGGATGTTCAGTTTTAATTAATCAATCCAACATCTTACAGCAACTGTGACAAGTATTGGCTTGATATTTTCCATGCTTTTAGCAACTAGAATAAAACTAGAGTATACTCAATGATTCACACACGCAAATTGATTATATTTTATTCCTTTACTTGAATTTTAAATTCGGATGTGAAGCTTTAAAAGACAACATTAAAAGTAAATTCAAATAAAGAAAATTAAAAGGCACCTTCAGTGTAATTTGAAAACGATTACTCAAAGAGTCATAAATGCAAATTAATTATATAATATTCCTTTACTTGAATTTTAAAGTCGGGTATGGAGGTTTAAAAGACTGTACATTAAAAGTCAATTCAAATAAAGGAAATTTAAAAGGCATCTTTAACATAACTTGAAAGCGATAAGTATATAATATACCTTAGAAGGTTACATCATTACTTCAAGCGCTGACTTCAATCCGTATCTTTAAATTTAATATACTTGACGAGCATTAAAAATAAAGTTTACGTAATGAAAAGTTAATAATATTTTGTTTCGTTTTGTTAAATGTTGTACAAATATGCATTGGAAATTTTTCAGCTAGCATCTTCGGAACTCATCTGTAATAGTTTCCTCTCCTAAAATAATTTACCAATATTCTGTCATTTTTGGACATACGAATCGTCTTTTGCTTCATTTTAAATACGTAATTTACAATTCCGAATACAATCGGGAGCGTTTCAAGAGAAAATATGTGTCTTGTCATTGTGTGCGTAAAAAGTGCACATGCTACACTACACTCGATGAAACTTTGTGTAGATTAACTATGATAAATAAATAGGTTAATAATGAAAAATGAGAACTTCTTTAAGATTTCTAATTATATTAAATCAATCCGTGATATAGTTGGAAGTTACGAACTAGAGACAATATATGAAGCTTTTGTTTGAAATACAGATATCGTAATCATATGTAGCAAAATAGTATAAAGTAAAATTAAAGAGAAAATCTGTAGGTTGTTAGGTTGTTAGGTTTTGTAGCTCTTCTTACATTCTACAGTGTAACATTTATTCCAATTTCAACAATTTTTCAATAGTAAGTTTCATATTTGCCCTAAGTCCGTCAGAATATATGATTATTGAACTACTTAAGATGTAATTCACTCAATGAATGTTCAATGATAACACACAAAATAAAATAAATTTAAACTTGTGTATTCTCCGAAGACTTTTTCACATTTATCTTATATTTTTACAATATTTCTTTCTTTAAATTGAACATACATACATCCACAATGACATCTTTTTAGATGATATCTTAACTGCATAGAAATCTGTCTGGCCACAAAACTTAACAACATAAATATGCAGGTCTGCTCATAAAAGAAAATGATATCTTCCGTACCAGACCATTGTCCATAACAACATTTACATATTTATACAGATTATCGTTACAACAGTTTTTTTTTTCTTTTGTTAAGTAATTTTTGAGGATAGTTAAATAATACAAAGATATACGATTGAGAGAATAGAATACAAAGAGAATAGAATACAAATGGAATAGAATACAAAGAGAATATAATACAAAGATAACCATTTTTGCTCTATGAACTTCCTCCAAGAAGGGCCATTTCGATTATTAAGTACGTAATACAGTCAGCAAATATACTTATTTAAAAAAAAAATCTAAATGCCAAATGAATAATGCAATCAAACAAACGAGAACTCTACACATATTTAAATACTCAGAAAAAACTATATTAAAAAGTACTGTAGCAATGGAACAGTGTTCAAAATGGTTGATTCAGCCCCTTCTAATATGTATTATAATTTATTCTTGAGTTCAAAAATCCAGAACAAATTAACTATGTGACTAGAGAATTCTTTCAATTTGTTAATATTCTTTCATTTAACTTTTACAAATTGTATATAAGAAAACTACTCAGAACTTTTCTCTACAGTTTGGTGTTGATACTAGTATATATACATATATAAATATTTAATCTTATTATCTATTTTTAGGTAAAAGAGTAGATCGTAGTTGGTAGTGATACCTTATCACTGGTCCTACTGTATAAATATACTGGTAGAATCTGTGTTACGTTGTTCTTGTATTTTAGTTTCTCTTTACCTTGTTCTTGAACTTTGTGAAAATTCTTCTTGAGTCACATATTTTTTTATGTAGATAGTAGTTCTTTCTATCCTTTGAACACTTTCTCTATGTATCACTTCAGTGGGTTGCACAAGCAACTCTGAATGCCCTGTGACAGAAGCTTGCATCGATCAGATATGCCAGAAACCATGCGACGTGCATAATCCCTGTGCTCATAACGCAGTGTGCATTAACACCAACCATAAGTCTGAATGTAGCTGTGCAGAGGGATATCACGGAAATGCATACATAGGATGCGTCCCAGGTAAGAAATAACACTATTTTGAATTTTATAGCATAACTTATAGTAAAAAATCAACTGCACTAAACAATTTATGAACCTTTACAATGGGTATATTCGATATGTAAAATGTATTATATCAAACGTACAGTTTGTTTAGTATATTGATTCTAAATGCATTTCAATCACTGCTTACTTTTTTTATATATAGAAATATTGCAGATGGAAATGAAGCTAATTCCAAACTCGATTTCTTAATGAAAGTTCCGAAACGAATTCTACAATTGTTGAATATTTTATTTTATTTTCTATTTTTTTTCAGCCTGATTTCGTTAAAAGACTGTTAAATCTTGATTTGAATTTATCTAAACTTATATGTCATTATTTTATAATGGATATTAGTTTGAATAACATTTAAATAATATGAAATAGTGTTAAATTAGTTGGAAAATTTTCAACTAATAACTTCTTGCAGTTCTACTGTAATACCATTTGTTAATAGCTTAGGAAGTTTTTTTTTTTTTTTTTTTTTTTTTAAATTTACTTTCATTCATGAGTGAAGTTAAAGGTTTATTTGCTTATGTTGTGAAAAGTAAGTAAAACTTTTAATTATTTTATCTTTAATATTTTATTCGAAAAGAGATACATGAATATTTTGACATTCAATTTATAATTTAAATGATTATTTCTTTTTCTAGATGACAGAAGTTGTGTGACATTTACAGACTGTTTAATGGACGAAGAGTGTTTCTCTGGTGTTTGTGTAAGACCTTGTACGGACAAGACGTTAGACTGTGCAATTAACGCTCATTGTTTTACTGTTAACCAGACTGATGTTTGCTTATGCATGCACGGATATGTAGGGGATCCTTACACTCATTGTACCTCTCAAATGCTTTGCGAATATAATGATGACTGTTCACCAGAATTAGCTTGTATTGATAGATCATGTAGTAACCCATGCACAGTAGCCAATCCATGTCCCAAGCACTCAATTTGTAAAGTAGAAAACCATCGACCAATTTGTGTATGCGGTTTGCATTTTGTTGGCACACCAACGTTTGGTTGCGTTACAGCAACTTGTATGTGGCATAATGACTGTGTTCAAGGACAAATGTGTATTAATGGCCAATGCCATAATGGATGTAGAGATTGTGGTGATGGAGCTCTATGTGAAATTACTCACGAAGAAATTAAGTGCACATGCCCACCGGGAACAAAAGGCGACCCATTTATTAAATGCAAATGTAAGAATCTCTCACATATATAATAACTACTATTAACATCACCTAGATTCTTATCAGTGATGAAAATTTGTTAAAATTCAGTTTTTCTGACATAAATTAAAACCAGCTTACCTTTTAGATCATTATTGAGCTAAGCTAATTTGAAAACGTCTTATGTTATTGATTTACGTAATAATACGAAAAAAGTATTTATAATATAAACAGTTTATTTATGAAAGCTTAAATTAAAATTGTTATCAATTAATGTCAGCTTTCTTGTAAATCTAACATTAATTATTATTTTTGAAAGATTTATTAATATATTTCTTAACTAGAACAGATAAGGGGTGGAAACTCTTAGGAACAGAAAAGGCGACAAAATCGTTGTCTCAAAACTCGAAATCTTTCTGTTACTTACTCGGGACTATATCATTTATATAGATATATTTGTTTTTTTTCTTGGTCATAATAAATAAATGCCATTTTATAACTAAAAATAGTCTAAAAAGATTTAGAAACCTTTATATTTTGTAAAACGCATGAAAAATTTCGTTCTTTTCTTAGATTGTCTGAAATTTGTTTGATCATAAAAAGAAAATGTGGCATAGTCATTTCAGTTACTTAGAATAAGTTTCCTTTGTTCCATAACAAATTGGGAAATTTATGTGCAGCCAAACAAAAAATATATAAAAATATAAAAGTATGAATTCATTTAAATATTTTAGTAATTAGAGTTTTAATTTTACATGACTGAAATACTTTAATTTCATTAATTTATCAACATCTTCTTGACACATATTACCTAAACTACATTGAAAGAAGAAAACAAATTATTACATCTAACCTTCACATTATAGATAGTACTTGTAGTTTCTGATTCATAAATTGCTTTTACGTAATGTAGCTGTAGTTGCATGCGAATCCGATGATGAATGTAGTCTAAACGAAGCATGTGTTGCTGGAAAATGTAAGGATCCCTGTTACTCTGTACCACCTCCATGCGGACTGAAAGCCACTTGCACTGTACTTCAGCACAAACCAGTTTGCATGTGCCCTGACGGATACGAAGGAGACCCTAAAGACTATTGCAGACAAGGTAAAACGAAATATATTTATTTATACCTGCTGATGATTTAATACGACACCAAAGATCTTTGCATTAGGACAAATCAATCAAATTTTGTCTTATTGAAACGAAACCACATGGTATAACAGCTCATTTTGTGAGCCTAAGTCTGCTCCAGCGCCATCCGCTAGCGACCGGCTAGATCCAGTGGCCGTCATGTCTTGTTTTCACGTGACTTCCTAGTGTACCTTACAACGCTGGGTGGACCTCTAAAATTGGGAAGCATTGGCCGGGAATTGAACCACTATATATATGTACTGAGATTTAAAGTTTAAGGTAGGATCTCAATCACAGTCGTACCTCCGACGCTTTCCCGGGATCTCGTGCACCAAAATACGTGCACTTGTCACTATTTCAGGGAAGAGTGTGCCCCATAGCATAATCACTAACACTCTAGCATTTTGTGTGAGCAGTGCCAGGTTCGATTCTCGGTCGGAAAAATGTAACAACTTTTTAAGGCGAGCAATCCTGGGTGAGAATTTTTCCTGGATTTTCCTCATTCACACCAGGCAAATGGCGGGATGGTGTGTAACATTCAAGTCCAAGTAACTTTCTTCCTTTCCCATTGTTTCTGTCTTTTTCCCTTCCCCGGATAGTGTGCTTCCCGAAGGACGTCATCATTTATATGTGACGGGCTAAAAGACGTACATGCCGGTAATGCCCAAAAACGTGTATAAATAAATAAATAAATATTCAGGAGTAGTCTATATTTGTAATATGTACAAGTATTAACAAAATATGTCTCTAGGATTTGATCTATAAGTTGTGTAATCAAAAAGAATTCAACATAGCGACAACAATTATATTGTTATCTAACATTTTCTCATTAAGTTATGACAGTAAAAGATTTCTCCTATATGCAAAGATATTCGATGTCCTTTATAATAAAATAACAAACTACTACTTTCAATTTTTTCTAGTGACTACAGACTTAAGATACATTAAGATGACGATTGACTGATACACATATTAGTTAATAAGGAACTTACATTTTTCAATGTTAAGATAGTCTCGCATCAGTTCAATTTATTCTTCTGTTTTATATAATAATTAGGTATGCTTATACTACTGTATTACAATTCATATTTTCCATAATATCTTTACTATATTCTTTGGATTTTTTTAAATTTTCGCATTTAGTATGAAATGTTTCTATAAAATTAGTAAATAAAATATTTTCAACATGTGTTAGTAAACATAAATTGATTCGTGATGGGTAGTATATAGTATGCTGCTGAAAAAAAAATATTTATTTTAACTCGCACCGCATATTCTATACACCAGAAGTCGAAGAAATTCTAGGAGTGAAAAATCCACGACTGAACTGAGAATCAAATTTGGATCCCTGGCTTATTTTACCATATCGGTATGCTAATCACTAAGCTACTGACTCTGTTTCCTGATCAGTCCATTTTTCACTCATGAGATCTGCGCTGAGACCATATCGTTCATAAACATATTTTCCACTCTGAATTAATTCATAAATAAGTTAAAACTACTTACACATTTAATTGAAAAATGAAAGTCATTGTGTAATATTATATGTGTTTATTTACGATCTAGGAAACAGGAATTTTTATTTATTTTGTTACAAAATCAATATTATGTTTTATAACAATAATTTTGGTTGTATGATGGTACCATATGAACCATAATGATTCGTTTCCATTCTTAAAGAAAGCAGTTTTCATTTTTAACTATTTTCTTCTAAAACTTACAGAGTTTATATCTTCAAAATCCCAAAGATGCTTCTGCGAAGTTTCATCCCGTAGACAGAACATCTTGCAATTATATCATTCTACCGCAAGACAATACAGCCTGCATACTTATTATCTATATTTTTAAAATTCTGCTCTCATTCCATCTTTCTATTTCCCAATATTTCCGGATTACCAATTTTGCGGCTAATAAGTTCGAAACATCTATAGGATAGACGGGACAAGTTATTGTTATGGGAAGAATGTGAGAGACATTTAGTTTACAACAACAAATGCAATATTTGAACTTAATTTTAATCGTTTCATAACAATTTTTGTCGTTTCATCGGTCTGAGTCTTAGAGAACACTTGATTAATTCAAGTTTATTTTTAATCTTGTTTCGTAGAGAATAGTTGACTAGTTCAAGTTCCTTATTCTGACTCTTAGAGAAGATTTGACTAGTTCAAGTTCCTTATCCTGACTCTTAGAGAAGATTTGACTAGTTCAAGTTCCTTATTCTGACTCGTAGAGAAGATATGACTACTTCAAGGTCCTTATCCTGACTTTTAAAGAAGACTTGACTATTTCTGTACATCATACCTTATAGCTTGCCTTTGGTAAATAAAATGAAATGTTGAGAGTCACAGAAGGACTCTGCTTTGTATAAGAAATATGTACCACTTGTATAAGAACGAAAAGATTTATCACAAAAATCTACCTTTACATAAGGAATACAATGCACTTATAATTTTATCAGGCGTTAATGTGTCAAGCATAGTAAGAAAAATATATTAACTCAACTTTGGAAGATGCTTACTCTGACTCTCAACATTTCAAAATATCCATTGTGTTTTACAATTTATAACAAAACTTTACAATGCATTTATTTTATAACTAGTGGAGTCCTACAAACCAGTGTGTCAGTACAACGAAGATTGTCCACCCAATAAGGCGTGTGATAGGCTAAACCGACTTTGCATCAATCCATGTTTTGAAGATTCGTGTGGCACAAATGCTGTGTGTGTACCTGTTAACCATGAAGTTGAATGTCGATGCATCGAAGGATACGTGGGGAATCCATATGTTGAGTGTACACGAGGTAAGGAGTTGTACTTCCTCTTATTAATGAAAAATATTAGAAGTTCTCTATCTTAAGAATACTAAAATGGATTATTAATAACTGAGTAAGAATGAAAGATAATCAATTATCTATAAGTTCTCAATAACTTCTATTTCCTAAAGTTCGTTTTTAGCTGTCATTGGGCGTTTCCAGTTCCCGATGAAATTTTTGCCTCAGATACAAACCCTAATAGTGGTTTGGATCCCATTTTAACGTGTCCCATTTAAAGAGATGATAAGATCAGTGGCTTATATTGTAGGTCACCGAGTAATAGTTTATCGGCAACTACTTCCTATATACATACAACAATATTTCGTAATTTCACCTTGATTTTCTTTTCTCAAAATTTGTTTCATTTGTTCCAAATTTTGAATATTATTTCTTAAATAAATGCATTTCAAACTCTGAGTTTTATGCATATTAAAATTTCTTTAGATCTTGGAAGTCTTAACAAAGAATTTAAATATATATACGACAATGTCATATAGACTTTTTTCCTTTCTAATTGTTTTTGTTTATAGTTTCACTCAGAGCCGGATCCAGAATTTCCTGATATGGGGTGCACCATTAGCTACTAGTACATTTGAATTAAATTTTATTTTTAACGCCTTTAGGCATCTGTGGTATGAATGAGAATTGAACTGGGAATACTTAGTGTCTGGTCTCGGGAATCGAACCCACGACTTTCCGAATGCAAAGCCAACGCTTAACCAACTGAGTCACGGCAGCTGTTTATCTGAATAATTTTTAGCATATAATCAGCAGCAGTTGCATTATTGCTGCTTTAGATCAGGAACTTCTTTAATCATGGGTACTTGTAATATGATATATACTTGTATCGTACATAATTTTGATGAAACTGTTGCTATTTTCACTGCTAGCATCTCATTTTAGATATTGCATATTTACAACTTAGCAGGATGCACGTGCACCGGTGCATCCCCCTTAAATCCAGTCCTGGTTTTACATACTCATAGGTTACTTTAAGTGTTTAATTACTGAAAAAGTTGATGATTTCCTTCTTGCAATAAATGTTCATTACATAGCAAATAATACAAAACAGACTAATTAAATAAATTATCTATTAAACTTAGTAACCGAAACAGAGTTTCATTGAATATATTTGACGTAAATTAAATGCAGATAAGTATTAATCATATTGTTTCTATACTTGTTTTAATATTTACAGCAATTTGTACAGGTGACTTTGATTGTTTTTCCAATATGATCTGCCAAGATGAATTATGTATTAATCCTTGCGATGTACCAGACGTATGCCCTACTGGTAGACTATGTGTGGTAGAAAATCATACCATTGAATGCTTCTGTCCACCAGGGACGACTGGAGAACATTGCACACCCAGTAAGACGTGAGACTTGCAGACTTATCTATTTTCAAGGCCTTATCAAAGTACACGTGTTCTATAACATAAATTGAACACCATATTAACTTTCCCAGTTCATCAGGACTCAATATGAATGTATATTTACAGGCTGCAATAAATAATGAAAGAATTTTGAACAAGATAATAGTAATTACAAGGTACAAATAATGAAAGTACACGCAATTAAAATAAGTAATGCAATTGAATATAGAGAAAGACAGTGACTCTTTCTGTGGTATGCTTAAGACTTTTATTGCTACTTAATTATTATTTTTTTTTATTTGTTTCTAAAACTGAGAAATCAAACTTTTAGAACTCATCTCTCTTGTGTTTTAAAATATTGTGATCTAAAGTGGTCTTTGTTTATGAAATATCATAATTTGTTTTGTTCTTTGTTAGTAATATATATTATAATGTTAAGAGCTATACAGTAAATGTGTATTATTATTCAATATTCGTTAAATATGTATATATAAAACAAAATTAGTTTCTTAATTTTGCAGTCATTGTGACAGTGAAAATTTTGTTTTGTTCGAAAAAAGACACTCATTGTTTTTATTAGTGTTTTAATACGCATGAGAATATTTTCAGATTTGAAGTTTCAGCTAAGTACTTTGATAAGGCACATAAGGCATTGACGATTGACTTATCTTTTTATCATTATTCTTCATTATCTGACTGAAGCTTTAATTTTTCTTATATTGTTTTAGATGATAGAAAATAGATCAATTTTAAAATAACATATAAATGATTATTGAATTCACAGTTTAAAAAATCTACATACATAATCTAAGCATAAACTGATTTTTTTACACCGTATCATATACTGGTGCAAATCCAATGGAATTCAAATATATTAAATATCAGAGCAGAATCGGAATCTGTCACATGTTAGAGACCTAGATTGGATTCTTAACCCAGTTACAAGTTTTCACAATGTATTTAATTTGTATTTAGCTTATGTAGCGTTTCACCTCTGAGATGTATCTCTTTGCACAAGATTAACTAGGAAATGCAGAAATATTATACGTACCTAAATATGTTATAAACCTGACACTAGAAAAAGTTGGTATGGGATTATTATTATTCCTTAAAAAAATATTTGTCAAAACTGTACTTAGAATAAAATAGCCTTCAAGTAAGAAACTTAAAATGAATTAAAATGGATCTTTGTTCCATGATAGCTTGTCAATTTTTGGGTAAGCTGAGTAGGAGCTTCTTATTCTGAACTTTTGCTTGGGCACGGCATTATTTCTTTGTTGGTTTCCAGTAGAATTTCAAATAACTTCTAAATACATATATTATTATAACCATTTTATCCGCTCATTCGAAATTTATTTTCAACATATTCAAACTAATTTTACATTGAAATTTAGACTGGAAGCATCAAAGTAGACCAAGAATCGAACCTGGGTTTCTGGCTTTCCATGCTTATGCGCTTACCATGATGCTATCAAGTTCGTTTTCCAAACAGTCACGTCCTCTCACCCTTGAAACTGCTGTTCAGAAATAGTGGTTAATGCACAAACATAATAAGCCGGAGGTCCGGATTCGACTCCTGATCCAGCTTTATATTTTTTTACTCTGAATTTTTGTGAAGTTTGCACTTATAGATGATAAAGGGAAAGAAAAATCAGTTGTCCCCTTTATTTACAATATAATAACATTTTTATATTGTTTGTGGAGAAAACTATTTTATTGAATATGTCACACAATAAAATACAAAGTTAAATATTGCTACTAGATTAGTATGTTTATCTTAAAATAACTAGATATCACTATCAATAAGAATAATAGTTAAATATCTTTATTTCAAAATTTCACGAATACTTTAAACAATTATATGGTCAAATTTCTGGAAAGAAAATAACTTAAAACTTTTTGTTCAATTATTCTTGAATAGAAACTAATAATTCCAAACTAACAGTCAATATTACAATATTTGAATTAAGTTTGTTATTTGCACACAAAATGTTCATTTCTAAGTATGTATAATGTAAAATAAAAGTATCCATAATTTGTTTATTCATACTTGAGATTAACAGATATTTTGTTACGCATTTTTAGTATTCTTACACGACATGCAATGTGATAGTGACTTGGACTGTTATGACAAGACATCATGTATTAATGGTCATTGTATGGATCCTTGCATCGTACAGAATCCATGTGCAAGGGAAGCCATTTGTAGAGTGGAATTTCACATTCCGACATGCATATGTCCCGATCACTTGACTGGAGACCCATATATGTCATGTACTGAATGTAAGACTTCATTTTGACTTTGACGTTTGACTTACAGACTATTTTATTTGTATAACACATCGATATCAGTAACTTTATGACAAGCTTAGGTTTCTTAATATAGGTCATAATTATAAAATTAAATTCGTATATTTGTGCAAAAGCAAGTAAGTACATGCTCGTACAAAAATCGAATATTATGTAAAGAGTAAGTATTAATGTTATACTTCAATAATAGGATGAAAATTTAATTTATTGTATCATTCATCTTCTATAAATTTAATATATTATTGTTTTTTTTTTTTTTTAATATTTGAACATCGTTCCTTTCTTTTACTTTATGCTTTCATTCTAAATAATGCAAAATAGTGAACACGATATGGTAAGTATTATATTTGGACAAGTATAATACAGTTAAAACATATTTTTTAACTTGTTTTTAATAAGAATATAGGAAAACAGAAATTTAGCAGCAAAGTAGTTTATTTAGAACTATTGAAAGTGCAATTAGACTCTAGGGTGAATTAAATAATTAATCTAGTATTACAAGGTTTATAAATTTTAAAAGAAAGCAACCTATTATTTTCAGGAAATTACTGTTATAATGTTTTCTAAACAGTAAATATTAGAAATTTAGAATTTTAAGAGTATATTATTGATTTCAATTATTAAAGCTATTAGTAAACAGAATAGGAAAGATTAGACAGTTTATTTACTGTGTTAGACGTCACTCGATTTTACACTAGTATATGAAAGTTATTCTCCAGCAGGCATTTATAAAGTTGAATGTAAACTCTTCTCACAATAATTACTTTGCCAACGAAATGCAGATTTACGCACTTACATATAAAATTTGTCATACGTTTATCTCAAATAAATATTTTAGCTAAAAAAATCAAAGTGATGACATGTATAATTTGCTCCTGACTACATATAAATATCATATAAATATCCCAAAGAATATCACTAAATTTACTTCAGTAATCAACCAACAACATACAATAACGAACAAAACATACTCTGAAACGTATCTTTGCTGAAAATTTAACTCTGTAGTTCATTGTATTCAAATATTAAGTAATTTTTTCTTATATAGTAATTGGATGCCGAAGCGATGATGAATGTCCAAGTGATAAGGCTTGCTTTAATGGGAAATGTGAAAATCCGTGCAGATGTGGAGCGAATGCTATATGTGAAGTCCACAATCACAGAGGATTGTGTAGATGTCTTAAGGGCTACAGCGGAAATCCCGAAATTAGCTGCCAAGGTACGAATGATTTATCATAGTTTCATAGTTTCATAGTTTCTTATAAGTATCTTAATAATTATATTAGTAACGTAAGTAATATAGAAATAGAAAAATATTATTCCATTACAAATATATATATATTATTCAACTGATTAAAAGTATCACAAAATAATATATGAATGAAAGGAAATGTAATTCTTTTAAAATATATAAGCAAAATTTTAGAATATATATAAGAAAAGTTATTTTCAATCAAACAAAATATATATTCTTTTATCAACAATTTTAAAACTTCAAGTTTTGATGCCAAAATATATGTAACAAACTGGTATTTTTCTGCTCTAATTTATACCTTATTGATTGGCGAGTGATATTATGAGACAAATATTGTGTGCTATATATAGAGTTTACGAAAGAAATTATCGTGATAAATGAATATGCGGATAAATGTACAATAATTGTTTTCATATATGTAATTAATGCTCTTGTAGTGTAATTTGATGTTTCTACAACTATGAGGCAGGACTATGAAAAATAATAATAAAGAAAACGACTAGCAAATTACCTACAAGAAATAAGCAATATTATTCTAACAATATCTCAATTGCAATAGCAATGCAATTACTATATTCTTGTAATATTTCATTCGTAGTTCTTTCTTGGGAATTCACCAAAGTGATTTTTTTATTCGCATTTGAAAATGTAACATACCTGTCATTTCAGAAGACAATATTAAGCACAACACATTACTTTGTGTGAGACGAACGCAACAAGTGAAGTACATAGTCGCAAACGAGTCTGTAGATTACTTAATTGCTACAGCAAAAATCCTGAAATTAGCTATATTTATTAAGAAACTAATGTTTTGGTATGGAAAAATCGCGCCAATTATGTCACGTCTCGAGCATATCAATGGAGCTCTTTTTCAACTTCAGTAGGAACATAAACTCACAATAGCTAGCACATAATAGTACGCAGAATATAATTGATAATTCAATGATCTTATGAATTTGATAATTGATAATGTTCTGAGTTATATTATTGTTAGTTATTGTGAGTTGTGTTGTTAGTTGATAGGTTGAAAAAGAGATTCATTGGTGATCTCGAAATGTACTATAATATTAAATAATCACTAAAAACGAAAACTTTCTTTTTTCTATATTGTCATAATTTCTATCTTTTCACGCTCATTCAATACGAATAATGTTTTAATGTGAAGCTTACGCTGTCCATAAAACGAATTTCAGTAGCCAACCAAAAAAAAAGTAATTCATGCTATTTATACCTTTTCCTTAGTTCTATATAATCCTTATAAAAGTAAATGATCAAAAATAAAAAAAAAAAAACTCCAATCTGGTTTTTATCTTTAAAAAAAGTTATCCTGATTTTACTCTGGAATGGGAATGTAAGCAGATAATTTGCATTACACAGTGTGTTTAGTTGTTTCTCATATATTACCTGTTGTATATGCATTTTTCTTAATACTAGTATTATTTACTTTACACAGAACCGATCAATCCATGTGATCCTAATCCATGTGGCACTAATGCATTATGTGAAGTTGATAATGGACATCCTATTTGTTATTGCCCGAAAGGATTAACAGGAAATCCATTTAGAAATTGCAGTAAGTATTATTACAATGTATTTCAATTGCTAAGAGAAATATCAGAGAATACATTTAATTTTAAAAAACAATATCCAAGATAAATAATCTGTAAATACTACTGCGCTTGGCGTAACAGCCCTTTTTGGGGCCTGAGCCACTCCAACGCCATCTGTTAGCGACTGACTGAATTATGTCCAGCCTAGTGACGAATATGTGATCAGCGCGCTGCAGGAGCTTTCTAGACCTAGTGACCGTCACGTCTTTTATTCACGTGACTCCCCAATTTGCCTCACAACGCCGAAAATTGGGAAGTACCGGCCGAGAATCGAATCCGGGACCACGCGGACGTGAGTCCAACGCTCTTACTACTAAACTATGGTGTCTTCCAGGATAACACAATAAATACTATTAGAAGCAACGTTCATGTGTACTCCGTAGTAGAACGCTCAACTCGATCCAAGTGGACTTTGTGATGGCAAACACTGTATACATGGCTTTCTTTGGGAACGTTCTCTCGTTTCCTTCCACTTTTTCATTCCATTATTCATTCATCATCTCTTTTAGCCTTGGTACGTAATCATGGGACGTTAAACTGGAAATTTCATTGCATTTCATTTCATAACGTTTCACCAATCGATTGGATGATTTAAAGCAAATTGTTCTTCTTCTTCTTCTTCACCTCAACCGTAGGTTGGTGGACAACATGGAAATTTTAAAACTTTTCTTTCGCTTGGGAGAGCTGTTTTATACTTTGATAAAGCCTGTTCTTCGTAACTGCATCTAGATATTCTATCCTTGGTCTCCTCTTCCTGCAAATTGTTAAATAATAATAATAAACAGGATTCTTCTTTGTGTAGTTCACAGTTGTGTACAAGCTTAGTATCTTTCAATCCATTATCACATCACAATTTTTATATGTACATATAAACTCATCCAATATTAGAACTTTCTTTGTTTGTTTTTATAACGTCATTTCTTTGAGTAAATCTTCTTATTAACCAAAATAATAATAGCTTTGAGTTAATGCAGTGTTTACTGTCCCTTCTTTAACTTTTGTCAATAAATATGACTCAAAAAAATACTTTATTATCGAGAAATTAGATATATAGATATTCTTTTAATCTTCTAAATTGTAATCTATCTTTGTCCATTTGTTGAGATAATTTTTACTCTTTAAATATAATAATCTCACTGAGCATTATCCTTACTAAAAATTCTCAAACAGGTAGTTTAAATATTTTGTAGAAAATTAGACTTTACACTTTTTTTGTTAGTTACTTTATTACTGATTTGTTTAAACTTATTTGCTTTAGAAAAAAAGGTATGAAATATGTCAGAGACATCCCAAATTTTAATACTACTTTGTTTGTAAATTAAGTCACTTTGTTAAACAATATGAAAAAAATATTTATATATATATTTTTTAAAGTAATCTATTTTAGTAGTGTAATCTATCAAATGTATACACAATTTATTATTTTCATTTCCAGTTCCGGAAGGGGATCCCTGTCAGCCTAATCCGTGTGGGCCTAACTCAGGCTGTCGCTTGGTTAATGGCTCTCCTCGCTGCTTCTGTTTACCAGAGTATGAAGGAAGACCACCTCAAGAGCCCTGCAAACTACCTCAAAATCCCTGCGATCCTTCTCCATGTGGTCCAAACACGCAGTGCACTGTAATCAACGGTTTCGCCAAATGTACATGTTTACGAGGCTATTTGGAAAGTCCTAATACGATCCGAGGTTGTGTGGAGCAACGAAATCCATGCGAGCCTAACCCTTGTGGCTTTGGAGCTCTTTGTGATCCCAATAGAAATCCATCTTGTTATTGTCCAGAACCTACTATAGGCAATCCTTATAGAAGCTGTGCAGGTATGTTCTTTTATTATTTAATTTAGTTGCTTTTTTGAAAAAAAGTAAAAGTTGTGTATTATTATGAAAAAAAGTTGCATATGACTATACATATTACTATGGAAGATATGATTGGCATTCGAAATTTTAGTATTCTTAAAAGAATTGAATTCGAATTGAAGAAATCTAGATGGTATTAAATTTAAACAAAAATATATTGAGTTGCTTTATGGCTAGATAATGTGAGGCATAATTCACACGGAAGATCCGGGTTCGACTTCTGGTGGAAGCTCATATATTTCAGACCCCACGTTAAGTTGTAAGTCCATGTGTCATATATCCTCGGTACTAGAAGGAATGCCAAATTCAAATCAAAATGAAAATATTTTTTTTCTTTCTCTTTTTTTAATATTTGAAAAGTACATTGTTATCAGTTTGCTTGAGGATTGTTATTTAACTTTTAACTGAAGTCACAATCTCTGGAGTTTGAACTTATCGTTTCTAATACTAAGTCTTAAGAAACCTGAGGATGTGTATATTTTTATTTTTACGAAAACAACAATAGTTACCATCAATAGAGTTATAACGGTAAAACAAAATCTCCTTTGACTTAATTGTTTAATTATTTTTTAAAATGTAGTAGGTACTTAGCTAAGTATATATATTTATCTAATTGATTTATTTATATTAATATTTCTAATATATTGAAATATAATTTTATGTTTGTGGTTGTCTAAAATGGGATTAAAACATTATCATTTTCTTTTTCAGAACCTGTGAAGGTCCTTTGTCAACCTGGTCCTTGTGGCAAGAACGCCGATTGTTACGTGACAAATAACCAAGAACAATGCTATTGTAGAAGTGGTTACACAGGAGACCCATATGATGTCTGTCATGCAATACCTATTAGTCCTTGTTCTCCAAACCCATGTGGACCAAACACAAAGTGTACTGTCAGTAACCAAGGACATCCTGTGTGTTCCTGCCAATCAGGATACTCTGGAGATCCAACAAGTCCGAAAGGCTGCGGACCAGAATGTACAGTTGATGACGAATGTTCATCAGACAAAGCGTGCATTGGTTTGCATTGTAAAGATCCATGTCCAGGGTCTTGTGGTGTTGGAGCAACATGCCGCGTAGAGAAACATCATCCAGTGTGTACTTGCAACCACGGGCTTACGGGAAATCCTCTCGTCCGCTGCTATCCAATACGAGGTATGTACTTGGCAATGTACCGATTGGTTTAGATTGCATACGTCACCCATATAGAAATATAAAGTTTTTTTCTGATATACTTGGTTATTTATTAAAAGATCCTACAGATATACAAGTACCTTAGAAGCTATTAGAAAACAGCGATTTTTCTTTTGAAATGATCTTGAAGTATAGGAAATGTGTTGTTATTTTTAAACATCTATTTTGAAGATTCTGCACTTAAGAATTGTCTGGTTATCTCTCTATCTAATCTTAGTTAGAATCTTCTAAAGTAAATTTTGCGATAAAACACAACCAACTGTTAATGTTAAAGCAAATCTAAACTGTGTATCTTTTTTAACCCTGCATTTAATTTTAAAAATATGTAATACTTCCAAAATTTTGTGCATAATTCGAGTACAATTGTATTTTTGAGTACAATTCGCATTAAGAAGATCATCACAGATATCATATTTAGTACAGATATCACAAGCTTTCCGTTTATCAATATTGTTACACTTTCTAAATTTCGGAACAGTTCTTCATCTTCAGGCAAAATCTGATTAGACAACGCAGTATCCTTAAGATGGAACTAGAATAATTTCGAATATTAGAAAGTGAAAAAGTTCCTAAACGGAAAGTTTGTAAGGTCGGTACTACCATGTATATTCTTCACTATAGCTTTGGAAATATTCAACAGTATTCATAAAAGTAAACTGACCAAAGCACTAGATATATAGTAAAACATTTTAATTATTAAGTGTTTTTAATATATATTTAGTACCTTGGTGAATTTTTTCATTAATGTTTAGAATGTTAAAGATATGCTGAAAATTAGAGTAATATATAACACCTATGATGATTTGCACCGATACAGAATGAAAATACTATTTTAAAGTACCTATTTGTATTCTTCATGTTAATTTCTAATTAAATCCTAGTATCTCTTTCCTTAGTTACACAATCAATGTAACTTGCTCCAATATCATTCTTTACTTTACAGATATAACTCCGAAACCAGAACCAAACCCATGTTATCCAAATCCTTGTGGTCCTAACGCAAGATGCCAAGTTATCGATGGACGTGCAGTGTGTACCTGCATTGGTGATTACAAAGGAGATCCTCAAATTGGATGCTATCCAGAATGTGTTACCAACTCTGAATGCCCTCAGGACAAGGCTTGCATACAGCAACGTTGCCAGGATCCTTGCATTGGCACTTGTGGGCTTCGAGCTAACTGCCAAGTCAGAAACCATCTCGCAGTTTGTGCTTGCCCTGAAGATTATGTGGGAGATGCCTTTATTCAGTGTATACCAAGACGTAAGTTACTTTTATTCACTTAGTAAAAGACTAACTGTAATATTAATATAAAATAATTATTTTACGTTTCGTTTTTTTTTTTTTTTTATTGGTTTAATTCCGTCACATAGCCAATTATATAAGAAGTCGAAAGAAGTCGAGAGTTTGATTCTTGGCATTGATTAACGGCAAGTGGCCAGAAACGGAACAATAAGTCCTGTGGGAGGAAAAATAAGGGGAAGAAGTGACTAATCCAAAGATTCGTCTAGACGAACCACATTGAATTTCGTTGCTTAGCAACATGTACGGTGGCAATGGAATATGGTTCTTCTACCTTTGTTTAAGAAATTGTAACAACGAGAGAAAAATAATTGCGCTGTGGTAAAAATTATGTTACTAAAATATTCACATGTAAACGGAATTATTTACTTAAAATATCAGTTATTTTAGATTGGGAGTATTTGAGAAAAGAAAAGAATTTATTTAAGAAAAGAATAAATAACAGTTTTAAAAAAAATTAAACTAGCACTACATTTTACCTGTACAATAAGTACTAAGATTTGAATCACTAGCTCAAAGAATACACAACCCTACTATTGATTTATCATTACTATTGTAATTTTTATATATGCCCTATGAAGGAAATTAACGCGTATCGCGAACGACCGATGAAAGTTATTTAACAAATTCTCGATTTGACTCCACAAATTCTGAAGAATTAAACAGTTGCACGTTTCTCACTATACTGCGACACTGAGAGATCACTGTATTGTTACTATCCCATCCTGAGTACCAGATTTATCAGCTAAAGCAGTATCATCATGAACGCACATTTCTTGATTGCTATGTTTTGGCGTCATAACGGTAGAAAAACAATTTAAAACAATTCTGTAAATTGTGGAAAATACAAAAAAGGCTGGGCACTTAACTATTGCGCTTTATTTCTTCTTTATGGTTTCCTTCCTTTTTGTCCAGCTGCCTCTTGGCCATCAACTAATTGTTTTTTTATCAACCACGGATGGCAGGGGGGAGGGGAGGATAGTGCATCGCTCTCCATTTTCTCCAAATAGAGATAAAAGACAACAGTGTGAGAGATTCAACACTTATCACTGTGCATCACAATGTTATTACTATTTAATTATATTCACTAATTAACGACATTAACATCGGGAAATTCCCGTTTTTGCTCCTTTGATGAACAGCAACTATTCAATAGACATAATAAAAAGCTATGATATAGCCGACGAAGTTAAACGAATTAAGACTTCGTTTTCTTTTATTCCTTATACGAACTCTCGTAACAGATACATGTATGCTCAGTTGAGATATCTTGTTGTTCTTTCAACTATATGTATAGTCGTTTGAAGCTCCTAGATGTACTCCCAAGAATTCTGTCTGGTAACAGTCCAATTCTAAGAATGTTAGTTGTATATACGAAGGCTAAATAAAATGTTCTATGGGGTACTAAATGTTGATACCGTTATAAGGATGGCAATAATACGCAGCTCAGGCAATATAACTTTGTTATTAAGATTATACCATATCATTACATTTTTACACAATTTCATGCTACATTCTCACTGTCATTGTTATGTATAAGAATATTTATATTTTGTTAAATATGAAGAAAAGGGATAAAGTTATTTACTCAATTATTTCTATTTTTAAACATACTGAATGAAGTGGCGAAATCTTATCCAAGCGAAGAGCCAACTCCAAATTATCAAATTATATAGAAAAAATCCTATGCCAAGTTTAAATAACATTTTTTTTTTAAGTTCTGTGAAGAAATACTTCTTTATTCTGCAATGTAATTTTCCTATGCATATTTTTGATTGTAGTTAAATCATAGAACTATTCCTGCTGTGTTACCACTGCTTAAAAATATTTATACACAACGAACAAACATGAAGTTGCGTTAATTTCTGCTAACGTAACAGTAACTTAAGAGCTACAATACATTACATGATGTAAATGTATTGTTTAATAAAAAAAAATGTTGAAATCTGATAACTAAAATATTTTAAAATTTTTGTATGCTTTCTCGCACAGAATATTTGGAGAAGAGTATAATTTACAATTTAAAAAAATCAAGAAACGACTAGGCGTGTTACAACTTTTCTGGATAATTGTACGGACACATTTAAAAAAGTTGATTTCCTCTGATGAAATTACACTAAACTGTCTAAATAATTAAATTATAGTGCTCCTTTTTCAAATAATATTTTGAGTTAATATGTTTAAAAAATGTTAATGTAGTTATTGAGTTTAAGAATGAAATGTTATATATAGTGCTGAGAACTAATGAAGTAGATCTTAATACCAAAAGCTATAGCTCAGCAGTATTAATTGTATTGGCATGCATAATAATGTTGTTATCTAATATAACCAAGTTCTAGTGCAGTTCAATAGCACACTTTCATTATTATTTAAACATATCATAATTAATTCTGTTTCTTTTACATAGCATATACACCACCACAAGCAAATGTTTCGCAAGCATGTACACCGTCTCCTTGTGGTCCCAATGAAGAATGTCATCAATATGGAAGCAATGCTGTGTGTGAATCATGCTCTGGATATGGTTGTCGACCAGAATGTCTCGTGGATTCTGATTGTACTTTTGATAGAGCTTGTATTAGTCAGCGGTGCTCAGATCCTTGCCCAGGATCCTGTGGAGTGAACGCTATATGCGTAGTTGTTAGCCACACTCCAGTTTGTAGTTGTCCATCTGGATACGTAGGAGATCCTTTCCAGCATTGTTCCATTCCACCAGGTAATGCGTCTACAAATATTTGATTTCTATTCATTGTAACATTTTTTTAGAAAAAATAGCTGGAACCCTTCTGCTAAACATTGTCCTAGTAATTTACCGATTCAAATCTCTATTGCATATTTCGAAATTTTAATAATAAATGAAAAGCATTTATTTCTTGACATGATGCTGTTGCTGATGGTTGAATATTTTAAAATAATTAATTGGGAATGCAAATATTAGTTGTTACTACTTGTAATTTATTATGTCCAGTTGGTAATCACTTAGTAGACAGCTGAGCACACGGAACATTCTTTCCTTTTACGAACAGATTAAAATCTTGCACAAGTTGTTCAGAAAAGAGTTATGAGTACAAATACAAATTTAATTACTAATTCAAACTATTATGCAAACAAATAATAATTTATAAACATTCATTTCAAGACCATATGTTATATACATCTATATCTATCTATCTGTTTATCTATCTATCTATCTATCTATATAGGGTCACTAGTATTAGAGATTGATATGAGTGTCACTATATTATTATTTTTATCGTTTATTTTTAGTGGCGGTGGAGAAGGATTCATGTGCCACAACACAATGCGGAGCTAACGCAGAATGTCGCGAACAGAGCGGAAGTGTAACGTGTGTATGCCTTCCAGACTTTTACGGCAATCCGTACCTAGCATGCCATCCAGAATGTGTTCTAAATTCAGATTGTTCACCATCAAAGGCCTGTATTAACAACAAATGTCAAGATCCATGCTCGGGTGTATGTGGAGTTGGCGCTAAATGCGAAGTGACGAACCATTTCCCTGTTTGCTACTGCCCTGAAGGTCATACAGGAGATCCTTTTGTATCTTGTTACCCATATTCACCTCGTAAGTACTCATAAACATTTAATTACGTTCCTATTTTTATGGAAAATCTAAGTGTAAAGTATAATCCAGTCGTTTAACTCGATTAAAATAATATAAAATATAAATTCTCTTAAATATTTTTGTTAATGATATAGTACTGAATTTTTTAGTTATTTTCTCTATTGATTTGAATGAAATTAAAAACAAAATTATTATATGCAGATTAACTGCAATGATTAAAAGAATAATAATGCTGTACAATACTGTTCCAAAATTCATTCACATTGATAATACTTATCAATAGTACCCGAATAAACAATCAATGGGAGAGTACAGATTCATGTCTTAAATAGACCATCTTGTCTTTAATCTACGCGAAACTCTATACAAATTATCTAATTTGTGGAAAATTACTGGGAAAAGAAAATTTATCTGGGAAATCCAATTTTGGATCTGATCGTATGCTGTAAAAAATACATTTTCGTCTCATGGAGGTATATTTTTATGTTGTATCAGTGAAATATCACACAAATTGTTGTTAGAATTTTATTTTTCAAGTTAAAAAAATCATTTTTAAATTGTAATCATAAAATATTAATTTAATAGAGTCTTTACTGTAAATAATTAACTTTCCCGAATAAAAAAAAAGTTTATGTAATTTCTCTTTTAAAATTTTATTTCTTAATTGAAACATTTCGTTTTCATTGCTCTTTTTGTTTTTGTGTAGCACCAATACCAGCCGAATCTCAGCCTAAGAACCCCTGCGATCCTTCGCCATGTGGCCCATTCAGTCGATGTTTGGTGGCACAAGGATATGCCGTTTGTTCCTGTCTTCCAGGCTATTCCGGGTCACCGCCTGTATGTAAACCAGAGTGTGTTGTTAGTTCAGAATGTCCACAGACAGAAGCTTGTGTGAACCAGAGATGTGTGGATCCATGTCCAGGAACATGTGGATTGAACGCCCGATGCGTTGTTATTAACCATAATCCCATATGTAGCTGTCCTCCTGGTTTCAGAGGAGACCCATTTGCAAGTTGCTTCCAACCTATTGGTAAGGGTGACTATAATCCCTAAAAATAAAAATTAAAACAAGTAGCTTTGAAACTTCTACCTAGAGCAATTGTAAGAAATGAAAGGAAAACTTTATAATTTATCTACTCAACTGCTATTGTCGTAAGCAAGTAATTCTTTTGTATCTGTTTTCTCTAATCCTAATATTTTCCAAGCCAATGTATTTTCCAATGTTACAATCCATATAAGCATTTCAGCTCATTTTTTCATATATGTTGATATTAATTATCGATGATTGTTTAGAATTGCGTAATTGTAATGACAACTATGTATTATTAAGTCTTCCCACGATTTGATTTAGATTAAATGAAAAATAAAATTTATGTTATTATTGCAAATTCAAATTTGTTCTCAGATATTTGGCTCCACATTGCTTAATATTAGAATTCACTTTTTACTCACATATTTAATTTAGTATTTATTATTTCATATTTATTACTTTGTAATTGCAGAGGAAACACCGAGACAACCAGAAAATCCATGCGAACCATCACCCTGTGGACCGAATTCAATTTGCCAAGTTAAACAAGGGCGACCCGTATGTTCCTGTGTTCAGAACTTCATCGGCAGTCCACCTTTCTGTAAACCAGAGTGTGTCATTAACTCTGAGTGTCCACGTGATAAAGCTTGTATAAATGAACGATGCCAAGATCCATGTCCCAAGAGTTGCGGACTCAATGCAAGGTGTGATGTTGTCAACCATACCCCATTCTGTACATGTCTTGAGGGATATGAAGGAGACGCTTTCATTAGTTGTTCCAGAACACCTACACGTAAGTTGAGTAGATTACTTGTTAGATAAAATCTGTTAGATAAATGTATAAGAAAACAAATACTAATGTTTCTCTTGAGTGTTTAGAAATGTTTTAAGTTCATTTACCTAATGGAGCTAGGCAGGATTACTAAGCCAATGGAATAGAGTGATCAATTCCTTTGTCCTGAGATTAAAAAGAGTATTAGGATGTTGGTGTGTGGGGGATAGATTGAGAGTTATTAGGCATACCATTTCTTAAGATCTGGTTGAGTATAGCTTCACTGCACAGCCACACAAACACACACACACACTCAAAATAAAAGTTCTGTGCACCGGACTCTAGGTATGAATTCAATGCATTTTGTTACACAGAATCCAAATTTCGAAACCATAGGACGATCGACCATGCCAATTTTTTGTTACGGGCGAAAAACAAGCGATTTTAGGTAGGGAGGATACGCATAACACAGCTACACAGGAAAACAAAAGTTCTGTTCAGTGAATTCCAAAGTATGTATTCGATCTATTTTGTTACACAGAATTCAAATTTCAAAACGCCAGGACGATTGAGCGTGTCAGTTCCTTTTTATGCACGAAAAACTAGAGCGATTTTGGATAGGTAGGCTACACATAACACAGCCATTAAAAAAAAAAAAGTTCTGATCAGCGGACCCAGGTTTTTTGTTTTTCGTCCATAAACAGAAATTGAGATGGTCAATCGTCCTGGGGTTTCGAAATTTGGATTCTGTGTAACAAAATACATCGAATCCATACTCTGGGGGCCGGAGAACAACTTTTATTTGGGTCTGTGTGTGTGTGTGTGTGTGTGTGGCTGTGCTATCAGATATTCACTTTCATATGTTAATTAATGTTCCTCTAGAACAGATAATACTTCTGTTTATATAATAGAAATCGGGAGACCTTGTGTCTCTTTCACACAAGAAATAAATAGGTAAACAGGAATAATACTTCGCTGTATAAGAAGGGATATTTTAAAGTATGTATAACAAAAGGCTATAAATAAGTAGACATTTATTTATGTTTCAATGTATATTTGCTGTTGTACAGTAAATATTTAATTTATGTAATATAGGACAAGTTTATTTTTGAAATGATGAAGAGTCACGTATGTTTATTCTAAAGTTAAATACATCTAATGTAATTGAAACACGAAATGAAAATAATATATAACTAAACTTTATTTTTATTTATTTTCATATACATCTAACTAGTATAAGCTAAGATAAATTCAACAACAAAAATAGCATGTGTGATGGATACTTTTGTATTGAATTTTGAAGCCGCAATTTCCTTTTGATTTAGATACCATTTTATACATAAATGTTAGTTTGCTATGTGGCATTCTTGAGTGCAATTCCCTTCTATTCTAGAATTCAATCATTAAATTATATTAAAATATAAGCTCTCAGGGATTTCACAGTTCGTCTTCATCTAATTAATCATAGGTATAATTTCAGGATAATAATTAATATTTCAGGATATAAAGTAGTATATATATATATATATATATATATATATATATATATAATATATATATATATATATATATATATATATATATATATATATGTGTGTGTGTGTGTGTGTGTGTGTAAGATAAAATACAATAATTGTAAATCTGTTGCATGAAGAAGGAAGGGAATTTTCCTCCTAATCATTCTGATGGTATTGATTTTAAATAATATATACACTATTTAGAATTTAACTCAGAAAAGGATAATGTAAGATTTTGTACAAATTACACTGTAAAATATGTATTCTGAATGAATGTTATACCTATACAAGATCGTACTTTTGTGTTCAAATGAATAAGAGAAAAAATGTCGACGGAAACAAATGCTTCTTAAATAAATTTTAAAAAATAAAACATAAAAATTTCGAAGCTGATATTCATTTGCGATATTTACCGTTATCTTACTTTTTCAGCTGAACCTACGCCTCGGGATCCTTGTAACCCGTCCCCTTGTGGAGTAAACGCTCAATGTCAAGAAAGAAATGGAGTAGCTCGTTGCTCATGTATACCTCCATACATTGGTAATCCGTACAGTGGCTGCCGACCGGAGTGTGTTATCAATTCTGACTGTCCCAGCTACCTTGCTTGTCTTGCAAAACATTGTCGAGACCCTTGCCAGGGCGTATGTGGAGCGAATGCTGAATGTAGTGTTGTCAACCATATTCCAGTTTGTAGTTGCGTCAAAGGATATGAGGGAGATCCCTTCGATTCGTGTCGTCTTATACAGATGAAACGTAAGTACATGTTAAACAATTTTGAACTAAAGATACTTTTAGCACTATACTTACTACGTTTTTTTTTTTTTTTTTTTTTTTAAGTATTTACGTGAATATATTTCAAAGTATTGCGTTTACTTTTCTGTCAGTGTTTGTACAGTTAAAACTTCTATCAATATTGATATTAAAAAGAGAGCAAGTTTGCTGAAGGAATAGGAATCTTCTAGTATCACTTTCTTATTTTAAAATACATAATGGTATTTATTCGATTGCAATTCATTATTAAGATATTCACTAACATCAAAGGGATATCCTAATCTTCTGAGATAGTATTGTTATAGTGAATTTTGTTGAATTTCAGTACTAGGACTGTATAATAGTACCCTTAATGATTATGAAAACATAAGATACTAAGAATGCTGGTAAACGTTGTCTTTCTTTTTGAAAGAGTAACATTAAAGTGCATCATGTTTTCAGCCAATAATTGAACTCAATTGGAGCTTATTTTTCTAATCCATATAGTAGCATTTATTGTCGTTGTTAATTATTAATATTTTTAAAGAAAATTAGACATAAAACTAATGAACACACTAAATATCTTCATTTTCAAGAACGAAATTTTCCAAGATAATGATTTACTAATAGTACCTGCTGTAGAAATTTTTGCATTATTTTTAATAAATTGAAAAATTCAACACTTACAAAATAATTGTAAAGAATATTTGCGTTGATAAAAACGTTAGTATCTTTAAATGAGGATGCACAATAGCCACGTAAAAGTGCGTAAAGTGAAAGACAAATATTAAATTTGGTTTTCTAGAAATCTATACGAAAAATATGATACGCACATTTGTACAGGCAAGCGAATTTCAACCTTATGAGTCATCAATATGAAGATGGCAAAACATACTATTTCCTTTTTCACTCTAGTAGTTGGTCACACAGATCTATAACACGCTGGAAAACGTTGATAGTGGTTTAATTTTAAAAACCTCTATTTAGCAGTGCATATATATTCCAGTTTCATTAGTGAACTGAAAGTATTTTAAATTTATTCTTAAAGTTGAAATTTGCCTCATTGTACAAATTAATATCATGTTTTTTCCATCCCAGTACAGAAATAATATATGATTCCAGAATTTCACTTACTAGATATACATTTTTACTCACGTACAACATATTCACACAGATAATTACTTAGTACACATATTTTATTTACTAAACAACATACCTCATTATTTTAAACATTTTTCTTATAGCTCTACCCCCACAAAATCCCTGCGAACCATCTCCATGTGGATCCAATAGTTTGTGCCGTGTAGTTAGTGGCCATGCTGTTTGCTCATGTCAACCAGGATATGTTGGAAGCCCGCCAGGTTGTAGGCCTGAGTGTGTTGTAAATTCAGAATGCCCACAAGATAAAGCATGTCTCAATCAAAAGTGTCGAGATCCGTGCCGTGGAACATGTGGCATTAATGCTCGCTGTCAAGTTGTGAATCATAATCCAATATGCAGCTGCCCACCAGAGTTTACTGGAGATCCATTCGTTAGATGCGCACAAGAAGGTAAGTGTATCTTATAAATTTGTTAGAACTTACACTTCCATTATATTTTGTCAATTTGAAAGATCTAATACTTTTCTTGCTATAACCGTATTGTTTTGGCTATGAAATCTTTTCGATTCTGATCAACTCCCTTGCTATATTATTATTATTATTATTATTATTATTATTATTATTATTATTATTATTATTATTATTATTATTATTATTATTATTATTATTATTATTATTATTATTATTACATAACTTTATATAGGTTTATACTTATGTTGTAGTTCTTGAAGTATATTAATAATGAATATTTCTATTGTATCATTAATTACAGAACGAAGACCCATGCCACCAGAAAATCCATGCGTTCCATCACCGTGTGGACCAAACTCTGAGTGCCGAGTGGTGGATGGCCGTCCTGTGTGCTCGTGTGTGTCAGGAATGATCGGTGCACCTCCCAACTGCCGACCAGAATGCGTCATCAACTCAGATTGTCCAACAAATCTTGCCTGTATAAAGAACAAGTGCCGAGACCCATGCCAAGGTTCATGTGGCTTCAATGCACAGTGTAATGTACGAAATCATCAACCCGTGTGTTCTTGTAATCCTGGTTACGAAGGAGATCCGTTCTCAGGATGCAATCAAGTACCAGGTAAGGAATCATTTACTCATTTACATGGGTGGGGAGGACTTATTGTTTATACTAAATTTAAGAGTACTTTTGGTCCTTAGCTAGTTAGCTGTAAAGTGTATTTTGTTTGATTGAAAGATGTTGAATATAAGAATCAGACGACCTTACACTATACCTATGAATTCTATAAATCATAATTTTATACCGCTTTCTTACCCGTTTAAGGGTTTATTTGCTTCGGCTGTTTCGAGCTTAAGACGTAAGTAAAACACATTAAGAACAAATAATAAAGAAACTAAGTCTACCTGATGGATAACAATAAGAAATGATACAAAATACAGTACGGTACTGTATACCTACTTTTGGACCATCTTGTATTTACTTTATAAACTTTGTGTGTGTGGTGTGGGAAGGGGGGATAGAAAAAATGTATTAAGAGTCCTTATTAGCTTTTTTCCTATTTATTTACAAGAAACCAAAGAAATCAAAGAATGATCTAGTATAATAGTTTCTCTAGTAAGTATAAAATGCTAATAAGAAAACTAGTCAAGTTCTTAAAGTGTTCCTCATTCTCGTTCCGTTTGCCGTTTAAACTTGTCATAATAATTAATTTTAAGTCATATTCTTTGCCAATGTGGAACATATCAAGATCTTATCTTACTGGGTAGAATTTTCAAACTACTAAATAAACGTGCAGAAATACTTGAATCTAATTATTCGACTTCCGTGATATTTTGAAAAGCGATAGAAAATTGGGACAGGACTGACAAAGAGATTTAAGTTTATTGATGTTCATTAAAATAGTGTCTCGTGTGCGTTTCTTTGCAAATGAGACTCACCCCATTAATCACCTTAATTAAACATCATCCTTGATCCACTTTCAAATAAAATGATACCCATATTGTAGAGACTTTATAGGGAATGATTCTTATTTTTGTTTAGGTATAAATTATTTATAATTTCTGTCGCATGTATTTCAAAATTACATAAATATTAATAACTCTCTTTCTTATGATAGAAAATGTTAAATTTCGATAGGACATAAATAAGGTTTTCGATAGGCCATAATTAAAGTTTTTCCCAATAATTTTGGAATTTATATATGCATTAAACATATGGTGTATAACAATATACACATTCTATTATTTCTGCAAATGCCGGCATAAATTGTGTTTGTTGGATTAATTTTATTCCTATAGGTTAGTATACGAAAACAAGCTCCCCAAACTTCAGGATTAGGAGGGCCGAAACCCCTATAGCTGCCCATTCTGGATAAAGCGATGTTGAATGCTTTCAAATTTACGTTGTTCAGTGAGACTTATATAAGATGACAAAATCCCTCTCCTTGTCGTACAAGAGAATAAATATGCTATTCTTAAGTAATCATGCAACAAACTACGTTACCATAATTATACGCATTGCCTGTAACTGTTACGTGACCAAATCAAATATGCTTTATACAGATTTATTTTACTATAATAGATCACATTTAATTAACCTTTTGCTGGAAAATAATAACTGAAAATATATCCATACTTTATGAATATGGAATTACTTTAGTACAGAAATTGCAGATATTTGTTAGAAAGATACCATTGATTTGTTATGGGGCAAAATGTTATCATTGATTTGTGTGAAGCTAGCAATGTTAGTTTATATTCTGTCGAATTGTCTTTGGTACGAATGGTGTAGGTGTTCTGTAGACCGAGAGAATATAAGCTACTTCTGTTAAACTGTTCTTTATGTATCAGTAGTGTTCACAGCTTCTTTTACAGAATTATATTGTTTCATGTTTATTTTCATCTATGCTACTTGGAGGAGCTTCAAACTCTATTGTTTTACAGTGAAACCAATTGAGGAACCTAAACATCCATGCAATCCTTCACCATGTGGTGCTAATGCTGTGTGTAAAGAAAGAAATGGTGCAGGTTCGTGCACCTGCGATAAAGACTACTTCGGTGATCCATACACAGGCTGTAGGCCAGAATGTGTTTTAAATTCAGACTGTCCAAGAAATAGAGCTTGCGTGAATAATAAATGCCAAAATCCATGTCCTGGTACATGCGGTGTGAACGCACAGTGTTACGTTGTCAATCATGTCCCATCTTGCACTTGCATTGAAGG
The DNA here is from genome assembly GCF_964235325.1 of Thermobia domestica. Lineage (NCBI taxonomy): Eukaryota > Metazoa > Arthropoda > Insecta > Zygentoma > Lepismatidae > Thermobia > Thermobia domestica. Next base: position 37,825,922 of record NC_137462.1, on the reverse strand, counting down.
CTATACAGGAGATGCACTAAAATCATGTGTTCAAATCACTAGTAAGAATTCTTCTGTTATTTCTGTCCTTTCTCATCATTGCCATTAAGTGATCATTTCTAGTCCTTTAGTACTACTATAAATTACTAACCTACTTTATTTCTCTGTCCAAAATTCAGGTCTTTGATGCTTATTAGTTGCTAATATCGAATTCATTAGAAATATTTTTACTAACTCGCTTCCTTTTTCCGACTAACAGTTTAATTATTTATTTTTACTAGTTTGAATTTTTCAGTTCTTGCCTGGAATGTTACTGTTTACTACTTACTTGTGTTCTTATGAGCATGTATCTTCCTTTTACTTCAGTTAAACCTTTTATTGTCTTAATCTACAGTTCCACAGCATTAATGCGTCATGTAATATCGATAAACATAATCATTATTTTATCTATAATGAGTATTAAAGAACACGATTACAAATCAAGTAAAATAAAGTCTAAATAAATCATTTTGTGATTTTAATTAAAACTTTAAAATGATTATAGTAAACAATTTTTCATTATAAACATTAAAATATGACATTGTATTCTACGGAAACAAAACTGTATTCTTTATATTATCGGTTAACAAAATTCGAATTAAAAATTGATATATGCTCATAAGAAATTCTGTAGCTATAGAAATATTTATATAAAAGAATATTAAAATATAACAACAATTGAGTTCGTTATTTATTGATAATATTTCATACAATAAAACATAAAATTACTTCCTACAATATAAAAATAAAACAAAATTAAAAATATTCAAATTTATTTTCAATTCTACTATTCTTGTTCATTATTATATTTGCCTAAATAAAAATATTAATTTTATCAATTACAAATTTGAATATACACATAAACACCAAAGAGAAATTAATTTCTTTTGAAAGATGAATAATAAATAATATTCTTATACAGTGCTGTCTTTAAATTTCTGTTACTTCTTATGCATGTTTTGCATCTGGTGCCTGGTGTAAAAATATAATATCTTGGTTTCTTATAACACAGCTGTCACTGAGGAACCACCGAGAAATCCTTGTGACCCGTCTCCATGCGGACCAAACAGCAAATGTCGAGTTGTGGACACTCATGCTGTTTGTTCCTGCGAAGCTGGCTTTGTTGGTGCACCTCCTACATGTCGACCTGAATGTGTTGTAAGCTCAGAATGTTCGCAAGATAGAGCGTGTATTAATCAAAAGTGCCAGGATCCTTGTCCTGGCACGTGTGGTCTAAATGCACGTTGTCAGGTGGTGAATCACAACCCGATTTGTAGCTGCTCAACTGGATTTGTTGGGGATCCGTTTGTTCGTTGCATCAAAGAAGAAAGTAAGCACCAATCACACTCATTTTCATTCATTCACATAAACAGTTCTTGTGATACTGTCCTTTTATTTCTTATTCTGTTTTCAGCTATTTCTGTCTGAATGAAAAAATGTGGTTATTAATTTTGATTTAATTTATAATACATACACTAATAATAATATAATGTAATATTCATACCTAAAGATAGACAATTTAGTCACTTCCATTCATTATTGAATGACAATAAATATTGAAATTGCTTCCGCTATTTATTTATATTTTTCCGTAAGACTTTCTGTCATATTTTCGATCGAAATTTCAGAAAATAATTAAGAATCCACATAAAATATCTACTTTCTCTTTATCCTTTATTTTCCTGTTTTCACTCTTCTTTCCCTTAGCATTTTATTCCTGCTTTGTATTTAAGTATATAAATACACTTAAATAAAATCTCGTATAAATCTCGTATATTCTTTACAAAATTTAAATATCCAAAAAGACTTGGTAACATAGTGTTTGATCAACAACTAAATTTCCACAACAGCAAAACACTCTTAAAGAAATTACCATATTTCACTATCATATCAGTATAATTAAAGAAATTATCATACACTATGGTTTGCCAATCAATAAATAATACCGAATTCATTCTCCTTTCTTTTCTTTAACATTGCCGTAAAATAATCACTCGAATCGTCAATTTATTTTTAGTTTACTGCTTGTATAAATCATTAAATTCTTAATCGTTTATCACTTGCTTTGTTCACTATGTACTTCTAGACAGTAAAATTTCGTATGTAAAATTCAAATTTAATTTCACGTAAAATACCTACATAGAAAGTAATTTCTCAGTCTCTTTTTAAATTTTATTTCTTGCCCAATCTACAGAACAAATGGAAGATATAATGAAATGCAATTTTTGCTCAAGTATTGCATTAATGGACATTACACAACTTAAATTTATTTATAAAAAAGTACATTTCAGCTTGACTTATCTCTTTGGATTCTCCAATAGCTCCTTCCTGAAAATTCCTTTTTACCACATCATATCTTTGTTTAATATTCAAAATTTTGATTTCCTTTTCTATTAACTTGTTTCAAAATTTGTAAATCCCTGTCTTTGGGTATGAATAACTTCTTTTCTTTCTGTACGCAATGAAATAATTAGCATTTGAACTCTGTTTTATTTTACATATAAAAAGAGAGTAATAAAGCTTTCTCTTCATTTAAATTTTAAAATATATAATCTAATTTAATTTCTGTATTGTAGTGAAATATTTGCAACAGGAAAAATAAACAAAAAATGAATCTAAGTAGGACACAAATAGCTAAAATTATCTTTGGAAATGAATGAGAAAAGAACATGTTCCAGATATTAAAATAGAATCTATTGAAAAACTATAGAAATATTGATAGTAACTTAATGCTCGACATTCCTTTTTCCTTTAATTACATAAATGACACAATTTTTTTATTATGAACGAAATTGCATTTAAACTAAAATATTGTATTGCTACATAGAGATTTTCACTAGACCGTAAAAATATCATGTAAGCGTGAAGATTTTAAGAGATAGTAACTTCTCATTTAACTGAAATTAATATATTTTTATTCTACTTTAAATAGATAACAAATTCTAGTATAAACTTAATAAATAAGAAGTACCTTTACAGGAAAAAATTATAATATTCATTACAATACAACTTTAATTATACTTCTAAATTAAAGTGTACGATCATTTATAATTAATTTTGAAACATACAACATCTACTTGTTACTTGTCTTCTCTTTGATCTTTATTCAATTTATTTCTGCTTCTTTCATATGTACATTAAATTCTACTCTTATCATCATGTTTCACAGAACCACCTACGCCAGCACCACCAAGCGGCAATCCTTGCATGCCTTCACCATGTGGTCCAAACTCTCAATGCCGTGTGATCGGACAACAACCAGCATGTTCATGTTTACCTAACTACATAGGTCGTGCACCAAACTGTAGACCTGAATGCACAATTGACGCCGAATGTCCTAGTAATCAAGCCTGCCAAAACGAACGTTGTAAAGATCCTTGCCCTGGATCTTGCGGAGTTCAGGCTGTGTGTAAAGTAGTCAACCATAGTCCAGTTTGCACGTGCTCTCCAGGCTATACAGGTGATCCCTTTGCAGGCTGTTCACCAATTCCTCCAAGTAAGCTATATTCAGTGTTATCTATATTTATGCCACGTTTTTATATTTCAGTGAGTCATCTTATGAAATTGTTCGATGTTGGTATAATTCAAATGTTTATTCATTTCAGCTCTATAAAGTGGATTCGTAATTAATGAGATAATTCGAGTAAACAAACTTTCGGTCAATAGAAGCACCAAGAGAAACTATTCTATTTTTTGTCGGGTTAACCCTCAATCACATATGATACAGTAGTGTGAATAGTGTAATTTTATTTTCTTTCGAAATTTACTCTAATTTATTTTATTTTCTTACAAAATCTACAAATAACATGGGGCCGCGGTGACTCAGTGGTAGATCGTTCATCTCTGGTGCATGAAGTTCCTGATTCGATCCCATGCGCGTGGTGGATAAACACCGTATGCGTGGGTTTTCTCTGGGTTCTCCCGTTTCCTCCCACTGCCTTCATTCCACCATTTGATTCATTTCTCATCATCACTGTCTTTTTTAGCCTTGCGTGCATATCTGTGGGATGTAAAACTTAAAGCTTTCAAACTTTTCTACAAATGACAATTTACCATTCAACATTTCAAAGTATTTTTCCGGCTCTACTTGAAATGAGACAAAATATTTCATTGTATGTAAAAAGAATATTTTACATATTTTAAATTTACAAGTAAATTAAATGTTGATTTTACAATGGGAAAAAAATATCCTACCTGTGTGCTTAAGTACTAACAGAATAGCTCTTGCTGAAAGAAGTTTAGTTATACTGACAGGTTCTTAATTAATGCAACAATTCTTTTAATTCAAACATTTTTGTAATCTTATTTAGACGAAAGGTACATCGAATTTATTGATAGATAAAAGAAATATTCGTTTAAAAAATATTAAACTTTTATGAAACGCTTACATCTACTATTGAAAGAGAAAATTTAAATACTTTTGTCTGGTGAGCCAATCTTCTTCACAACTTATCCCGTGTGCTATCTTCCTGAAAGAGTCTGTCTCAGCAGATGAACATAGGGATATTCACATTTCTCTTTCTACCAAAGAAATGAGAGTATATGACTTTTTACCGTTATTTAGCGTGCATTTCTTATATCATGATGATGCTGCTATATCATGATAATCTTCGTTTAGTTGAACATCCATCAAAATTTTTGCTGGCCATTTCCTTGAAATCAAATTATTAAATAAAATATTTGAAAAGTTTGTTGAACAAACCCAGTGTCTATGTCCCATGCGATACCATTCCATTCCTACACAATGAACTTGAGAAGGTACGGTCGGGTTTCAGAGACTTTTCCGGCAGCTGCTCAACTTAGCTCCTCCCTAATGCATTTAGAATGTACATTGTAGCATATAAAATACGATAGATACAACTTACATTATTTCCTTGGACCACTTGATTGGTTGAATTCAGTTTTAGTATCCCTTCTAGAAGCGAGGCTATATGGAGCGTTGACCTACAGCTTAACGTGGGATCCGAACCACGTGAGCTTTCGCCGGGAATCGAAGCTGGGTCTCAGCGCCAAAAGAGTGTGCGCTAAACTATAGAGCCACGAGGTAGCTCTCGAATCACTTGACTTAAGGTTTACGGTTTGGGGTGGGAACACCTGAAAAACTTTTTTTTTTTCTTTCGGCAGTTTATAACTGAAAGAATGCTTCTTTCATTTTCACGCATAAAAAATACTTCCAAACGTAGATAATGTTCTTATTCGATAGCCTGTAGCATGCTTTAAAAAAAACGTATATTGCTTTCTTTCAGTTTATGAACGTCCAGGATGACATAGATACAACATATATTTATATTTTAAAAAAGGAAAAGAACAGAAGAAACACAAGTAAATGCTTTTTTTAGTTACATGAAACATTTCAAATTTAATAAAGTTTAGCTTATGAAATTTCTATTCTAACGAACACATTTTTTATACCAAAATGTTAGCTAACGTTTCATTGCTCTGGAACGTATTATCTGGTGACGAAGAATTTACACATACTATTTTCAGACGTTTTATATATTCGATTATTTAACCAGACTTAATCTCATCCCCAGCAGCAGAATTACGAATGAATTTTCTGTATCGCAATTTGCATACTTGATACGAAAAGGAGAAAAATCTAGAAACAAAGAAATGGAAATTCATTCGTAATTCTGCCACTGCAAATAAGAGAAAAGCTTTACCTAAGTCTGGTTAAATAATCTAACACTGTGAGATTTTACATAGACGTGCAAACTTTTTGATGTTTTACTGAAACTCGTAAAGTTTGAGTAAAGAAAAACATTCTTGCAGGGGAAAAAGCATTTTCCAACACATTAGGAGATATATTTGTGATACACGTACTTCACACAATGTTTCATTGTTATTCGTCCATCCGCATCTTTACATGCAGTAAGTTAATTCGATCTTACAATTTGTTGGGCAGGCATACAGCGCGTAATACTTAGAGACTAAAATTATATATATATAATTTATAGTCTTACCTTATAAGATGCATGGAACGCATTTATAAAGTGTAAAGTCATGAAAACGTTGAATGTACCAATTTTCTTGCAGGGTAATACATAACTGTAATATGAGAATATCTTATTGATAACAGTTGCAGTGAAATTGTGTGATTTTGAGTTTTCAAAATGATTAATTCCTGTTTGATTCATTCTACAAGTATTTAATTTTGCAGCTATTGTCCCTACTGTTGTAGAAGGCCCTCGAGATCCATGTAATCCTTCTCCATGTGGTACCAATGCTTTATGTAAAGAACGAAATGGAGCTGGGTCTTGTGTCTGCATGAGAGACTTCTACGGAGATCCATACACTGGATGTAGACCAGAGTGTGTTCTTAATTCTGAATGTGATCGATCTAGAGCATGCATAAACAACAAATGTAAAGACCCTTGTCCCGGTACATGTGGTTTGAATGCAGAATGTCGTGTTATAAACCACGCTCCTTCTTGTATGTGCTTGCACGGCTTCACAGGGGATCCTCTAAGTTCCTGTCACCCTATACCTAGTAAGAATATTGCCTGTATATTTCTTTTTCTATCTTTACATCAGAATTGTATTTGTATATATGTTGTGTGCTTCATGAAATTATATATTTGGACATTTTTCCCTCGTCATTTATATAAATTCGAAAGTATTTTCAATTTGTTTTTGAATGAAAAGATCCAATATATTTCAATCAAAAAGATTCGGTCTTATATCTGGAGAACTACATATATTGTAGACAAACACAAAACTATCAGTTAACTCAGTATGATGTGCTTATTCCGTAGAAAATGTGAAAACTTAATTTAGGGGCCGTTCAAAAATTTTGTGGCCCCTGATCCAAAAACTAATTATTGGCCAAGATTGCAATCTTTTGATCTATTTTTAGTTTTCCTAATTTTTTTTATATATATAGTTATTTTTCTCTAAACGCATCTAAATGTTTATGTTACTCATTTAAATGAACAATAAAATGTCCAAATATATCTTAGTAGTGATTCATAATTGGATTAGAATTATAGTTTGAAACGGATTGTCATTTCTATCATTCATAAAGTCTGTCAGAGAGCTAGATGAAAAACAATATATCTCTTTCTTAAATTTTCTACATTCCTCCAAGTTTAACTGTACCTAAAGTTAGTGGGAAAAAATCAGTTGCAATATATCACTCCATTATTTTTGTTAATTATATATTTTTTTTCACAGTGAGAAAATTCTTTACTTTTTAAGCTAATATTTAAATTAAAATACGCTGTGACAAATATAAATAAATCAATAATGGAACATTTTGTATGAAGCAGTTTTGGAATTGCAACATTGAATATCAATTAAGTACATTTTTGTATTTCCTTGAAAATCAGTTAAAAGTTTCAAAACGAAAGAAATATATATTATGACGTACTTCTCAGACTGTAAATCCTTTCCTATTAATTTTCGAGATGATTAGTAATTAACAATGAACACAAGCCCTTGAAATTATTTCATTATTTATCTTTTTTATATTCCTTATCAGTTCTTTCTATATCCTTTAGATTTTTAAAATTTCTCAAAAAATTTTGACAATCCTTTAAATTGTTTTTTATTTCAGTGAAATGTTATTTTAACAGCATAAAACTGTTTCTAAGAAATGATAATCCAACCAATTATGAGCAATTTGCATGCTTATAGCATATGTGAATATATGCTTAGGGATTTTTATGCATGCGGTATGTGGTATTGGTAGATTTTTTGGCGAGTTTTTCTGTTGATGGTTGAATGTGTTGAATGAAATGCACACAATTGCCTTGTAGATGACTGACTGTGTTTTGTGTTTAAGCTTCTTAGAGTTAGATGTAAATACCACTGTAAACTTCAGCATGCATTGTGTAATGTGTTGTCCTGTGTCTGCAGTTGCAGAAGAAAAAGAAGACAGGAACCCTTGTGTTCCTTCCCCTTGTGGACCTTTCAGTATATGCCGTGAGATCAATGGACATGCAGTGTGTTCATGTCAAGTCGGATACGTAGGTACTCCACCTTCCTGTAGACCTGAATGTGTAGTTAGTGCAGATTGCCCTCAAGACAAAGCATGCTTGAATCAAAAGTGCCGGGATCCTTGTCCTGGAACATGTGGTGAAAACGCCCGCTGCCAGGTTGTGAACCACAACCCTATCTGTAGCTGTTCACCTGGTCATACCGGAGATCCTTTTGTCAGATGTATCAAAGAAGAGAGTAAGCATCGTTCATGGATTATTAGTAATTCAAACTAACAGACTCATCAATACGCTCACAACTACTAAATTTAAAAAAATCGATACGAAAATTGATTAAATTTTTTCTCATAATATGAACCATATGGCTGGTACATTGTTATTTATCGTACAATATTCAGATGAAAAGAATTATCTTGTATTTATAGTAAGCGTTATTAATCAACTAATTCCATTAATTTTATATAACAATTAATATCTCCGACTATGCTGCTTTTGTTCCTAATTTCTATTTCAAAATTCCTATACAAGACATATCACTCGAGAATCTCGTTTTACTTTTTCACATCAATTTCATTAGGCTGAATATAAATCCGAGTCAATCTGATATACAGGGTTGGTCAAAAGTCTTAGGAGCGGGACAGACAGGAACGAAAAATAGCGGGGAAAACATTAAAAATCTCGAAAACGTTAGAATCAGACAAAAACAACCACACGTGTGTATTCCAGAGCAAATTTTAGTGCTGGATGATGTGTTACACACATGCCCTGCCATCTAAAAATTTCAAGTTGAATCTAAGATGTTGGATTTTAAGATGGCCACCGGAAATACGGTATAGTCTGTGACATTTTCTCCCTTACCTATAACACGTGTAGGAATATTTCATACTTGTCTATCACATATTTTTTTTTTTATTATTTGACTGTTTTACGACTTTTGACCACCTTGTACAATACTCACACCTGAATCTAACGTTTATTTTGAACATAATGTGTCAAGCAACGACAGTACAAAACGTATATCTTTGCTATACTTCAAAATGAAAGTACAGTTTTCTAAATCAATTTTTAATAATTTTTCGTGAACCTATCTATCGAAAATAAGATTCGTTCTTGTTTGTTTCCCAGTTTTCTTTATTGGTTTACAGATTGTTCCTATATCTTTATAATTGCATGCTTGTTAGATGTACAATGTACCTGCATTGTGTTTTGTTTATGGATTGTCCTTCACTGTACTGTATATGGTATATATGTAAAATAGTGTTTGGTGATATTTTGGTTGAAGAAAGCCATTTATCCACTAACTTTTTTTTTTTTTCTGAGAAACTTCTTTGATATAAAATATTTAATTTCAGCTTTAAATATGATGTAAACAATATTCCTTACATATTTGGGTTGAAAATGAAATAGAACAGCTATAAAATTAATAGATGTTTGAATAAAAATTTCCTTTCAAATATAAAAAAGAAAGATTATAGATAATATATACATACAACCACATGCTATGCAAAGTATTTTTCTTATTCATTACTTCGCGTAAAATAACTTCAAAGGCACAATTTGATATAGAATATAAATTTGAAATTTCTTGTGTTTTGTGATATTTAAATTAATTTTTCTGAAGTTTCGTATGCGTATATTTAAACTTTTTTTCTAAGAGATTTGAGAAGTCCCCAGTTAGTCTCGATACTATGAATATTTTCGTGAAGTTCCTACTATAACATGGCCCAATTAAAAGGCAAAAAATTAGTTACAATTGAAAGAAAAAGTTTTTACATAAGTACAAATTACTCAAGTTTCAGAACTTTCATATTACTATAATATTTTTTTTTTAAATCATGATAATAGGCTTTCAATGCAACCTTGTAGAGATCAAGTTTCAATATTTCCATTTTTTTAAACTTTGTACAATAATATAAATATCATTGGGCGATAAATGGCTTTTAATGTAAATTATTTGTAATATTCTTCCCTTCATGACGTTTGCCTGTAGTATATGTAGTACTTTTTTAGAAGCAACTGTGTCAATATGTAGATATTGCATGACTGTGCATGTATTTGCTTTTTCTGTTTATAGAGCCTTTTATTCCACCAATAGAGAGCAAAAATCCTTGTGTCCCATCTCCATGTGGTCCTAATTCCCACTGTCGCGCTGTGGGAGGACATGCAGCCTGTTCCTGCCTGCCCAACTATGTAGGACGATCTCCAAACTGTCGTCCGGAATGCAGCATAAACGCCGAATGCCCAAGTAACTTAGCGTGTCAAAATGAACGTTGTAGAGATCCTTGTCCAGGTTCATGTGGTGCTCATACAACTTGTAGGGTTATCTCACATTCCCCTGTATGCTCGTGTGATGCAGGATATACTGGTGATCCATTCTCTGGATGCAATAAAATACCTGAAAGTAAGCGTAATTCATACTGGATATAACAGTACTAACCTTAGCTGATATCACAAAATCATTTCTTTGAATAAAACTACAAAATAGCCAATTCATTTATATATATATATATATATATATATATATATATATATATATATATATCTTGGAATGATAAAACAGAGATTTGCAATATTAAACAATGCAACAATTTCTAGAGAAATATTAGGGGAATTTGACGTGTACTAGGAATCATACTCACATAACATGATAGAATAGACAAATATTAGATAGGTACGTAGTTATTACGTTAGATGTGTGGGGGTTGACTCTAGAAATGCATATTTCCTTATATAAATGTTGAAGTTCGAAATAAAAAGTATTGTATGCGTGATGATAACCTAAACAAAATATAATTCTCTGCAGAAAAATTATGCCCTAAATTCCCATAATATCATATAGAAAAGTACTGTGTCACACTGTTGTATAGTTTTCTTGATTTTAGCCAATTCGTTCTACATACTGAAACTGTGATTTTTATTTTCTGTCCCGGATGACCTGTCTTGATATCAGCATAATGTGTTAAAAACATCGTTTTTTCTCTTTCTTTGATTTATTTTACTTTTTTTTAGTATTTGCACTTTTATATTCTTTTTTTTATAATTTTTATGGTTCCTCAAAATTTTCGTATAATTAAAAATGTTTTCCAATTACATTTTTTGTTAATAATAATCTGTTGAAAATTAACATTGCCTGATTGAAAAATTAATCCCATCAATCAACTCTTCAAGTTAGCATTATGAGAAATTGTGTCATTTTATACGTAGGTTTTGAGTCGACTGTATTTGACGTCACTAAAATTAACTAATATCTACAATATTAAGGAGCTCTTATTACTTGTATATGTACATGTAATTAAAAAAAATAATATTATCTGATTGAGTCATCTAGAAATCCTGAGACTTTCACTGAATTTCCGGTTATAATTCAAAAGATCGTTGATAATGAATAGATAATGAACCTTTTTGTATTACCTATGATATATAGAATAAGAAAAACAAATTATGACGATCTGTTCTTGTCATACCTGGATTTTGCGATAGTCTCAAAGAAAAAAAAAAAAGTTTCTTCTTTAGAGATTAGCAAGGTATGAAAATAAATGTGTCAGATTGATGCAACGATAGATTTTTGTTTCTATATTTACAAAGTACAGCTATATTCTTGCACTGTGATATTAACATTATTAACACAAATAAGATTGTTAGAAATAAACTTAGAACTTTTTGTTAGTATTCGTCATTACAATATGCGTTTTACAAAGTTCTAATAACACTGACATGAGTACATCTCAGAACAAAATTTTCTACTAATTAATTTTATTTCAGATTTATTATCTCTGAAAATGGATAGGAATTTATGATATTTATAGATTTTTCTTTTTCTTTAGTCTCTTTGATTGTGTAGTAACTTATTCATACATTAGTTTTGTGTATTATTTTTGACAAAACTAAACAAAAAGTATTGAAAGTACAATAACATATATGGTTCTGCAAAAAAACTTTATTACGTATAACAAACACAAGTTCTTAAATCTTAGTAGAAACTATAAGAAGCAATACAATAGGAAGTTGTATCTAAAATAGATATAATCTTCCAATGTTCTAATAACATTAGAATGTTTATAAGAGTTTTTTTGAACTTCCTCCTACATTAAACATTAAAGATTGAAGAATTTATTGCTATTCAAATTTAAGCTGTAAACTATTTCCAGATGATTTCTGTTCGACTAAAATGAGTCATCCACCAACTATACTACCAGAATATATGTTTCATTCTTTTTAAGATTTCAGAGTTCAATCTAAATTTTCGTCTTACAGTAACTGCAGTTGAAGCTCCCCGAGATCCTTGTAATCCATCCCCTTGTGGCGCAAATGCTGTGTGTCGAGAACGAAATAATGCGGGTTCTTGTACTTGCTTGCCAGAGTATTTTGGAGATCCATATACTGGTTGTAGGCCCGAATGTGTTCTTAATTCTGATTGTGACAGATCGAGGGCCTGTGTCAATAACAAATGTCAAGATCCATGCCCAGGAACGTGTGGATTAAATGCTGAATGTAGAGTTGTGAATCATGCTCCTTCTTGTAGCTGTTTGCCTGGATTTACTGGGGATCCATTAAAGAACTGTTATCGTTTACCAGCTAGTAAGAATTTCTGCATATCTTTGCATTTCAAAGATGGATCTACCTCTGAAACTACATTAGAAAGAATTTGATAATCATGTTCAAGTTATTGTAGAAAAACAATATGAGTTTTACTATTATAGGGGTAAAACAATATTTGCAGTAATTATTATCTTAAATGTAGATCTTAATTGATATTTCGTTTTGTTATTTCAACATCTATTACACTGTTTTCCTTTTATTGATATTAAAGTTACATTTTAAAACAAAAGCACAGGTTGAGGTAGATCTGTTTTCTTGCATGTGTAGTATTATAGTAGTCCTTGCCTTTGCTGTTTTCACTGAGAGAAATATCAATATTCCTCTCCTATGCACGTTAAAGAATTGATTATGCTATGCTTTTTTTGCTTTTGATATTTCTAAATGCAAAGTTTGTCATTTAGTTTCTGAAATTCAAATTGTGCCATTAAATATTAGTGTTCTTTAAAACTGCTCGTGATAAATTAGTTTTCCATTAGTAATGTTTTCACTTAACCTATTGAATAAACTACTTAACGTAATTTATCATCATCGTATTTGCAATAAAATTGATTTCTTTGGAAAGTTTTAGGTTTCAATTATTCATTAGTTGATTGGTTGGTGAAGTTTTCCTATCACACCGGCATTTTTTTTTTTCAAGGGAAAGGATTAGTGAACAAATGGAAAATACTTACAAATATAAAAACCTAATTTCTAAAAATATAATAGAAATTAGATTTTAAAGGTTACAATTTATACTTTGTATAATTTCCATTTCTTCTACTCTTTCTAAACCTTTTTCTTATATTTTGTCATGAAAATGCTGTCATGACAACGAGAATTCGATAATCAATGAATAATTGAAATATAAAATTTTATAGAAATTCAAAAGGTTTAGGTTATAGAAATTTTTGTTCATTGTCAATTTTGCTTTCTCGGTGTTTTAAAGCAACGCTTGAAATTTTACAGTATATAGTTTTCTTAGTACCTTATTATCATTTCCTATCAAAACTTCACATAGTATCAGTGTGGAATTTTCTATTATTTCTTTTCTCTTCATATTTATATTTTCAGCTTAACTTTCATTACATTAAATAATATCTCTCTAGGGATTATTCTTAAAACAAGAGTATTGATTGTTTACCTATGTTCCAATTTCTTTAAATTCTATCTTTTTTCATCATCACGGTCCTAGTGTTTTTTCACTCAATCTACTTCAATATCAATTTTAATATAACTAAAGAAATCGTTATATTTAATGGCACAATGTTAGTTTTTTTAAAAAATAAATTATTAAAGCTATATTTCTTATATTATTTTTTCGAATATCATATCATTGCATGATGGTATAAATGTATTTTTTCTCAAATCTGTGTAGTTGAAGAACCACCCAAGGATCCATGTGAGCCTTCTCCTTGTGGGCCATACAGTCATTGTCGAGTGGTAAATGGTCACGCTGTATGTTCTTGTCAACCTGGATATGTTGGTACTCCTCCTGCATGTAGACCCGAATGCGTTGTAAGCGCTGATTGCCCTCAAGACAAAGCATGCATGAATCAAAAGTGCCAGGACCCTTGTCCTGGTACATGTGGCTTGAATGCACGATGTCAAACTGTGAATCATAATCCTATTTGTAGTTGTTCACCTGGTTTCACAGGCGATCCTTTCGTCAGATGTTTGAAAGAAGAACGTAAGCACTTTTCTTCACAAGCACTTTCACTCTTTGTCTATATCAGTACTATCTTCATTTGGTTTTAATTCCATGAGCCACACGCTAGGGTAGTCTTTAAAGCATTTAAAAAATACTATGTATATAAAGAACAATAATATATTTACGATTTCCATTCATTTGATAGGATCAAGATAAAAATACATTTGTCATTAAAATATTGTAAAATGTTGCGATTTAGGCATTTCTTTTTGTTTGACTAAGAAATTTGTCTGTTTTTATCCCTCCTTGGCAGTATGAATCAAAAGTGCTTCCTCTCACTCAGCAAATAACTTCTATACGTCTATAACATTACCACAACGTGTCACTTTTTTATGCCTCAAAATTACATGACTTATTGCAAATTCAAAACTATTCATGGGTTATTATATGGCATACATCCGATTGTTTCAATTTGCTATAAACTCATCTATCAAAGAAAGCATATGTTCAGTGCATGTATTCATTAAATATACTATAGCTTGCATGACAAAGATTTCATTGGCAAATATATCACTAACAGAATAAATTCTTTCTTTTTTTTCTTAAAAAAATAATATGATATAATTGTTTACAAAGCTCTTAAACGATTTCAGAGAATTTGTACTTTGTAATTTGCAACGATTTCGTTTAGTAAAAATTGAGACTTCTTGAGAGTAAATTAATCTATTAAGAAGGTAGACTGAATAGAAAAATTGCCTTCACAAATAAAATAAAATGAGAGTGAACGGCAAATAATCTTCAAAATTTTCAGTATTATATTTTCTCTTACAAAACGTAAGCTCCGTTTATTAGCTCGGTACGCTTATTTCCAGTTATTTTTTAAAAAATCTTTATTTTTTTCTTCACTTAGGAAGCACGGGGGTGTTTTTCGACATCTTTGTAATTCAGATCAGTAACTTTTTTTCTGGGGTGAAAGAATTCATGAACCTATCCAACAAAATAAGATGTTACTCTTTATTCCATTTGGATAAACTAATGTTATTTATAAACATATGTACTAGATGAAGTACTACACAGACTGGAATAAACCGTACGTATCA
This sequence comes from Thermobia domestica, assembly GCF_964235325.1. Classification (NCBI taxonomy): domain Eukaryota; kingdom Metazoa; phylum Arthropoda; class Insecta; order Zygentoma; family Lepismatidae; genus Thermobia; species Thermobia domestica. The sequence goes on along the minus strand of NC_137462.1, from coordinate 37,810,641 downwards.
AGTAATTGCTGATGGAGGAAGTAATTTATATGAATATGGCTCATGGTTTTAAAATCTTCATTTTCCTATTTTCTTTCAAAAAATGTACTTGTGTTTTGCAAGGTTAGCAGACGTTAAACAAAAATTATATAGACGTATTACTTTACTGTTTATAATTTCATAACTTAATAATAGACAGATCTCCGAAGCGTCGACTGAAATGTATGAGAGGATGTCAACAAGTAAAGGGACTTGAGAAAAGTTACATTTATTCTAATGATAGAAGACTGAAACATACATTATTTTTCTACATAATCTCCCTGCACTTCAACGCACTTTTCCCAACGTTTCAAATTTTTTTTGGTTCCGTCGGGAAAAAGTTTTTCAGTTTGCACCGTATCAAAGACTTCTGCATCGGTTGCAAAACCTTCTTCCCCTGAGTGCTTCTTTCAATGGCCCATCCATTCGTAGATCTTACTTCGCGATAAACAGCTGTCACCATACTGCGCTTGCATTTGACGAATAATTTTAGGAAGTTTAACACCTTCTGCAAACAAAAAGCGAATCACTGCCCTCACTTCCTCCTTGGTGCAGATTGACAATGGAGCTGCCATGTTTAACGGTCTGCTACACTCTAACGACTAACGCGGGAATAAGAGTGATACGTTGTATTGAAGTGTTGCAGATGACACTAATTCAGCGCTGGATACTAGCAGTTTTATCAAGCTCTATTGTGAGAAATTGCGAGTCCCCTTACTTTTTGACTTCTCCTCGCACAATAAATAAGAATACCCGAGTAACGAAGCTTCTTGTGTGAACTAATAGTAATGTGATCTTTTGATCAAGCGCGTTTTACATGTGCTGTCTCAAATATACTCTTATATGTACTTGTATTCATTAATACACAAAATTAACTCAAAATTATATCTTACTTGATATATGCTGCCGTGTTATTGTTAGTTGAAATCACAATATTCCTTTTAATACTGATATTCATCAGGTGATAAAACTAGTATTTAGTACATTTAAGCAAATAGCTCTTTACTTATTTTGTATGGAAAACGTCTGCTAATTTTGTAATATTGCTTATCCAACTACCTCCATTTTCACTTCCCTATGAAGCAGGACAAAATATACCGAAATGTTTCAACTGGAAACTGTATACACGGTAATAACAACAGTGAAATATTCGGCTGCCTAATCATTTTCGAGGCAAGTGTTAAAGAACGAATAACTTAATATCATAGGACAAGTTACTGTAGTGTTTCAGTTGACCTTATTTTTTTCTTTCTTTTTTTTCGAAAATGTATTATTTTTTTAAAATTCTATTCTATTTTCGTTTACATCTCTCCCTGATGTGAAAACAACCCTGATGTGAAAGACCACTTCTAATTTTGCGTTTGTGTACAGTTTCCTTGCATTACATCAACTTAAGTATTTTTTTGTTCTGCTTCCTGTGTTCTCCTATGAAGCTTCCTTTTACCTTCACCATATTTTCACTGTACTATTTTTGTTCGTATCTGTCTTGTGTTTTGTGTGGTTGGACAATGAATCTTTTCATTTTCCGTCACCTTTCATGTCATTATGCTTTTGTGCTTTGACTTTTTTTATGTTTGTTTGAATGCTCTGGTGCTTATGGTGACCGGTTTGCATGTACTTGTCTTCCTTATCTTATTTTAGAGCCACCTGCGAAGGTAGTCCCAAGTGGAAATCCATGCGTTCCCTCCCCATGTGGTCCAAACTCTCAGTGCCGTGTAGTTGGAACCCAACCTGCTTGCTCTTGTCTGCCTAATTACATAGGCAGATCTCCGAATTGTCGACCGGAATGCACGATCAATGAAGAATGCCCTAGCAACAAAGCTTGTGTGAACGAACGATGTAGAGATCCTTGCCCTGGTTCATGTGGTTCACATGCCACATGTGCTGTTGTTAAACATGCTCCTATGTGTACATGTGTTCCTGGTTATACAGGAGATCCGTTTGCTGGTTGCTCGCCTACACCAAGTAAGACTTATTTTAGTACATTTGTTGTGGATGGCCCTCATTTGGTTGCTTACGCTAACCAAGAATTAACAACATTTACTTACCTTGATAGCACGATCTGAAATAACACATCTGTATTTTAGCGACTCTAATGCACCACACAGATAATCGGAAGTTTATATTAGTTTTTGTAAACCTAATGAAAGAACCAATGAGTAAGAATCCGTTAGGATAATATGAGGTAATGTAATGACTTTTATATAATAGTTCAAATACATCCTGCAACGATTATCGTCAGTCCTGCTAACAGACACTGAAATTAAAGTAAAAGAACCTTTAACCTTTAGTCTTCTTTATAATTCAACAGCTTAATTAGAACATCGTGAATTGATAATTAAGATGGCAAAGTAAGATATACATTTTTAATAATGTAGAAGATCTTTGGAATTATATCTTTTCTATCTACAAATGCAAATATTTATAACATCATTATAAAATACAAAATATCTACTATCATTGCGCCCAACGTCTTTAATTCAGTGAAATCGGGGAATTAAGGTAATTCACTCTAACAAAAGATGTTCGTTTTTCAATTAGTGACGTTTCTAAGGATGCAGTCAATGATCTATACAGACTTGAAGGCCTTGAACAGAAACTTCAAATAATAATAATAATAATCGGTGTAACTCTGAATTAATTTGATGGTCTTCATAGTCAAAAAGATTAAAACTGTCTTCATAATCAAAAAAGATAATTTAAGAAATCTTCACAGGTCAAATAATAATATTTCTACTGAGAATTCAAGTTATTAACATATTTCATGATTTGTACGTGTCGAAAAATTTGATTATAAATGCTAGTTTGTCTGGTTGCCTGTTTGCCCCAATGTATGTACACATAATGCCTAGAGGTCGTGCCATTCAGCGTATCAGAACCAAACTTTAGATTTGGGTTTCTGTAAGATTCTTCTAGGAAGAGGATAGATTTTTTCCTACCCTCTTTACTCAAATAAGGGTAGTTTACTGGAGGCTGAAAGTCGAAAATTGTGGTTCTGTCGAAAACGGTTGTGATGATTTTATCATATTTCATAATTTAATTCATACGAGAGTAGTGGCCCGTATTTTTCCCTCCCTGTAATGCAACCTTAAGAAAAATATTCAGAGATGTTCGAGTAATATTTTTATTAACATGGTAAATCATAAGAGTTTGGTGATTTGCAGTTAAAGAAAATACTCTCGATAATCATTGGTATCTATAATTTTCGAGTAGAAAGACTGCATCCTAAAATGATCTATTAAGGGTAAGATTTGTAAAGTTGTTCATTATTTGAGAAGTAGAAAAAGCTTATCGACAAGCAATAGAGACATCTATATAAAAGCAATTAAGGATATTGTCATAGGTTAAAGAAAGATCGTAGATGTGAATACGTTCTGTAATCATACCTTCCAACGGTGACGGTAGAAAGACTTCTAAAAGGCGATAGACAAGAAAATCCCTGAATAGGAAGCCACCTCATCGTTACAGGATGTAGACATTCAAACCTTTTCTTGATTAGGAGCAGCATCTGCTTCTGACCTACACTTCTTTATACGTTTTTCCTCATCAGATAAATCGACCAGGACGGAGACCATACCGCTCTTATTCGTCACCCGAACACCGTTTATACATTGCAGGAATAGCAAATACCATTTTTATGCTTTTATAGTTAAAACATTGCTTTTTCAGTGAAACAATTTAGGAATTCCGGTTTTCGAAAAGTTGTTTAAAATTAAACTCTTTAAATTATCCTATAGATTTTGCACAGCTTATGACTTTTTTGACCATCAGAGTTGTGACTGTTGCAATGAATGATCTGCTATTCAAAGCCTACACATCACTTAAATGCAATCCTATATTAATTTTTAGTAGCTCTTCTAGTCATAAAAGTGAATAATGGTTGTATACGAAAAGGTACGATTCAAAAATTAATGTAGAACTCCTATCGAGTGAAACAACCTTATGATACAACCAAGAAAACTGGAAAACTACAACCTAGGAACCAAATATTTAAATATCTTCTTTATTATACTAAATAGTTCATTAATAAAGAAAAACTTTTAGTACTTTTAAAATTTTAATATTAAATTTAATTAAAACATTTCAGAACTTGTAAACAGCACTCAACAATTGTGAAACTTTTCTTTTTCTTTTTTATTTCTTTTTAAATGTTATGTAAAGGAAATTGCTTTGCTTTTGAGGCAGTTAACCGTGCCTCGAAAAGCTTCTTCCTCGTAAATCAAGGAAGACGATGACTGAATGGTAAAGTTTTAAACTGTGATGCGAGGATCTCTGAGTGGTTCCTAAGCTCTGTGATTTTCTGTTGAAGACAAAAACGTGTCTGTGAATTTTCTTAAAGGTTTTCCCGTTACATACTAGTTCGTTTATTCTATTTATACTTCCTTCAATGAATTGAAACTTTATTGGCGACGAATATACAGTGAAATTTCTTAGAGGTTTTCCCGTTACATATTAGTTCGTTGATTCTATTTATACTTCCTTCAATGAATTGAAACTTTATTGGCGACGAATATACAGTGAAATTTCTTAAAGGTTTTCCCGTTACATATTAGTTCGTTTATTCTATTTATACTTCCTTCAATGAATTGAAACTTTATTGGCGACGAATATACAATGTATTAAATAGCTACTCTTGCATAATCAGTTACATGTAGTAAAGAAACCAACGCTTCAGAAATTGTAAATAGTAAGATTCTGATGATATAAACTACATCAGTTTCCCAAACATCGGCAGCTTTATCACATACTACCTATTTAATTAATTGAGAGGAGCTATTTAATTATTCTTTCATAATTTTTTCTTGCATTTTATTATATTTCTCTTTCATCTATAATGCATATCCACAAAATATTGAACTAAAGATTTCAATACTTTTTCTCTTAAATGAATGGAAGCTATCAGTAAATGTGCATGAAGTGTTTTTATATATTCATATACGGTATAAGTCAATGTGCATGTACATAAGTTTTCTCGAATGTTGTGCAAAGAATTCTATATTCCCAATGCTTACATATCAGGAGATTTTCCGTTTTTTAAGAATATAATGGAGACCATTGCAGTTAATATATGAATATACATAGCTTTTACTCTTTCGTGACATAAGCGAACTTCAATGTCCTATAAATTTCTTTGTTGTTGTGCTTCCTGCAAGGATTTTTGTTACCGATAATTACATTTAAGAATTAAATGAAACTAATAATAACTTGCGTGAGTAAAACTAAAAGGACAGAATTATTAATAGGTAACGTATTGTTTCAACTATTTTCGTTCTCTATACCTTATATATTTATTAAAAATTGTTTTTCTTCATCTTTTAATCAACTTTTAATCTTGTTTTCCTAGAGTTTTAAGTCTTTTTAATTCCCTGGTTAACGTTTTTAATAAAAAATGATGAGTATATTTTTTATTAACACATTATATAATAATAATATACATTAATATCTACTTTCTTTAACAAAAAATAATAATAAAATAAAATCCACAATTTATCACTGAACAATAACCTTTATACTTACTATAACAATTATATATATTTATCCATGTCATTGAATTAATCTGTAGTGGTGTTAACTTCTAATTTAGTAAAATTATGTAAATTGTTTGTCATAGTAAGGCAAATGTTTTTGTCAGAATAAAATAAACGTTCCATATTTAATTAGTTAAAGCTCACTTATTCATCTTGTATTGATACTCGAACTCAACTGAGAACTTCTTAAGATTGTGCTAGGAGTATTCAAATTATCAGATACGCATTTATTTCAGAAAATAAATATAATAAGATTTTAATGTCTCATTACATCATTTTTTTTTAAGTTTAAAATTAGCTTTCTATATTTTGCTAAGTTATTTCTTTCTACTAATTATTCTCTTTAAGTGTGAAAAATCTCAGGAACGAAATACTAAAGAAGTGTAATTGAAACATGAGACTCAGCCTGTTTTACGTCTTGTAGTACTTACTCGCATTGTAATAATCTTCTTAAAGAATTTTCATAAAGTTTCACTCAGAACTTCATATTGTTAAATATTTGATATATAACCACAGTTACAATCGAGATAAAATTCTACTAAATCTTTAAAATGTTTTATAATGTATAATATATTCCCATGGTTCTCATCTTGAATAATATATCTTTAATATATTTATTTATTGGGAGAAATAAATATGGAAATGTTTCAAAGTTAGAAATATTAATTTATATGTGAATTAACTCTATATTTCGGACATTAGATATGATACTTTCGTCAGTTTTGTATACACAGGGTGTTACATAAATGTGTCACCGTATTTTGTGAACAGATTCCTCTTATCAAAATAAGAAAAAAAGTTCATATGGACCTGTGCTCAAACGTGGATAGTTTCCGAGTTATAGAGTGACGAAGACGTGAAATAAGTAAACTTAAGAAGTTCATAGTTCCACTACCAAGGGACCTATCGTAGTCGGGTCAAGACATCAATGAGAAACTGGTATGTGAACTATCCAAATATGCATGTTTAAGAATGCTCCAGTACTTGCACACCAATTTTTAGAGAGGTAGGTGGGTAGATGGAGAGTGATCAAGTGTTCCCAAGCAGCCTATCTAAAAATGATTGTGCAAGTACCGGAGATTCTGAAAGATGGATATTTGAATAGCTCACATAGCAGTTCCTCAGGTCCGATTACGATAGGTTCTATAGTAGTGGAGCTATGAACAGTTAACGTTCACTTATTTCACGATTTTGGTAGCATATAACTCCGAAACTATTCACGTTTGAGCACAGGTTCATATATATGGATATGATATATAAAATATTGTAGTTGGCGAAATTACTCTCGTCCTTTGCAATCATGTAATCTTTCAGGTTTCTATAGCAGCAGTATTTATGATTGGAAAGAATAAACATTTAACTACTGTTTGTTAGTACCATTCCCATTGGACAATTTGTTGAAATTTATGCTTTTAACAGTCAATCTGATATCAACGAGAGCATCAGAATAACTTTGTATTTCGTTACTATTTTGCAAATTAAATTACGAATCTCCTTAGTTCGATAAACGATTCTCAGCTACTAGCTTTATTTTTTACAGTACAACAACCTGTTGAAGTGCAAGATCCATGTAATCCATCTCCATGTGGTGCGAACGCTATTTGCAAAGAACGAAATGGTGCTGGCTCTTGTATTTGTCAGCCAGAATACTACGGAGATCCATATACTGGTTGCAGGCCAGAGTGTGTATTAAATTCAGATTGCGATAGAACGAAATCTTGTGTGAACAATAAGTGCCGAGACCCATGTCCTGGAACTTGTGGTCTTAATGCAGAATGTCAAGTAGCAAATCATGCTCCTCTTTGCACTTGTCTGCCTGGTTACACTGGGGATCCGTTGAATGCTTGTCGTCTTTTGCCGAAACGTAAGCTTGTGTATCTTGGCTTTCTTTCTGATTGCATGCGTTTCTTGTGTACTGTAGCGTAGAAAGAAATTATGCACAAGGTTTAAAAGATTGCTAACTCTACAAAAAATAATTAATAACTTAAACATGGCTAATTGATTAAGGCTATGTGTGTAACTTAAACATATGAATAAAGCAGAAAATGTATATATTAATATAGGAAAGAGGTTGGCAATTATTTCCTTGCTTTAAAAGCATACATGTTTAGAACAGTACTTTTGATATAACATAAACTGAGTGACTTAAATGTAATTGCAATTAAACGTTTAAGTACATAAGAAATTACAGTACTCTCTATAGTTGTTGCTACTCATTTGCAATATTATGTTGCTATAAACAATTTACGTGACGCAAATAATATTCAATTATAATATTGTGTTACCAGTTATGGGAACGAATTTATATTCATTATCATTAAAACTTGTAACAAATTATTTATTTTAATCGACTACCTTGTGCATATTTTCTTATTCTTCCATGCTATCTGGTATTGTGTTATGTTTCCTTTCATAGGAATTATACCGTCCATGTACGAATGCTGTCATTAATGTCATTATAAAATTGTCTGTTTTACATTCTTGTATCATACAGAAATCAGTTAGAAATAAAGATACAACTAAGTAATCTTAAAGTATTATATGAAACAAATGCTTGTGAAATTATCTAATATATACAACAATTACAGTGATCTCCACAAAATAAATTTACTTGATTTAATTTCTACATACTAAGACCTTTTTCAACTTCATTTTAATAATATGGGTCAATTTTCACAGTGTTCTCTTGAATTCATATATCTTTATCAGTGGAGTGCAGTAACTTTCTATGTATGTGAGATCAGTTTTAGATTACATATTCTTTTCTTCTTAAAATAGTTATATATATTTTAATAAACAGTTATATTTTAATAAACAGTCTATATTTTAATAAACACTGAATAACACCTTATGAAAAAATATTTACAAAGTTTTAAATGCAACTACGGCAAAAGTTATTATACTTTAAGTGAATGTATTAGAATATATAAAAAGAATAGCTGATCAGTTTTTAACTTCTTTTGCACTGAATCTTTAAAATTCAGTTCATTATATTTTTATATCATTTTATGTAATAAGTATTACTCTAAAATTGGATTTAAAGATTATTTTTTTTACTTATTCTTGCAATAAATTCTTATCAACAGATAATTGTGTAACAGATAATTTACATTGATGACAGTTTTCATACAAAGGGACCGTAAAGTTTTCAGCAATTTCTGTAGATAGATTGTTTCACACTATAAGAGGAAGAACGTTTATGTAGTACTTGGCCAGAAGGTGCTTAATGATAAAATTACTGCCACACAAAAGGATGTATCGGGACCAATAGATCTGAAAGTAATGGATGCAGAGACGTTGATTCACATATTAACTAGAAAGCTACTCATACCTGAATCAATGACTTTAGGTAGCTACGCTAAATTAAGTCCTGAAGGAGAAATCAATACTTCAATCAATACGCTTTTACAGGTATACAAAATATACCCTCTTCCCGTCATTCCAGAGCATACAGTTCGTCATGGTGCGATTTAGCAACGGTGCCTCCCAGCATAGATTTTGCTACAAAATGGTGTTAGCTATAAACGTTAAAATGTTGTTATAAATGAAGAAAAAATGCAAAACAAACCGTAGCTGATATCCATTTCCAGTATTGCATTTTCTTTCTGCGTTTTCACTACATCATCCAAGTCTTTTTGGTTAAAATTTATTTTTCTTCCTCTTCTTTATATTTTTTAAATATTTCGAGTAGATAGTAATTTAATTGCATCCTTAAATGACTTTAATAGTCTGAAAGACCCGTGGCTACTCTTAGGCCATGCCTTCCAATTTCTCCAATAAATTCACACTCTAAATGCACTAAGAATGCTACTGAGAGCAGCAGAGGTTCTATTTGCTGTGACGTTCGTATCCAATTGCTTCAGAAAACCATCAGCTGTATCTCGAGGATTGTCCTCTAATTTACCTCTAAAAGTCTCCTAATCAAGGTTTAACAGTTGAAGTAATACATACTTCAATCAATAGGCACTTTTAGGTATAGTTACCTCAAATCAAGCATTGAACTTGAATCAACACATACTTTAAGGAATAGCTATGCCGAATAATGTATTGAAACAGAAAATTATATCTTCTTCAATCTTACATATATAGCAGTTCCTATAACTATGATGAATCAAGGTTTCCAAGAGAAAGTTATATGCACTTGAATCAATAGATATGAATAGAAATTATACTGAATCAAATATTGCAATATAATTACAAAATATTTTGCACGACTCATTAAGTCTTAAGAAAGAAAACTGTAAATATTTTAATCAATAGTAACCCTTACTCGTGTGATTTTTTGTTAAAGCACTTGAATCAATTAGATCAGATTTTCAATCCTATAACTTTCTCCGTTGTAATAAGGTCTTCCGTGACTTACTAATCGCGAAAGTGTAAGTTTAAGTAATTTTTACTAATACTACTTTTTTCACAACTAGTACCATCATATTTGTCAGTAAGCATTTCTTAGTCGAGTACAAGATAAAATTCTACCTTATTATGATGTGAAGTATCTATCTACAAATTTTACTGAGTGTGTACTGCTGAATCTTGTTCGTAAGAAATTGAAATGCGTGATAAATCAAGAACACTTTTCTTTCATTAGTTTTTGGATGGCATATCTTCGTACATATATATGTAATAGTAGCAGATGCATGTAAAATATTATTTCTTTCTTTTTTTTATGTTGCACTTCTGTTTGTCTGTTTGCTCTTTCCTGTATTGGTAAATGTATTGTCTGTAGATTGCATGCTATTTATCAATGTTATCTTCTTAGCTGTCGAAAGACAACCATCACACCCATGTGAGCCTTCACCTTGTGGACCGTATAGTGTGTGTCGTGAGATAAACGGTCACGCTGTATGCTCTTGTCAAAGCGGGTACATAGGTACACCACCTTCTTGCAGACCTGAATGTGTAGTTAGTGCTGACTGCCCTCAAGATAAAGCATGCTTGAATCAAAAGTGTCAAGATCCTTGCCCAGGCACTTGTGGTACGAATGCTCGTTGTCAGGTTGTGAACCACAACCCCATCTGTAGCTGTCCACCTAGTTACACAGGAGATCCTTTCGTGAGGTGTATTAAAGAAGAAAGTAAGCACTTTTAGAATCTTGGCTTTCCTATCTTCAATCTTTGGTAGAAATTCTCATTTATCCATGATTTTATTTGAGAAGAGTCACATATTTTAGAATATACTTACTTCGAACTCAAAACAGTGGCAAACTGAGATTTAAATTAAAAGAATGAATATTATTAAGAAAGATTTCATTTGTGCTAATGTCAGAGCATTATAAAATATAAATATTTTTTAAAATAAAAAATTACAATTAATGATTTAATTTTAATGTTATCCCAAAAGTAACATTTGCACTTTTAGAATACAAGTATTTACTTACACATTATCTAATATTAATTAAACTGAGTTTTGCAGTTCTTTTTTTTTTTTTTAAGGAATACTACTCTACCTACTATAATAATGCATACTTTTTTTTTAAAATATACTAAAATTCTTCAAAATGTAAAATGCGTTAATGTTATATTCAACACATAAATTTTTAAAAAAGATCCTTTGTATTTTTTTTATTATAAAAAGAGATTCACCAAGTTACTTTAAATTTCTTTATTACTGAAATTTGTATATCCTTATTGTGTTTTTACAAAATTATTATTAACTTAATAAAATCATGGAAATAATGTTACTATCATTTTATCTGTATGAAAAATTTTTCAATTATTATTCTTTTATTTCCTTCTCTTTAACGTTAGCAAAAACTATATTCTGCTCTACTTTGTATTGCTTAGTATGATTATATTGTATATTATCTTTGATTTGTCAACTTAGCATGTTTTGTGTAAAATACTGTATTCTGTAATTCTTCACAGTATTGTTTGCACTTCTGAATAGTAGTTTTTTTTCGTAATTTCTTGCTTCTTTGTAAATTTGTTAGTGCAACCCATTAAATTTCAACATGACCTTAAATTCTTTTATATCGTAAACAATGATTAAAATTACATTAAACGATTATGATTTCTGTTAATATATTTTTCTGATTTTTAGTTAAGTTTAATAATGGATTGCACTTTCAAGTCTCTGCTTTGCTTTAGTTTCCATGCTTTTCTTAGCATATCCATGTTATATTTTCTCTTATAGAGCCAACTGCAGTGGTACCAGGTAATCCCTGTGTGCCATCCCCTTGCGGCCCCTACTCTCAATGTCGTGTAGTAGGATCTCAGCCTGCATGTTCGTGTCTACCAAATTACATCGGTCGGTCACCTAATTGCCGACCAGAATGTACAATCAACGAAGAATGTCCAAGTAACTTAGCATGCCAGAATGAGCGCTGCAGAGATCCTTGTCCAGGTTCATGTGGAGCTCTTGCACAATGCTCAGTGGTAAAGCATGCCCCAATGTGTAGGTGTGAACCTGGTTTTACAGGTGACCCATTCACGGGATGTGTCCCCATTACTCCAAGTAAGACATGTTACAGATTTCTAATGCTCGAAATTAACATAACTTATAAGAGAATTCTGCTAACAGCTATGTACCTCCGTCTTTTTAAATACATCGTTACAAATAGAAAAAGAAACGGCGTTAAAGGAATTTACTGAGTTTTATATCTTGAAATGTGTTCCGCAGATATACGTATAATAGCACAAATGTTCCATGCGTGTGTATTGATCGGAATGCGCATATTGTTTTTTATTATTATTATTATTATTATTATTATTATTATTGCAGTCGTTGAATGTAAGTTTGATGAGGACATTTTTTTCTAATAAGCAATGTTCTCACATAATGTTGCAGTTAATAGAAGAAATGCGCTCATAGTATTTCGAAAGATTTTTCTAATACTTGTTCAATATTCTGATTATGCAAATTACATAAAATAATATATTTTTAATGTTCATAATGTCCTATAATATTATGTTACATAAGCCCAATTTCATTTCTAGCATTTATATTTTGAATCAAAACAAGTCTATTAATAGAATTTTAAAGATGAAATTTTATAAATTTTCATTTATGAGTTGCATTGTACAGTACCATACACAAGGAAAGAATTCGCATTATTGACGTTCTCTTTCTGAGCTCTTTAATCTGTGAATAATCCAAGATCTAATAATTCTAATATTGATTGGAAAGTAGAAGAATTTTGTGTACAGTTTTTGTATAGGGCTCTGATCTTCGGATCATGATTTCGGAATGTTGTATTTTTCAAAGTTAAGGATTTATACTCTTAAAGGCAAAATACAGGGTTAGCATAAATGATTCGTTCATTTTGAAAAGGCTATATTTTCGAAAGTATTACATGCACACATATGAAAGATATATAAAAAAGAGCCACAAACTCACCCAGTTTATACACTCTACAAATGTTCAATATGAGCCCCTTTGGTGACAGGACACATGTCCAGACGACGTCTTTTTGTTTGCCTTCCCTCCATTTTTGACAGGTACTAACCTCGTACTGCCACACTGCCACGCCCGGTCGGAAAGATAATGGGCTCGTGCTGCCACCTGGAATACACAAAACAAACTTTGTGGTTATTTTCGCATATCTCTCATGTGTGTACGTGTAATACTTTTAAAAATATAGCCTTTTCAAAACGAACGAATCATTTATGCTAACCCTGTGTGTCTTTATAAATTAGGTAGGAAACTGAATGTTTAAATATTTAACATTTTTGCAAAGATCAGAGATAAAATTTTCACATACTTAAATTATCTTTGTCAATTCTACTTTTGTTATTATAAACATAAAAAACATGTCCTATTAATTTAAGCATGAAGTTGGTACTTTTAAATATCTGAAAATTAGAGAAAAAGTTCCATCTTCTTCGAATTGTCTCCAGTGATTTCAACTTACATAAACTTGTTATTATAATGTAGGAATGAAACTGAAATTTTGAGTCCTTAGCACTTTAGAGCAAACAACAGAAATCTGTTGAAATTTTCAAACTATTCCTAGCAAATTTAATCTCATCTGTACTATTGTTATCATTAGGTAATCAGAAGAAGAGTTTCTCTTTTTTTAAAAAAGAAAATGACAGGAGAACTTTTTTAAAGCAAAAATTAGTTTTTTTCTCGCATATTGCTTAAAGAAACTACACACCACAAGTTTTCTTTCTTTACGACGTTATGTTGTATATATAGATGGAATTTCTATCACATTTACAACTAAACTATTGTACTATTCTCCCAAATATATTGAATTATTGTTCTTTATGTCATTAATAATACGTTAATTTGTAAGCAAAGCTATCTCTTCATTATCTGTTTTTTTTTTCAAAGTATATAGTAGTTTTCTTCAGTGTTATTCTGTTCTATTCGTATTAAACGGTAGTACATACTTCGAAAGTACTATACTCTCATTTGATATACAGGGTAGACCATTTACCTTGATATGCTCTTCTAACTTGTAAACTAATAGACAAAAACACTGAAATTTCGCACCATGGAAATATCGACAAGGAGGCTTTGTTTAGCGTACCCTTCAATACCACCAGATAAACAGAGTTGCCAACTCAACAGTTGTATTTTTTTAAATGACACTACGTCAGTTTATTATGTTGCTCAAATTTACATGTAAAACTAAAACTTACAGTTCCACACATATTACGCAGTGCTGCAAACTAAGAACGCTACAATGTCCCAAACATCGAAAGACTACTAAATTTTGTAGAGTTCTACGACAGTAAACACGTAAGTTACACGGTAGAGGTAAGTACCTTAGTGTCAAATATAATGATCATCATATGACGTATTTGAAGCAAGTAGAAACAAAGTTACAAGGAATTGAAAGTTTCTTTTCTTCAAAGGATTTTATTTCAAAATTGTATTTAGATATCTATCATTTCCAGTTATGTAGATAATTTTGAATAGATATAAAGATCATAATGTCATTTTTCAGGAATTTTATATCTCAAATCATTCCCGAGATATGAAAAAAATGGTAAAAAATTATAAAAGTCTTAAAATACCGTATTTATGGGATGTTTTTAGAAAGTATTTTTTTGATTTGGTTTGCTTCTATAACATTATAACAATACTTTCTTGTTGGTGTAGTTAAATAAATTCTCCGAATTATATAATTATAAGCAGTGTTGCAAATTTTACCAATATTTACCACATCTCCATACGATTTGAGATATCAAGTTGTTGTAAACGGCATTATGATATTTATATCTATTGAAATTCATTATCTAAGCAGTTTATCAAATTAAAGGCTTTTGAAACAAGTCAAACTTTCAATCCCTTGTATCTTTGATTTTATTCAAACGAAATCCGTTGTATCGTGATCATAGTCTTATCATGACGCTAAAGTATTTCGGATATGCATTGTTCAGTCTGTCTCACTTACTTTGTTACTGCTGTAGAGACCAGCAAATCTTGGATGTATCTGATATTGTAGATTCCTTAGTTGGCAACACTGAATAACAAATGCGACTTGAAAAACTTTATTCAACATGTAGATTTGAAATATGCTATAACCTGACGTAGTGCCTTTCAGAGTAATATAACATTATGTTGAATTGTCAACACTGATAACCTGGTTGCATCGCAGAGTATATCAAACAATGTCCTCCTGCCGATATTTGCATGGTACAAAATTTCAACGTCTTTTTGTCTATTAGTTTAAAAGTTACAAAAGCGTATGAAGATACATGGTGTACCCTGTATATCTTATATCTGATATATATATCTATAAATATTAGATACTAGTATAAAACTAATTGAAACAATTAACTTCGATATAAACATATGCTAAGTTAAGAAAAATATAATCATATTATTTGTAGTTGTAATAGAACAAAAATTCTTATTACTTTCGTGAATAATTGATTATTATTGCGGTTGTATAGTTATTCTTTATATCATTTCAAGAGAATGTTACCTAATCTGAATTGTTTGAAAGATATGTGGGGGGAAAAGCCACATAGAGCGTATTCAAAGATGGCCTCATTCATGTGTAAATGGACTTCTAATTGAATGTTTGTATTTGATGACTATTTTTTTCTCATAACTCTTAAGGTAATTAAATGGTATAATGTATCAAATAAAAAAAATAGTTATTAAACGGAAGTGAATAAACTAGGCATCTTCTCAGTTTTATGTTATCCAATCCTAGATGAAAGTTTGAAAAATGAGGTTAACATTAAATCAAGGTTTAATTAGTAAAATATTCTTGTATAATGTATCATAGTTAAATTATGTTATCGTAGTTGGCCATCTTTTAAGATTATTCCAGATTCAACTAAATGTTTAGAATCATGTTTCAGCAATAATTTTAATCTTCCAGCTGTTAGACCAACTGAAGGTCCCCGGGACCCTTGTAATCCTTCACCTTGTGGGGCAAATGCAGTATGTAGAGAAAGAAATGGAGCTGGATCATGTAGTTGTCTGCAAGATTATTTTGGAGATCCTTACACTGGTTGTAGACCAGAATGTGTTTTGAATTCTGACTGTGATCGATCTAAAGCATGTTTGAATAATAAATGCCAAGACCCTTGTCCAGGAACTTGCGGTTTGAATGCTGAATGCCGCGTTATTAATCATGCTCCTTCTTGTACTTGCTTGCCTGGCTACACTGGAGATCCTTTGAACTCTTGTCGTGTGATTGAAGCTAGTAAGATATTTCTCTTCATTTTTTTCTGTTTCTTTGTAAATATGTAGTACTTCTTTCAATGTCATTCTGTTCTATTCGTATTGAATGATAGTACATACTTCAAAAGTTCTGTACTCTTATTTCTTAACTATATTGTTATCTACATTTGTTTCTAGTATGTATGACTTTTACAACGTAATCTGTACTTTTATATAAATAATAGAAAGAGATTGTTTTAATAATATTTAATACACGAACAGTAATTTTGATACTACTTTATAAAAGAAGTGATTAGTCCCATTGAAATCATATACATGACATGTGGAAATTAATAGCGTACTCTCCATCTAAATATTAATCTTAAACAAAGTCTAGTCTCCACTGCGCTGTTCGAAACTGAAATAATTTAAAATTGTACGTTAAAAAAAAAAAGTTTATGACAACATATACTTTCTTCATACACCTTATACCTAGACTTACAATTACGTTAACTTATTTTTACTGATTTCACTGCCTTTTCTTTTAAAACAATACTCATCATCCACTTGATTTAAATCAGTCTATTTCTTCCAGTTATACATATTTTATTTTTATCTTCTAATAATCATTCTACTTACTGAATTATTCTGTAATTCTTGAACTTTAGTAGTTCCAAACTTTTTATACAATACAACTCTTCCCTTGGTAAGCCCATTCCATTTTTATTCCTTGATGTTTCTATTCTTTTTCTTCCTCTTCCTAACTTCGGTGACCAAGACTCCAGGGGAGAGTCGAAAGCTTGGAACTATAAAAAATTCAGGAACTACAAAAATCTATAAGTAGAATGATAGAATTCCCGAGCGTGGTTTTGCAATGTCTGTCTTCTAATAGTTGACATAACGAAAACTTCTGTTATTTTAAAAATCTGAAAATGAAATAACCTCACACTAAGAGTCCGCTGTCGAATATTTTAAACAATATAGAAATATACTTAAACCATAAAAGAATAGAAAACGAGGTAGCGCTAAAACATGACAAACTACTTACAGTATTTTTACACTGACAGTGTATGGTATTTAAACAGGGCACAGTTGCAAACTATAGTCAATAACAATAATAATAACTATTGTCCGTTCCGTAAAATAATCAATAAATGATTTTAATTATGAGCGAAAGTTAATGACTGGTACAAAGTCTAATTATAATATTTCATATGCAGCAGTGAAAAATATTTATTTCATATATTAAAAAGATAATTATATACTTTTGATTAAGTATCTGCTTCGAGATGATTACTTACAACCATAACGAATTATTTATTATTTACATTTGTTCAGATTAAATAATATTATTAAAAACACAAATTTTATATTTCTAAAGTTTGTTCGTAATTCCTTCAAATACATTCTTTTAATTGTACAGAAAAATCGAATTTTACCATGGTAAGATATAATCGTCATTGATTATTTTAGCAGATTTGTAACTAATTACTATCCATGAATGCAAATTAATCAAATATAATTTTTAAAAAGTTAAGGATATATACAGTGGATGATGTACTGTACAATCATTAGTGTTCGAAAAAAGTGAGTCAGTTAAATGTTTAAAATCTGTTATTTCTATGATTTATCTGTAGATCGTGAAGTTGTACCTGTACTTCTTCTATCTCTTTCGAATTTTTATAATACTTCTGTATATAGCATTCTATTGTTTACTGATAAGAATACAAAGCTCTTAAAATGTATTATATTTGAATGTGGTTGTATTATACAAACACATTCCAGAACTTATTTATCACTGTCTTACGAGCGGTGATAATATTTAGAAAAATGTAAACAAAAGGCTAATATTCACCGCTGAAAACAAACCACTTCCCTATAAAGTACTTTTGGAGAACATCGTCCCCATCTTCAACCTAGTAACGATTCGAAAAGGATTTTATACATGGGAAGAAATGTGGATGAGTAAAATTGGTTAAAAAGGATTTACAATATGCGAAGCGTGATTCTTCTTGTCGGATGAAAACAGATATTGTTCATATGTAACATCATAAATATTTTTTTACGTCCGACAAGAAGAATCACGCTTCTCATATTTTAAATCTTTTTTAACCAATTTTACTTATCCATATTTTTTCCCATGTTTTTAATCCATTTCGAATCATGGATAAGTTAAAGATGAAGATAATATTCCCCGAAAGTATTTCCTAGAGAAGTGGCTTGTTTTCTGCGATGAGTATTAACCTTTTGCTTACATTTTTCTACATTTCAGGACTATTTCTAACCTGTTAAAAATCTTCTCTTTCTTTGATCTATCATAAAGCTAGTTTCTTTCATTCCTTCAATATAGTTTAGTTCATAAGTTTCTTCATTTTCTTAAGAAAATATTCTTCTGTTTTCTGTGGACACTTTGCATAAAATCTTGTCCTTCCTTTTCTACAGTTGAAGCTGAAACTCCAAGAGATCCTTGTGAGAATTCTCCTTGCGGACCAAACAGTTTGTGTCGAGTGGTAAATGAGCATGCTGTATGTTCTTGTAAAGCTGGCTATATTGGGTCTCCTCCTGCATGCAGACCTGAATGCGTTGTTAGTACAGAATGCCCTCAGAACAGAGCATGTTTGAATCAGAAATGCCAGGATCCTTGTCCTGGAACCTGTGGCATTAACGCTCGCTGCCAGGTTGTAAATCATAATCCAATCTGTAGTTGTTCGCCTGGCTTTACTGGAGATCCTTTCGTGAAATGTCTCAAAGAAGAGTGTAAGCTTGATTCTCTTTTCTCTTGAACTGTCTGTAATTTAGCTAGTAAAACTTCTATAGCCATTTCATTTAAAGCAAATGCATGGTATTTATGAATATTATTCTATATGGCAAATTAAGTTTACGTTCAAAAAATATTCCATTAAAACAAGATATTTAAAATTTTCTGTAAATTACATCCGGGTAACTATGAGAAACTTTCAATAATAATAATAATAGTAATAATAATTAAAATAGTGAACACATATAACAGTTTTTGTTTACTATTTATTGTGTCAGTCACTGAATTGATTGCTTGGCATCTCTTTCAGAAGTTAGGCTATATGATACGTGAACCTACAGTTAACGTGGAATTCGAACCACATGAGCTTCTGCTGGTTTGCGTAAGTTACGATATCTTAGTTTGTAATATTTTCGACACAAATCTTCTAACCCTCAAGTTGAAAAATCAATAATAAGAAAATGAATACTAAAGATAGAATTACATTATATTATATATGTTCAAAAAATCTTTGTATTCGATTTTCTAAATATTCGTTTGCATTTCCAAATTTTTTGCTCATTATATTGTTGAATTCGTCAACGTCTTGAAAGGAATTTAGTTTAAAAGATATGTAGATCCTACCTTACGACCAGAAGAGCATAATCTTGTTGAGAAGAATGTTTTACTAGAACGAACATTTTATTAAAGTGATGACAACACAACCATGTCGCTCTCAAAGTAAATACTGTCCACCCAGTACATGTTCTTTGTCTATAACTTCAAATCAATCAGAACCCATTTAAGTACAGTTTCCTCAATGTGTAAAGAACATAGTTCCGTATTAGTTTCTATTCACTTCAAAGTTATTATAAAAGAAAATTTACGGTATTTGCATAAACTTTTACTTCCAACTGTTGGAAAAAATAATTTTGAATTTAACAGTAACGTTAAGCGTAAACTTAATTTGCTCCAAAATAATGAAAGTAAGGAATTGTCTGTGTTCCATTCTTCTTCTTTACCTTTTAATGATTTTTTAAAAAAGTGCATGGAACAAGGAAAAATATCGAAAATATATATAAAATGAAACAATAAGCAACAAAAGTGCAAGAATGTAATGCCTGTTTCTTGTTCAAGTTTTTGAGTTAGAATATCTGTTACTTTCATCCTTTTGTATGATATATATATTTTGTTCTTTCTTTTTGTGTGATATTTGTCTCTTCCTTGCATTTTGAAAAAATGTACAGTTTGAATTTATTTTAAATGCATGTCTTTTAAACTTTCTTTCTTTTGTCGTTTTCTCTTCTGCTTCGGCTTATTTCATGCTTCTCTTATAGTGCCTCCGCCTAAGGAATTAGGAAATCCATGCGATCCATCTCCATGTGGACCGAACTCTCAGTGTCGAGTTGTGGGAGATCAGCCTGCATGTTCATGCTTACCTAATTATATTGGTCGTCCACCAAATTGTCGACCGGAGTGTACAATTCATGCGGAATGTGCAAGTAACAGGGCATGTAAAAACGAACGCTGTGTAGATCCGTGCCCTGGTAGCTGTGGCCAGTTGGCCCAGTGTGTGGTCGTTAATCATAATCCAGTGTGTACTTGCCCTCAAGGATATACTGGTGATCCCTTCCGTGGATGTTCACCAGCGCCTCCACCATGTAAGAATTTTGAAAGCATATCTCTGCACAAATATATATTATAAGCTGCACTGCATATAGAGTAGTAGAAAGATATAACAAAATAATTACCGTAGTCAATATATTATTAAGGATGACTAACATTAATATGTCTTCCTTCTAATTGACTAGTTCCCGACCCTGACCCTTTTAATTTAAGCTTAAATTAGATGATATTTTCGATATATATCTTAACTTATTTATTAAAAAATGTGTAAGTTTCTCATTGCGTAATATCTTTAACTGAAATATGGCTATTTATAAATTATCAGTAACACTGCTTAAAATTAATTTATTTCTGAACAATAAGTTTCGATTTTACAATGAGAATAGCACAATTTGTCTCAAAGATATATTACACAAAATGTATATCAAAAGTAGTAATTATAATATTACCATGTTGTGTCGCACAGTGCCATAGGATGTGTCGCGAAATTTAAAAGTCATGAAATATTTATTAATTATGTAGTAAAAATCAATTCTGAGACAGACTGAATCAGTCAATGCTCCCAGCGGCAGCAACGATGCTCAGCACTACTTAGAGTCATTACTTTATTGTAACTTACAGGCTTAAACTATCATAATTTATATCATTAATAATACAAGAAATTAGAAAAATGTGTCGCGATGTCATGGGGGTTCAGTAAGCTTGTTGCCAGTCAAAAAGGGTTGGGAACCACTGGTCTACGGTATTGTTACTAAAAACCCCTTAACTGGAAAGAGAAACATATTTTTCATAACGCAAAACTTGGATGATTGAATTTGATTTCAATATGCATACAATATATCATAAGGATTAATGTATTCATAGACCGAATAAGTAACTGTAACCTTAGATACTATATTCTTGTATTGATAAGCAACACCTTTGGCCAGATACCATTTTAAAAAAATGGAGTGCTAATTGTTCATACATCCGTGAAAACATAGCAATTACGCGGTATATAAGTACTCGAAGTATGACTCATTATTGTTGTCTTAGCATTGCCTGTTGGATTAACGTTACCCATCATTTAATATAAGTGGAAGTAGTTAGTAAGGTTGGTGGTTCTTTTCAGGAAGGTTGTGAAGCAAAGAATTAGCTACGCTGCTTGTTTTTAACTACACATCATATGGTTCTGTAACATGTAATTTTAATATAAATGAATCCAACATCCAACTGTGGCTTTACATTTTAATGTTTCTTCCAGCAAAAATACGGCAGTTGTGTAATAGTCTTCGCAAAACAACACCTTTCACTAACGGTTGCAAATGTTTAAATACAAAATAAATATATATTATTTATTTCTTTTTCTACAGCAACTGAGCGAACACCTCCAACAGATCCATGCTTCCCCTCACCATGTGGACAAAATGCAGAATGCCGGGAAAGAAATGGAGCAGGAGCGTGCTTCTGTCTTCCAGGATTCTTTGGAGATCCTTACACTGGTTGCCAGAGAGAATGTGAATCAAATTCAGACTGTGCAGCAACAAAGGCTTGTATCGGTTACAAGTGCCAAGATCCATGTCCAGGCACTTGCGGAACAGATGCAGAATGTTCTGTTATCAATCATGTACCAAGCTGTCACTGTAGAGAAGGCTTCACTGGGGATCCATTCTTTGCATGTCGCCCAATACCTGCGACAGGTAAGGATTTTATAAACAAATAAAATAACGAATTGGGTTTCTCAGAAATATATTTAAAATATTGAATTGTAAAAAGAAATTTCAAACATATTTGAAAAAGAATAAAATATATGAGTTTCACGTCCCATGATTATGCTGGTTAGGTTAAAGGAGACGGAGATGATGAGAAATGAATGAAAGGGTGGAGTAAAGAAAGTGAGAGGAAACAGTAGAATCCCGGGAAAGCCACGTGCACGGTGTTTGTCCATCTCAAACATATTTGCATGTAGTATATTCTTTTTATTTGTTGTCTGAAATTTTATATATAATAAGAAATAAACCATCGTCACTACAAATTAGAAACCTGATTAACTAGTTGAATAAAATAATTAGTCTCACACGTACCCTCAAAATGATTATTGTTGCCACTATTTTTGTTTTTATTTATTTATTTATTTAATTGAAGTAGCTTCTCAATGTATCCTCAGGAATTGAATTCAGGATGACGTGGCGCATCAGACACAGACGTGATATCCGTTTCTGCACACGGTAATACTGTGAATGTTAAAAATAATGTCATGAATTAATAAAAAGGAGCTTATCCAAATCACAGTCTTAAGAAAATTTAACATGAAAATGAAAATTTACATGAAACACAAACATGTTTTAAAACATAGAATTACTCGTGTTGAAGAGGTTCGTCAAATTTATCTAAATATATTTTAGTATTCTTGAAGCCTAGTTGTTGGACTTAAATAATTTTGAATTATTTATACGAGTTATTTTTAGACCTTAATCTTCAAGATTGTAACACAATTCGAGCCTGTAATATCTGTATATGTTTAGGAAATATATCATGTGTATTTCAGTGTAGAGCACTCACTTCCTGTGCAGGGATTTCTTCTTCAATCTTATGCTACTAGAATATGTTGTGATCAAACACCGTGTACGTAGATGTACTCGGTGTTCTTCCATTTCCTTCCACATGTACATTCTAGCAATCATTCTATAATTATTTACTTGCGTTTATCACCCACATTTTAACCCTACAGACCATAGTCGTGGGACGTTAGACTAAATATTTCTTTTATTTTCTCAACCTGTTTTATAGAGCAAAAGTCTAATTGCCTTCCTCGTTAAATATACTGATGGTATCTCAAATAGAACCCAAGCTATCTCTTTCCGTAGAACATTTAATAAGGGATAAAATCCTTCAGATTCAGGTATATCGGAAGTTAATTATAGGAACCCTAATGTTATTTATCTGCAGTATAAAAGGCTTCCAAGTCTGTGTTCCAAAAATAAATTCAAATATTACTTGTTCCCTTCGAATGAGATTTGTGAGTGTTTTCTCTCGTCAAACTTTACAAAACCATACTGTATCTTCATATGAGGAGAAAGCTTTTAAATCAAAATGCTGAAGGCATCTGTACTGCTACTATCTTTAAGTAATTTTAATAGAACAATTGAGTAGATATATGGTCATATTGCATGTGTTCCAGTGGGCACAAATCTTCCAGGAACAGCAAAACGTTTGACTTACAAACACAAAGTAAAGCATCTACAATTTTGTTAGCAATGCATTTCTGATTTTGCATTAAATCTTTCAAATGAAGTAGATTGGAACTCAGTTACAAAAGTTAAAGGTTACCTTATAATATCCTTATTATAATAAGCTTATTTATTATTTGTACATGAAAGATATTAATTTAAGATATTTTTTTTCGTTACAGAACCTCCACCTAAGAGACAGGATCCATGCTCTCCTTCCCCATGTGGGCCTAACAGTATATGCAGAGTGGTTAACAACCAAGCTGTCTGCTCCTGTATGCAAGATCACGTTGGAAGCCCACCGAACTGCAGGCCAGAGTGTGTAGTCAGCTCTGAGTGTTCTTTGGATAAAGCGTGTATTAATCAGAAATGTCGTGACCCGTGCCAGAACACTTGCGGCTTAGGTGCTAATTGCAATGTCAGAAACCACAACCCAATATGTGCTTGTCCTCCTGGCTACACTGGAGATCCATTTACACAATGCACACCACAACGTAAGTATATTGTAATCGTGAATTTCTGTTTCTAGCGAATATTTTGGAATGTAACTTCGAGTTACAGATTATTTAATTGGATTATCAGTTTTTCAGTAGCATATATGCAGCTTCTTTCATGAGTAGTATTGCTCATAGTCATTTAATAAAATAAATACGAGCATATAAAGCTCATATTTATTGTATTATTAATTTAAAAAATCAGAAAAAGGGACACCATATATTAGATTTTGAAGACCTATGTAATATTTTAAATGTAGAACTGAGTTAAATATCTCAATAACTAAAAAATTCTGAATACTTAATTTAAATAATCAATTGACTGTTTAGGATATTAATTAAGATCATAGATTATATCTTTAGCTTTTTCAAACTTGTTCTGAAGTTGATAACATGACATTTATTAGAATAAAATTATACATTTTCCATTTTACACATTTTCACATTTGGAGTAAAGCATCCGTATACATCCTAAAATCTCGTGTAGATATCCAGTTATTAAATTATCTAGTGATAACTATAACATTTTGGAATAATCCTAAGTGCGCTTATGTTGCATTAGACAATACTGGATATTGAAAATTATTAAATTGATTTCATAAAAATAAAAAAGGTATCTACAACGAAAAGTTTTATCAATATTACTACTAATCATGTTCAACTTATTGACGTTAAATATTGTATAATTATACATACTTTCTAATTGATAATATTGAATTACAGCTGTCACTGCAGCTCCAGAACCAACAGAAAGACCACCTTCATGTCATCCTTCACCTTGTGGGCCAAATTCACAGTGTCAGATCGTTGGTAACAGTCCAGCATGCTCTTGCTTACCTAACTACATTGGATCACCACCAAACTGTCGCCCAGAATGTGTGATTAGTGCCGAATGTTCAAGTGAGTTGTCTTGTATTAACCAGAGATGTCAAGACCCATGCCCAGGTTCGTGTGGCTTCAACGCAGAATGTCGTGTGGTGAACCATACCCCAATGTGCAAATGTAGTTCTGGATACACAGGAGATCCTTTCGTTCAGTGTATGCCTATACCAGCAAGTAAGTCAAATTATCATTGTAATATTTGAAAATTATTCTTCAATTGGTATTTTCATCTTCAAAAAACAAACAAAAAATCCAAATCAATTAAAAATTCTAGTAACAATTCTTTGTTATTCTTACTAATTATTTGTTTCTCTTCACTTGGTTTCCGTTAAAAAGACATTTCTGTGGTTAATATCTAGGGGAAATTTCCTTTCATACGTTCCAGTTAACATTTGTTATTTTAAAAACGTTCAGAGGAAATTTCTTTTAATTTAATGTGGGAAATAATTTAATATTACTTGATTCTACTTTATACTCATTGGTTTCATATATACAAAAGTTAAGAAAATTTTCAGTCCGTGTTCTTAAACTATTAATAAGACATTATTACCCACATTGACTTTTTACTAAATTAAGTACTTTGATGAAAGAAAACTGTTCTATTCAATATAACTTCTCTAAACTATTATGTCTATGTGTACCAGTACTTTCGGAGAAGGTGCGAGCGGCCCCTAGTTCGATTCCCGGTGGGGTCACTCGGTCGAAAAAGTGTAAAACGCTTTTTCAGGCCAGCCACCCTGAATGAGGTTTTCCTGGGTTTTCCTCATTCACACCAGGCAAATGCCGGGGTGGTACCTAACTTATAGGTCCCAGGCCGCTTCCTTACTTCCCCAATCTTTCTTCTTTTCTTTTCCCCGGATAGTGTGCTCGCCAAGGGACGTCATCCCTCAAAACGTGACTGGCTAAATGGTCTTAGATGCCGAAAGCCCAGAAATCTAAATTCTAATCCTATTTTTGGAGAAAAATTGGTATAAATAGAAGCATAAATTTAATTTGTAAAGCAAAATATTTCTGTGCAATGTTTTTGCTAATTGATGTTCCGTAAATTTTACTTCTATTAAAGATGAAGATGTTTTCTGTTTTTCTTTCTTTTTTAAAAAATTTCAAGCAAAGTTACACGCTCAATATATAATTATTAACAATAATTCTTATAATTACTGTATATACTATTTTAGAAGTTTGTAAAGATCGTCTTTAATATTTTTGTCTATTCCTTTTAATTAGCAACACCTCAACCCGAAAGAAGAGATCCCTGCACTCCTTCGCCTTGTGGTTCAAATGCAATTTGCACACAACGCAATGGAGTTGCTGAATGTAAGTGCGTGCCTGAATATACTGGAAATCCATACGAAGGATGTAGACCTGAGTGTGTTTTGAGTTCCGACTGTCCAAGAGACAAAGCTTGCTTGCGTAATAAGTGTAAAGACCCTTGTCCAGGAACCTGTGGCCAGAATGCTCGCTGTGATGTCATAAACCATATTCCTACATGTTCTTGTCTGGAAGGCTTCAGAGGAGATCCATTTTCAAACTGCCGACAGATAGTACAAGGTTAGTAAAAGACTTATACTGTACGAAAATTATATAATATATTAAAACGAAAAAATAAAATATGAAGTTTTCTAATGAGGTGACATTTTTTAACCAAAACTTTCAAAGAACAGCAAATGAGCGTTAGTTGAACGCTAAATTTAGCAAAATTTGAATGATAACCTGACATTCAAGTAAGGAACGTTCATAAATATTCTAAAAATATCTTGATGATTCTATTTGATTAATACTAAAGTACAGATTCCGAGTAAATAATAGTTACGCCTTTATTAACAAGGACCTATCCGATTTGCAATAAGAACCGGACTGTGTCACGTAATCAGGTCAAAAGTAACGTTGCCTGCTAAACCGAGTCTGGAAATTCCAAATCTATGTGTGAAATATTTCAAGCACGTAATCTCCTCTTGGGGCGTCGTAAGTAATTCGCAGAAGATGCATATACTTTAGCATTAATATTGAGTTTAGTCAAACAACTTGACTTTTGACAATGCTCTATCTGTATCTACCTTACGTGCTGTACATTGTTTTTAAGCTCTTTATTATGTCTTTGCAATAAGCTTTCAATTAACCATCTTCTTACTAAAGTTTTTGAGATATGTGGACGACTTAATTTTCTTCACTGTTTTTCAATTGAGTTTAATGTTAATGTTTAGTACTTTTTGACTATGTTCCATCCATTTTAGGACAATTTGCTTTCCGAATGTAGAATCTATATAGTCTCTTCTACATTTGAACTGAATTTCAGCCATATCCCCCAAAGTTTGTTACCACCATTGCAACTAGATAGGCCCTTAATGTATGTTAATCTAACTTAATGGTAATTTTGGATATTGTATAACCAGAGTTCTAAATTTTCTTTCAGAACCAGAGACACCGAAAGATCCATGTAACCCTTCACCATGTGGTCCAAACAGTCAGTGCCGTGCAGTCGATAATCATGCTGTATGCTCATGTTTGTCTGGTTATGTTGGAAGCCCACCAAGTTGCAGGCCAGAATGTGTTGTAAGCACTGAGTGTTCTCAGACAAAAGCTTGCATTAACCAAAAGTGTACAGATCCTTGCCCTGGCACGTGTGGACTGAATGCACGTTGTGAGGTTATCAATCACAGCCCAATCTGTAGTTGCGGTCCTAGACAAACAGGAGATCCATTTAAGAGTTGCTACGATTTACCACGTAAGTACTTTTTGAACTGTTTAACAACTGATTATTTTGCCTTCCTTCTTTTATTGAGGATAAACAAATTAAGAAACATGAAAGAAACATTTTCACATCCAAACGTAAAGGGAAAAAGTTCTCTCCTATTAGTCCCACGATCTACCGACAGAACTTAATAATAAATATTGTATCAAAAGGACTTTATAACTTTGATATTGATTTATTGATTTATCTTTCAGACATTTTGATGTCATTTTGTAGTAAAATACAAGTTTAGACTCGTGTAGTACACTAGTTCAGAAACAAGCCACCGCAAGCACTAGCGGCAATGTCAGCAAAGATGACTGCCTTCACTGTTCCCTAGTGTGTTATGTTTTGGTTTCAAGAATCCAAGTCTGCGACAACTGAGCATAGTAATTTTCGTATGAAATATGATAAAGATCCTCCCACTCACAAGATCCACCCACAAGATAAAAGAAAAGATTTTGGTAGCTTTAAATGACCGTCATTTAAAAGGCCCTCGATACTTAAATACCTGGAAGTGAATGTAGGAAAATTACACATTGAATGACAATAAATTATGCATACGTATAGAAATTTTACCTTTAGTCTAGCTTTTAATATTCAGCTCAAATTCTAGTCTATTCTAAACGATATATTTTTCCTCATACTTTGCCGTTCTATGCCCCCCCCCCCCCCAAAAAAAGGAATATATATGATTCATAAATCTAAATATATAATTTGTAAATATTGTACAAGGGTAAATGTGAGCCAATTGAAATAATTTTAAATGCTCAATATCCATAATCACTATCATTTGGAGAAACTGTAAAATGTTTCGTCTGAAAAGTAATCGAAATTAAAAAAAAGAGAGATGATATTCCACAAACTATTTCATTGAACACTCAATGCAGTAATAATGTGTTACACAGTTGCGTGTGGACCTAAAGAGAAATAAGATGAATGTGTTCTATAATATTTCTTATGAAGTTAGTTTCGATTTGTTTGAAGTTAAAGATGATGATACGTGTCGTTAAATATGATACCTATATTGTAATTAAATTTTGCTTTGTATGTGTCATCAAAATTATAATAGTACTTCAATATCTTCGTAATGTTATTTTGTTTCCCCTCACTTTAACTTTTAATGTTTTGTCCAGAATATTTTATAGTTATTAAAATATGTCTCTATATGTTGATAATTGCAGCTCCTCCGACAGAACCGACAGTGGAGGAAAGGGATCCCTGTGAACCTTCTCCGTGTGGACCCAACGCTAAGTGCCAAGCAGTAGGCCGCAGCCCTGCCTGTTCTTGTCTTCAAGGATATTTTGGATCACCACCTAACTGTCGACCTGAATGTGTTATCAACCCAGAATGTCCAAGTCATTTAGCCTGTGTCAACCAGAAATGTCAAGATCCTTGTCCTGGTTCTTGCGGAGCAAACGCTGAATGTCGTGTGGTGAATCATGCTGTAACATGCGTGTGCTCACCTGGATATACTGGAAATCCTTTTGTCCAGTGCATGATTCAGCAGAGTAAGTTTTAATATTTTTTTATATATATTTCGCGAGTTTGTATCTATCCATAAGTAAATATTGAATTTAAGATAAAGTTGCCTTCCACTCAGATAGAATTATCAAGCGTTTTATTAGAAACGATTACGATAAAGCTCCTCTTACGTTTTGAAATTAAAGTTGAGAATTTTGAAGAGTATTAAAGTGTTTCTTTCTCAAAGGAAAATATTCGCAATACATTTAAAATTAAGTATATACAAAGAACGAAAAAGTGCATGACTGGACTGGAACTTCACAGTGCCACGTCGATGCATTAACCACTAGTAACCATGATAATACAACCTGGGCGGAGGTGTTCTAAGAAAGTGAATACTAGATTGTCCCAGCACAACGAGAACTTGTGATACAAACCATGTGGTCAGAGTGAGAGAACGCCGACTTCAAAAATGAGAGAGTGTACGGCTGTGTCGGAAAAGAACTGGTTAGCGGGGGTCGCGGGGGCTCATTGGTAGAACGTTCACCTCTTGGTTTGGGGAGTCCTTGGTTTGATCCCAGCTCGCGCTAGGTGAACTTTGTGGTGGACAAACACTGTGTGCGTGGGTTTTCTCGTAGTTCTCCGGTTTCCTCCCACTTTCTTCATTCCACCATTTCCTTCATTTCTCATTATCACCATCTCCTTTAGCCTAGTCGGCATAACCGTGAGACGTAAAACAAAGATTTCATTTCATTACAACGGACTGGGTAGCGTATTATTTAATGCATCGGCTCGGTACGCCGAAAATCGCAAGTTCAAGTCCAAATCTGGTAATGCACCTTTATGCTCTTTGTGTATCAGTCAATCCACATCCATAGGGTGTATGCCTGTGTGGTGTGTTGGAAATCCAACATCCTCAATTTGTTGTTTCCTTCATTCATTATAAATTGAAATATTTATGGTAGGTTTCCAGAACGCAACTTATTCCTTGGATGTCAAGTTTTGGTTTCAGGTTTCCTTATATTTCTGCCTAAAGTTGAAATTCTAGATTTAAGAATGCTTTTCCAGAACTTGACAAATTGCTGATTAACACTGTAAATAATGTAGTGTTGTTGCTAACAGTGGATATGAGTTGAGTTGAATTTCAGTTTAGCGTCCCTTTCAGCAGCGAGGCTATGTGAGACATGGACCTACTGATTAACGTGGAATCCGAACCACATGAGCTTTCGCCGGGAATCGAACCCGGGTCTCCCACACCAAAAACAATGGACATGAATTCACACGTTTTGAGGTTTTTATGTTACTAAAACCGCGTGCTTCTATTGTGTTGAAATTTTACGTCTTGTAATATTGTTTAATGCTATAACTTTTTTGAATTAGTTTGTCATGTGAAAATCGAAGTTTTAGGGGTGTTAGAAATAATTTCCGGAAATTACAACCATAAATCATAATGTAGAAAAAACACACGTCATTATACGGAAATTGTATACAATTTTTGAAAGTGTTGTTGAAAGAGAATAGTACTGTATTACTGATAACTATTAGTTGAGCACTTATAAATTAGGTTAAATACTTACACAATACATTTAAAAAATAAATTTCCTGCTAATTCCTCACCTGTCAAAAAAGTACTTAATATTTTTACAAGTAATAGTAAAGAATTGAAAAAAACTAACAAATCTCACCTTTTAATTTGTAAGTGTTGTATAAAAGAATAAAACCAAAGTTATAAAATAAATAAATATAACATGATTGGGAGTATACTTCCTGTGTAAATACCAATATTCTGACAGTGACTTCCGTACCCACTTGGAAAGCACTTCAGATAAGAAGATAAATACTTAAGTTGGTTCTGAGCGTTCTTCAATAAAAGGTGCCATCGTTTATGACTATATAAACACTGAGAACATAAAGGAAACTCAATTTACTAATGAATATTCTGATTTTTTAAAATATAGATATCGTAATTGGTGGTACTAGGAGACTTATAGTAAAAGTTAGCTTTAACTAACAAGCAAAGTATTTTCCCATGTTTCAAGAAGTTACACTATACAACAATGAGAGAGAAAAAAAAAACATTATAATATTTTCATTATAGAGAATTATTTTATCTGTATGACATGAACTTTTAAATTAATAAATATAAATTTTGTCAGAAGTATAAAATATTATTAAATTTTTCTCTAATTTCAGGAGAAGAAGAATCCAATCCATGTGAACCATCACCTTGTGGCGCGAATGCAGAATGTAAGCAGAGGAACGGAGCTGGTGCTTGCTCTTGTATTGCTGATTACTTTGGTAACCCTTACGAAGGTTGTAGACCAGAATGTGTGTTGAGCTCTGACTGTTCTGCAGATCGAGCCTGTATTCGCAACAAGTGTCAAGATCCATGTCCCGGTGTATGTGGACAGTTTGCTACGTGTACAGTAATTAACCATATTCCAACATGTACATGTGTTGATGGATATGTGGGAGATCCTTTTACAGCATGCAGACCTCAACCTACACCAGGTAAACTATGAACTAAGAAATATTTTCATCCTTAGAGCTTAAGAATTGTTTGTAAGATGCAAAGAAATATTTAAGAAATTAATTATTTTTTTTTTCAGTACTGAACTCAGACAGAAATCTTCCTTCACGTTCAAATGCTTCTGATAGAGTATCTCTTCATAATAAATTTTGATAGAAATATTACCAGTTTCGGAGAACGTTCATGTTTAAAATCAAATCATATTTACTTAAAGATTCACTATACTGTGAATATAGTTTATTGAATTCTAAAGTACTACCATAGATATCTCTGATATAATACTTTTTTCTTTCAAAATTAAGCAAAAGGATAGATGTCCTTATTTTAAGTAATAATGAAAGTAATATGTATTTTTTAAACCACAAAGAGAGCTGATGTGTTATATATATATATATATATATATGAACTGAGAAAAAGCAAATAAGTTTGACCCTGAAATTAATTTTTGATCTGAAAGAAAGTCATCACAAAAGTCGTCATATAAATGTCATATAGTTGTTAAATATACTGTAATAATATTCTTTGTAATTTAACACTTCAACTTATCTGCATACTTTTTTTAAAATTAAATTGATTTTTTTAAAGTAACGCTTGTTAACTTTTCGTATATTTGCTCTGAATTAGAATCTACTTTTTGTACAATGATTGATAAGGATTGAGATCGATTGAAGATAACAATTAATATAAAATTCAGATGCGAAATAAATATCAATGGTTGAAATTCTGTTGTTTTTTCTTAAATATGTAAATAGGCAATGAAAGTTAACCCTATTATTTCACATTTTTTATTGCAATATATACTACTTTCGTTATGTATAATGTTGTTTGCTAAATTCTGTTCTATCAAAGTTGGTAATCGAACAAGTCTTAATTTAAATTATTATTGATTAGCATATTAATTGTTATTGAATTGAAATGATTTCCATTTTTCTTAATATTATGAAGGGATTATTTTGATAGTCAAAAATATTTGATACACAATTAACATTTTTTAACAAAATAATATTTAATAACACAAACGCGCAGAATTTATGATTTAATATATTTATAATTATTTACTATTTTATATTTAAATTTAATTACTATTAATTTATATTTAATTTCTATTTACAATTCAGCTCCAGCGGAAAAGAGAGATCCATGTAATCCTACTCCATGTGGTCCAAACAGTCAGTGCAGAGTTGTAAACGAACAGGCAGTTTGCTCCTGTCAAACTAATTATATCGGAAGCCCACCAAACTGCAAACCTGAGTGTGTTGTAAACGCAGAATGTCCACAAAATAGAGCTTGCAATAATTTTAAATGCACTGACCCATGTCCAGGTACCTGCGGCTTGGGAGCAAGATGTGAAGTTATTAACCATAACCCGATATGTAGTTGTCCATCCGGATACACTGGAGATCCATTCTCAAGATGCTTCCAAGAACCAGGTGTGTATCTGAGATTGAATAGCTGTTTATGGTTAGCTACATATTTTTTTTAGTTTGATTCGTATCTGGTCTCCTACACCAGTTGAGTACAAATAAAGTTAAATAAATGAAATATATAAATTATACAACTGACTAGATAATAACTCTATGATCTATGGAGCCCGAATGTTTAATTCTGTATTCAACTCCCCCCCCCCCCTCCATTGACTTTTGTCAGCCAACGGGAACCAGTTCCTACTTTTGCAAGGTCCGTCTTAATATTGTCCTATATGCGGTTAGGTCTTCCTAATAGTCTTTTTCCGACTAGGCTTCCTGTTAAAATTTTGGAAGTTCCTCTTTCTTCAAGTCTGACTACATGACAACTGTATACATTGTACAAGAATTATATAAATAATAGAAAAAGGAAATTAGAAAAGAATTGACAATTCAAAATCATGTGAAAATTTGTGTTAAGAAGGGAATCTACATCACAGTGGTAGTTACAAGTGGAGGGCTTTCAAAGAAAGAAATAACTGGATTACAATATTACCGCCTGGTAATACATACTTGAAAGTATTTGTCAACCGAGGGGAAAAGAGAATAGCGTACGCCTTAGCGGAATTTTCACAACCTGGTAACAGGGTAATACGTGTTTCTTCAAATGTCGATTCGCTTCGTATTTTGTTCCGAGTATAGTGTTCAATTTGTTCCGGAGGAAGAGTGAGACTTTTCCTTTTCTTCTGCATTTACTGTCTACCTTCCAAAGTCTAGGACTCTCAAATATAGGGTCCATATTAAGGTTAATTTAAAATAGATTCGAAAATAAAATTTCTTGTTATCGTAACAAAAATACTTTTCCTTTTTCCTTTAGCATTATCAAGTCAATGCTCTCTCTATTGATTGCCACTGTCCTCACAGAAAAAATGTGATACATGACCTCGAGTTCCCATTATAAATTATATCAGTACCAGTAATCTTTATTGTCATTTTTCAAAGTGCAATCGAAAGTAGTTTCCCACAAATATAATAGTGAGGCCGTTTAGACAACAGAAACTGATTTTTACAATACTTCACAATTTAATGAATGATACTTAAGTTTGTGAAGTATGCTTTCTGAAAGAAGTCTATAGTTCAACAATAATTCTTGAGCCGATTTCGCTCAACAAGTTTTCATTTACATCTCTACATAAGTAGAAATTACTTCCACTTTTATTTTATTTGGCAACTATTGGATTTTATTTTTAAAAAAAATATTTATTTTATTTTTATTTTTTCTGCACTTGTTTTATATATAGTACAATAATAAGAATATTTGATTTTATATATCCTTAAATTATTTCCAACAATGAGAGTTAAAATTCACTATATCATATTAGCCGTTTCAACCGCTCATTATGAAGATTCGCAAAGTTTTGAAATAAAAGTCCGCATAGCTAGAAAAATTGGAAACCATTAGTCTAAGATAAATAATTATATACGTGTAGTTAAAACTAAGGAAACTAAGGAAAAGTGAAAGATATGTAACATAAAATATAATATATGAACATCATTAAATTAATACACATAAGTAATAAATTGCAGTCATTTCAATTCATAAGGGTTCCTAGCTATCTATATGGAACATATTCAACTGAATAAAATGTTGTCAGTATATTGACTTCAAATGTTATTGCTTCTAACCTAGTTGATCCACAAATACATGATCCGCCTTATCCTTGTTGATCCACACTGTAGATAGCCCATTACTTTCTAAATCAGGTAGCTTACCAATTCCCAATTCTCATATATACTTTTGAATATATACAAATTAATAAACCATATTTATGGTAAAACTAAAACTTTACACTGTTTAATAATTTGTAATTACCAATAATGAAGCCATTATTTTAGTGTGCAGTTTCACTTTTCCTTTAAGTTCCATCAGTTTGACTGAGACAAATTATAAATAGTATTTAACATAACAATAATTTGCTTCCAGTTTCACATTAAATTCTTATAATTATATTTGCAGTCACGCCAACACCAGCACCAAGACCTGTAGATCCTTGCGTACCTTCCCCATGCGGGCCAAATGCTGAATGCCGTGCCATTGGCAATACTCCATCTTGTTCGTGTCTTCGAAACTACATAGGTTCTCCACCCAACTGTAGACCAGAATGTGTTGTTAATTCCGAATGTGCAAGTAACCAAGCCTGTATTGCGGAAAGGTGCCAAGATCCATGTCCAGGCTCATGTGGATTGAACGCAGAGTGCCGTGTTCAAAATCATATTCCAATCTGTTCGTGTCAGCAAGGCTATACTGGGGATCCATTTACTCAGTGCACAGTGATCATAATTGGTAAGTAAACACTAATACATATTTTAGTTTCAATATAATATTTTATTTCTTTTTCAATAGTATAACAGTTAAATTAGAGTGTTTCATTATTTTTATTAAATTGACTTTTCATATAGTTCTGTATTTTAACAAAGAATCTACCAAACTGACTCAATACAATACTTATAAATAAATATCTTCTGATGACATTACCCTCTTGTACGCGTAGTCTAATCTAATGAAAAAAATTCTAACCTAACTTTAATTAATTAAGGTATTACATGAATACGTGTCAAAAAGGCAAAGGCGATCTCATTACCTGCAGTTAATGAACTTTGAAGAAGTCCTGCGTATAGTGCCAAAGAAGTGGTTGTGCGTATCGTGGGCCTGCGGTAAGTCTGGTGTTGTTTCCGTAGAATTGCGCAACACATTGCACGGGGAGGGTCTGCTATGCATCAATACTGACGATATTGGTTCGAGGGAGGTACACATCTGCAATACACCTATTTCGAACGACAATCGTATACGGATGCATTCCTAGACATACGCATCAGACGAGTCACCCTTGCGGATCACACGACTACTTTATCACAGATTAAGACCAAGTCCCATTCTGAGTGCCATCTAGGACCATATGTAACTGTTTCCTGAATGTAGGATTACGAACCCGAGTGCCATTCGCCAAATTTACCCTCAATCGTCACCCCTTTTAGCCATCTTGAGTGGTATCGCGAAAAAAGCAATTGAAGGAATGAATAGCGCTTCATTGGTTGATGAGGTACAGTTGTACTTCAGTATTAGCAATAGTTGTTTGTAGGTATCGACTGGGTAAACGGCACTTTTCACAATATATTCGGTAGAGACACATAAGACCAATTCCATGCATCACGGTGTGGTGAGCCACAGCATGCAATGACTATTTGCCTCTTGTGTTTATATAAGTAATACTGCAGAAATCATTCTGTTGTTATTTCTGCACCATCAAGGAAATGTGTTCTTTCAACAAAACCTCCCCACACAACAAGCCCTTTCAATGCCTCCCCACACTGCACTCATGTTGCCAAATGTGCTGTTCAAGGTATGCGTAATTCCTTGCCTGCCGAATCGCCAGATCTAACTCCTCCCATTGAGCATATGTGGACTCCATTGGAAATTCTTTGGTCCGGTCCGAAAGACCGACGTTTTGATCAATTGCACCACTAGATGGAAGAGGAAGAAACCCAGCACCTCTACGACCATTTTGATGTAAGTGAATAGGTTTCATTGAGGCTAATGGAAGTTATACAAACGCTCTAAGATTTCCTTTTAATGCACTGTGTACATTTTGTCTATAAGTATAGATAGAGCCGTATTTAACGTTTTTGCCGCCCCAGGCCATTATAAAATGCCGTCTTTTCAATATCAATGTTTGCGGCCAAAGTTCTGTAATGTCAAGAACTGAAGTATGAAAAAAAAAAATAAAAGTTGGTCCAAGAAAATTTGCTGTCCGGGGTGTAGAATATGAGCATGATCACGTACAGGTACTGTATACAATGTATAGACTGTGAATATACAATTTCATTCACATTGGAACATGATTTCTGATTTCTGGTTATTTATTTTTTCATTTTCCAGCAATGTATTATAACCATTGTGGTAGTGCTGTAATCTTCTACTCTGCAACATATCAAACTATTTGTGAATTTTATACATAGAATGTGTTAAGGTGTTAAATTCTGCTGTATACAGCCATATTAAGAAAAATAGAAAAGAAATCTTAGATACCTACCTAGACTTGACTAGATAGAAGCTCGAAATTATATTTTGAATATCTTTGTATTAACGCCTTATCTTGATAGTTTAATTAGATGAAAATGTTAATTCTATTTTCAGAAGAGCCAGTTAAAGCAGAAGATCCATGCAACCCGTCACCTTGTGGACCAAATGCTCAATGCAATAATGGCCAGTGCACATGCCTGAAAAACTACTTTGGAGATCCTTATGCTGGCTGTCGTCCAGAATGCGTACTGAACTCAGACTGTGCTCGTGACAGGGCTTGCAGCAGCCAAAAGTGTGTAGATTCATGCCCCGGAACTTGTGGCCAAGATGCACGTTGTGATGTCATCAATCATATTCCCACATGCTCATGTCCCGAAGGAACATCAGGAGATCCGTTTGTCATATGTCGACAGTTTACTCCAGGTGTGTGTTGATTTGTATACCTTTCACAATTCCTCAATTTATTAACTGTTCTAATACGGCAATAATTTGACTAATTTTCTGTCTTCGTAGTTATATATATATATATAATATAAATAAAAATATTTATATATATATATATATTTCGAGGAAAAACACGGAGTATTCTTCGTTTCAACTATATGCAGACATAAAATATTTATAATTAATCGTTTACTATTGAAAGCAATTTTCGTTATTGACTTCAAAATTAGATTACAAAATTCCACCTATGTGTATGTTTGTGAACTAATTCTGACGTGGGGCCGCGGTGGCTCAGTGGTAGAACGTTCACCTGTTCATGAGGTCCTTGGTTCGATCCCAGCTCGCGCCAAGTGAACTTTGTGGTGGACAAACACTGTGTGCGTGAGTTTTCTCGAGATTGTTCCGTTTCCTCCCACTTTTTCATTCCGCCATTTCATTCATTTCTCATCATCACCGTCTCCCGGCATCACTATGGGACGTGAAACTGAAAAATTTTGTTTCACTTTTTCCCCTGGGCTTATACATAAAGAAAATTAATATGTAAGTTCAAATTTAATGAATCTTGGATTTTTGAATGAAACCATCGATAATACCGATTCAATTATCTTTGAATTTCCTTCATCCAAATTTAATTTGGTTTTCTTTCTTCTTGTGCTGGCATAAACGTCGGACATAAAACTTAAAGATTTCGTTTTCATTTCATAATTCTAACAATACTTGATTTCGTTTTCCTCAAGTTCGATCCCTAGTGAGCTGGCGTGTGGTTCGAATTGAACATTAAACTGTTGATTCACGTTTCATATGTCGAAAAGGGACGTTAAACTCGAAACGAACCACTTAAACAAAAAGATTATCGCATAAAATACACAACAAATTAAGCTATATGCTACACTAATGTAATGGGAACAGTATTTTCAAAAATATTATTCTGATATACATATGAATTCCTCAATAAAGTCAATATGGCTAAGCCATAACAAATATTTGCTTTTAAGACTTGTACTGCCAACGTTTGTAAAACATTTAGATTGATTTAAAATTCTCTTTTTCATACTATACCACAAATAGTCTTGAATTCTGATACAGTCTCTGACTCGTTCAGTAGTCTCGTATGACTTCATAATTATTTTAAGTAATCTTGTTCAGAGTAAGAATGAAAAATTTTGCAACAAGAATAGATATATAAATTCAAAATTCCCCAGAGCTTATATGTCATTCTTAATTTTTAAGGGCAAATAGAGATAGTGTTATTAACCTCAATTCAAAGAATAGCTAATATAACATGCACAAGTGCATCATTCTTAAAAATATATCTTCGATAGAATATGTTGTGTTTTCTGAAAGACTACCTTATTATTATTGCCCTAGTATATACATTATTTATTATTCCAAGCAATATATAAAAGTTATTTGGTCTAGGAATTAATTCGTGCGGTTTTACAAAAGATGGCGTAACTAGCTTATTGTTCCATAGTTTCGTTGATCCAAACATGCGTTGAAAACTACTGTCATTGAGCATCTTGTTTAGTATATGTCAGTTGCTTGAAGCGGAAACAACAACATTTTTTCTTCAACTGAAAATGGCGCATTTTGTGCCTGATAAAGCGTTTTTGCGGGGAGTTATTCTTCATTGCTTTAACATGAAGAAAAGTGCTACCGCAAGTCATCATATTTTAGTGGAAGTGTTTGGTGACCATGCTCTAGCTGAGCGAACGTGTCAGAAGTGGTTTGCACGGTTTAAAGGTGGTGATTTCAGCTTGGAAGACCAAAAGCAATTTGGACAGCCAAAATAATTTGAAGATGAAGAATTGAGAGCATTGCTTGATCAGGATTCGTGTCAAACGCAGGACGAACTTGCAGAAGCATTTGGAGTTGAGCAAACAACAGTTTCCAAACGTCTCAAAGCCATAGGAATGATTCAAAAGATGTCTTATTGGGTTTCACATGAATTGAAAAGAAAGACGTTGAAAGAAGAAAACCCGTTTGCGAATTGCTGCTTCAAAGACAGAAAAGGAAGGGATTTTTGCATCGAATTGTAACTGGTGATGAGAAGTGGATTCATTACGAGAATCCTAAACGAAAAAAGGCCTGGGTGAAGCAAGGTGAACCAGGTCCTTCACAACCGAAACGAGATATTCATTGTGCAAAGGTTATGCTGTATATATGGTGGGATTTGAAACGTGTGGTGTACTATGAACTTCTGAAACTTGGTGAAACTATTAATGGACACCGCTATCGACAACAATTAATGCGTTTGAAGCAAGCTCTGGCCTGAAAACGACCAGAATGGAATAACAGGCATAATAAACTTATTTATCAAGATGATAACGCTCGACCACATGTCGCAAAACCGGTCAAAACCTATTTGGAAAATGTCGGATGGAAAGTGTTACTCCACCCGCGATATTCACCAGACACTGCTCCGTCTGACTACTACTTGATCGATTGCATGAATAACGATTTGATTGGACAGCGGTTCACTTCTTCAGAAAATATCGAAAAATGGATCTTTGATTAGATTGCGTCAAAAGATGAGGAATTCTTTCGACACGGAATCCGTAAATTGCCTGAAAGATGGGAGAAAGTAGTGGCTAGCGATGGACAATATTTTTGTTAACGTATTCATTTACTTTGTTTTTGAAATAAAGCTTCAATTTTTATTAAAAACCGCACGAATTAATTCCTAGACCAAATATTATTTGATATTTTGATATATTCATAAAATGGAATATTATTTTCATAAATGCATGCAGTTTACAGTTACTATGGTAAAATAAGGACCGAGGTCCTATAGAAAGACAATATACTTACACTGTGAATAGATTCGATTTGATTCTTCATCTACTGAACTAATAATGATATTTCCAATAAATAATACATAAATAAAAAAAGAAAATTAGAAAGATTTGTTTAATATATGTTTTTTGTCTTACGTATTTATAGAAGAACCAAAGGAGCCATGTACTCCATCCCCGTGTGGTCCAAACAGTGTGTGCCGAGCTGTAAACGGTCATGCCGTTTGTTCATGTCAAACAGGATACGTTGGAAGTCCACCATCTTGTAGACCAGAGTGCGTAGTCAGTGCTGAATGTCCTCTTACGCAAGCCTGCCTCGGACAGAAGTGTCGTGACCCATGTCCTGGAACCTGTGGACAGAATGCACGTTGTCAAGTAGTCAACCACAACCCCATCTGCAGCTGCTCTCCTGGAAATACTGGCGACCCATTCTCAAGATGCTACGCAGTGCCGGGTAAGTAAATATATGTATGATTCTAAAAAAATTTAA
The DNA here is from genome assembly GCF_964235325.1 of Thermobia domestica. Lineage (NCBI taxonomy): Eukaryota > Metazoa > Arthropoda > Insecta > Zygentoma > Lepismatidae > Thermobia > Thermobia domestica. Next base: position 37,769,646 of record NC_137462.1, on the reverse strand, counting down.
TGTACCAATACATGTCTGGAAGAAAATTTTACTAGTGCCTTCCAAAAAAGATCGAGTAGGGTATGCCCATGGTAACTCACGGTACGTAATGACGTATATTTTGAAGAATACTAAACACAAATAAACTTAAAAGCTCTGCTTTTTTAGAAAAAGGAAAGCTGTCATATTTATACAGATAATTACCAAATATCGTCATTTTATATGATATAGCAAATCTAGGAGAAAAGAAAATACTATAGTAACTCACGTTACAAATTTTTTCCCTACATTCAGAACCTGAGATTTTTCAGTACATTTTCTTTTGTGCTGGCACAGTTATGTGCATGAAATTACTGTGTAAGATAGGGACACACACAATTTAATTATGGCAAAAATATTAAATTTTTATTTACGTGTAATGACTATTTATTTTAGTGGAATATGCACAGAGTCGGGTAACTCACGTTACGATAACTCACGTTACATTTGTCAACGATTTTTTATTATTAAGTATAAGCAACATACATTTATAATAACTTGATATAAGCACAGTTTAATTAAGTTGAACATTGAACTTTACTTTAAGAAAAGGTTTCATCAGTTATATGAAATTTTACTTGGGATACCGACAGAAAAAAATAAGACCTATGTAATAATAAATAAAGCTTCTATAGCATAATCAACATTAAAACTTAGTAGATTAAAGGTAACCTACAGAAAAGATAAGAAAATAGTTATTCTCTGAAAAACAATTAATGATGCCAGCTACATACAACTATATTTTTATCAAAAGAACAACTTGACTAAAAATTATAACTATATTTCTTTCATGAATTTTTGTCCCTGTTTCCGTGGACATGCCTAGTAGTATTTTATCTAGTGGTTTTCCATCTTTTTTCAGTAATTATTATGTAATAAAAGATGACGGATACAATGTATTAAGTATATTAACCCCTTGCATACCAGTGACATCCATGTGGATGTCATAAAAATGTACCCTTATTAAGGGTGGTAATAATCCTGGAGATGCTAAAATGTGTTAGTGGATGCAAGGCAAGATTTAGTTCTACTATTTCTCCTTAGGTGACAGCACCTTACTAACAGAAAAGACAAAAAAAAAGTGTTGTCTCAGTAGAGGGTAGGCCTAAGGGAGCATTCAATTACAATACACGTGTGTTTGTTTAGACGATAAACAGTTAGCAACTTCGAAATCTATTGCGAGATAGGAAAACGAAAACCTTTGTCTTAGATCTCCGGTCAGTGTTGCCAACCTGAAGCAGCATAAAATCCCTTCAGAACATCAGAATTTCTCTTTTTCAGTTCAAATGTTCCACAATGCAAATAATTGTTTTTATCAGTAATGTGAATGCTCTCCTCACGTGCGCACAATAACTATGTCCTATATAACGGACTAGGGGGTCTTTTAACAGTAAATGAAACGGGTATTACAGCACGCATATTGGAAAATGGCGCCTAGCACGCAAGGGGTTAAGAGTCTTCATCCCGGCGAAATTAAAATACCGCTAATTTTACAGTAATTATGTGATATCTTCAAATAGATAAAAGATAATCGAAATGTGGAACAAGAGCGCCCTAAACAATATTGTTTTACATAAGAAACCGTTATCACGACTCACTTATCTGCTTTCGATTTCAAGCCATTTTGAAAATCGACATTTATTTTCGCGTTTCTAAACAGCTGAAAACGGAAAGCCACTAGGTGACTTGTGATAAGGGTACCTCACGCAAAATAATATTGTCTAGGGCACTCTTGTTCCATATTTTAATTATCTTTTATCTATTTGAAGATATCACATAATTACTGTAAAATTAGTGGTATTTTAATTTCGCCGGTATGAAGACTCTTAAGTATTACTATTATTGTTTGGAATCTAGAAGTAAAATAAAATACAACATTATAAAACAATCTGCATCAACTTGCTTGCATTCAGTTATTTAGTACAGTATAATAAGTACATTAGTTCACATATTGAACGTGCTTTAATAAATGAAGTTCGTTATATATAAGAGAAGGTTCAGTTTAGGTTTGAGTAAAAATTATCCTGAAAAGAATCGAACTGAAATTATAAAGAAAAAGAAACCCAGTATTACTGTATAGGTAGGCATACGACAAGTATTCGATATTGGAGATGGTTCTCCTATATTTTATTTATTGTTATTTGTTGTCTTTACTTTGTCCTTGGATGGTCTACAAACTAATTTTGTAACATTGAAATTTCGTTTACATGTCATTGTTAATCTGTAACTATTAAACATCTAATAGTTTGAGTAGTTCTATTGTTTTAAGCAGGTGTGATTTTGTTATTTAGGTAATGACGTACTAAGAACTCGTTGCAGCAACACATAAATATCTATAGCAATATAACTACTACCGCAGTCACTATAATTTCCTAAACGAAATTAATAGCAGGAAAATAACATTTGTTTTATAGGGAACTGTTAATTTTTCATCCTATTTTGTGATATAAAAAAATAAGAATTTTAATGACGTTCTTTGTTATTATTATTGCTGTTGCAATTAAATAATGCAAAAGGTAAAGCTTTCCATTCAAGTCTGTTATACTTTTTTTTATTTATTTTTTTATTTTTTTTAACAATCCCGCTTGTTATTTCAATATTACAATTTGATATAGTTCATGCTCTAGAGCAATAACGGAAATTTGAAAACAGAATAGGACCAGGAACATACTACGGGAATATCATTGATATAAATAAATCTAAACCATGGAATATTATACATACATGGAATAGATACAACACAATTCTATTTTACCGTTTGCTTTTCAATATTGCATTAACACCATATACATTACATCAAATAAATAAATCTGAAACAAATTTATGCTAGTGCAAGAAAGAGATTGGATTAATAGATCATATAATTTTTTATCTGTGAGAAAACTACAAAAGGAAGAAAATATATGTTAGATAAAAAATACAGACAACTCGGATATGCACATTATTCAATCAATAATATAATTCTTACAATGAAACAAAATTCAATTTAAAGAATATATAATAAAGTATTTAACGAAAGCGCTCATGAAACCAAGCATCAATATGTAACCGTGAATATATATATATAAACAAATAATTTTATCAGATGAGTCCATAAATCCACATATGGAAATTATTTTAAAAAATCAGCAGCAAAAATAATAGCATAACTATTAAGGCAACCATTTAGAGACACCAAATCAAGACCTAGCAATTCACCTAATTTTTTTCTAAGGATTTTTACTGGACACAATAAAAATTATCATTCAATAATGCATAATTGTCCATATCAACTTATAATAACCAAAGGGCAATAGAGGATTTCAGCTTAATAAGGCTGCACCATAATAATTTATAAAAACGCACGGCTGGGTCCAAGATCAAGATTAAGAGTAATGATGATAAAATGGCAGCCCGCAAATAAAAGTAAAAATGTGTTTTTCTTTCCAAATCTTGTAAAAAAAATCACATTACTACAGTAGCGTAGCCAGGATGTGTGTCTGGGGGGGTGGGCAAGTGCTGTTTATAGGTACACTCATGTCCAAAATGATTGTCGCATATCTATAACTTCCTCCTTGTAAGAATATAATTTGATAATGAATTTGCAAGGTACTTTTAATACTGATAGTATGTGTATAATCGGGAAATGTATACTTTAGGTAAATTTCATAGGAAAAGAAATATAAATACGAAAACTAGAATGAGTAAAACAAAATGTTGCTAAATAGACAAGAAAATTTTATTTTCGATTTATTGTTCTTATTTACTGCTCTTTTGACATGAAATTTGCTACATACATGTCTTTGCCGATTATATACACACTAACATTGTAAGAAATACCGGGCGAATTCTATATCAAATTATATTTCTACAACAACATATTTATTGACATGCGACAATAATTTTGGACATGAGTGTACATATAGAAAAATTACAAACAAAAAATATATAAACATAAAAATATATAAAAAATTACAAACATCAAAGTACCAAAGTACATTGTCGGACATCTTTGGGGGGGGGCTCTGCCCCCTCCCTACGCCACTGCATTACTACCATTAAAGCAATGCTTGTTCTTGTTTTGTGAATTAAACATTCTTTTAACATCTGAATAATAATAATAATATGCTCTTAAATCGTCATCGTTGTAGGTTTATTATTTTTATTTATCTATTTATTTTAACTTAGCTGACCCCAAATATGATTTTTATTTTATCTTGGCTTTCAGTGCATTATACTTTTGCCATCACTGTTTCAGACAGATGTGTCAAATATAAGTAATATTAGAGCGTTTCAATGAGTTGTTAATTGAACAATATTTATGTTGGAGGCTTCATTCATACAACATAACTATGAATTTGGTAAATGAAAAGCAAGTGAAAAATTTGTAAAGGATTATAATACCAATAATTTTATTCTCTCATTACAGAGCCTCCACCAGCACCACGACCTGTGAATCCGTGTCAACCATCTCCGTGTGGTCCGAACGCGCAGTGTCAAGTGCGTGGCGAAAGTCCCGCGTGTTCGTGCCTTCCGAACTATATCGGTTCGCCGCCGAATTGCAGACCGGAGTGTACTATTAATCCCGAGTGTCCGAGTCATCTCGCGTGTGTGAATCAAAAGTGCCAGGATCCGTGCCCTGGTTCGTGCGGATCGAACGCTCAGTGCCGCGTAGTGAATCATACTCCAATGTGCACCTGCGACGTGGGATACACTGGCGACCCATTCAGAGGATGTCAACGCGCACCAGGTAAGTCACATGTTTGTTTCCTAGCTTGCTGCACTTAATTTGATTGCTTGCCTGCATGCTTTATTTGCATGTTTTTGCATGTTGCATGTTTTATGGAACCAACTGCAGGTAAGTCAAATATGTTGGTTCCCATCAATTTCATCGAAGAAGAAGATTGGTCAGAAGATTGCTGCAGCTCATCTCATCGTGCTTATCCAGCTTTAGAAAAGGGTACATCGTAATGAGGCATTGAGGCTTATAATATGAGCTCAACTGACATTGGTTGTGAAACACGGTAACATCTTGTATATTCTTTCCTTCATTATCAGAGCAATTAAATAATATTAAAATATATTATAAATATAACAGTAACCTGCCAAATAGAAGATGCTTGTACTTCAAACAATTTTTCCTCAACGTCCGTGAAGGTTATATCTCAAATTTTCTGGGAAAATATACGTACTGTTAATTATTCCTGTTGTGTTTTCGTTAAAATGAAATATTTAATCTCTGTGACTTAAAGTTACAAACCTCATAGCTCACAAATTATCAAAGAATAATCAAGTTATTTTCTCAGGCTTTTAAATATCGATGATTTTCGTCTCAGTAATCTTGAGTATTCAGTTATTGGTTCATTTGACTTGGTTGTAACCGAGTTAATCTTTTTTTTCTTGTTTCATCCAATTACAACGTAGGCTAAAACAATTTCATACTGTATCGGAATTCTGAATTCAGAGATAAAGTTTGTATTTATTTATTCTGAATACTCAATTTAAGAACAATATCAAGTAGATTCTCCAAATATTAACATCTGTCATGGCATTGTTTTCACCAACATGAAACTTTATAGTTCTCAAGAAATTATCTACTGCTTGTTTTATTGTTGATTCTTTTATCAAGTTTCTTTTATGAAATGCTAACTCATTTTAGAACCAATAACATTCACTTCATTATTTAATCAGGACCTTCAGGTTTCAAAATTAGTTAAATTTATGAATATATGTTCACAATTATAATACTAAACTTTAATATCTTTGTAAATATCTGATCGAATTTACATTCTAACATTCATTTTGGAGGTAATCGTTTTGGTAACTTGTTTTATAAAAGAAACAAAGTCGAAACTTTCATTTATATTACAGTAGCAAGTGTCCTTGAGTATTACTACTGAAAATACTTCGTGAACCTCCTTCTGCTTGCACTGGATTCATGAAATTGAATATTTTCTTAAACATAAGGCCTTCACATACCAAATGTTCTGTCTTTATGTTCAGTAATTCAAAATAGATAACAATAATAATAAAATTTCATCACCTTTCTTCTTATGTGTGATATTTCGAAACGTCTTGCAAGTGAATTAGATATTCATATTCTGCATACCAAAAAACTGCCATATATCAAATTTTCTTATACATCTAGCACTCAGAAAAATCCTGTCTTTTCTTCCTGGGTTTACCATATTGAGAGCTAGTGAATAATATTTTGTTATTCTGATAACCAAAAATCCTTCAAACACCAAAATAAACATTATATAATAATGTTTCTCTTCTCCCTTTGGGATTGAATATTCAAAAATGTTTATGTCTATAGTACGCCCGAAAGTAATATCTAGCCATCATAGTAAACACGGTTTCTGGTCATCAAATTATAATTTTGACGTTATCATAGTACCTATAGTGGAGTTCCTTTTCTGTATAATAAGTCATTTTGTTTCAATAAAAATTTTGTAAGTTCCTCATGTTTTAATTACCAACAAACATGAATTATGTTTTTTATCATGTAAATTAAATTATATACGTTAACTATTATGTAATTTTTATTTTCACTATATTTCATATTATTTCAAATCACAAATATATTTCCTTCACATATTTTTAAAAAACAAATATTTTGATACATATTAATCTGCTTTAAAAAAGGATTCAACTTTCTTTATCAACATCAGTTTGATAAACTGCTTTTGCTCTGGCTATTATTAGTAATAATAGACTGATTTCTTTAAGATTTACACGTGATTAGACAAAACTATCATTGTTTCCGTTCTAGTTTCTATTCCCTATTACTCTGCAACTTTCTACGATATGAGTTTTCATCTCATCTTTTAGTTCTTGGAAATTTCTCTGATTGTAATTTCATATTTTTATTCTTTCTATAGTGGTTGCGTTTTCCTTGGCAGGTTAACTGTTATTCTTAATTAATAAAAAAATGTACATTTGGAGAACATAAAATGAAGAAAGAATTTCAACATGTTGCCGTGTGATATATTTGGAACTAAACTTCTGATTAGATAAATATATAGGAACATTTTTCATATGAAATATAATTTGGTTTCTGTAATAGTGTTAACGAAACTTAATCGTAACACTCCAGAAACCAGATAAATACTAAGATTTCTTGTATGTTGGATGAAGGAATATAAATTTCTAAGTTATGATAGGAAAATTACTCGGAAACACGTTGACTTACGGAGTGCTATTATATTTTGCACTATATGTTTTAGCCAATAACTAATACGAAACTCTATATGATATTTTTATATATGACAATTTAAATATATTATCAGAATTATTGTATGAAGTTATTCATTATTGCTGTAATAAATACTATATATTGTGTATTGAAGGTTTCTTATGATTTAATAACATTAATAAGAATAGAAACAAGAATATATAATGATTTCTTATATTTGTAAAATAATTTTCGTTTCCACGGTGAAGAAACACAACATTCAAAATTATGTACAACTAATTTATATGACTCGGCAGTTTCTATTCTAAAAATTTTACGAGAATCTTGAAAATGGAAATGAATACAGACGTCGCAAATTCACTGGCAAATAGTTTTCAAACGCACCTGAACTAGCAAAATGGCTAAACGTATTTCTACTGATATTATTACTTAACTCATTAATATCATTATAAATTTACCCTACCGTAATAATTTGAATTATTTTCAACCATAATACTGTCTACAGTTAAATTCCTGTGTTAGTTTTTGGATTATTACATTTTTATAAAATTATTTACCCATATTATTTTTAATTAGTTCCTTGGAAACATTGCATTTGGAACACAACTTTGAAATTTGATCAAAGTGTGTATTATTTTGTAAGTATTAATGAGAAAAATAGACATTCCTGGCAAATAACAGCTCACATCTTATCCGAGAATGTATCAAATATAAGTATATCATAGAACCCTTTCTCAATAACGATGCTTAGTTTTGAATTCAATTTTGCTGCCAACAGCATGGTATACATATGATTGGTTTAGTCAAGCTAAAGCATTAATCTATTTATACCATATAGACACTATTTAACTTTGCATATTGAATACAAATCATCAATAATAGTTTTTTGTTTTTTTTAAAAAACAAAACGTGGAACATTATCGAACTACAAGCTCGTTGAGGATGGATATGAATGATTAAATACGTATAAAATATGCATTGAACCCGTGGCTAGTATGATAGTTACTGAGTAGTGGGCATGTAGCTCTACGTAAATATTATCCCTATCATATCTACTCGTACTTTACGTGTCTTTTAAAATGATTTATATTGTTAGAACGAAATATTAGGGATATAATATTGGCAATTTAAGGTTTGGAAGCAAATCAGATGTAAGTTGTCTAAATAAAGCAAACATAAGAACGCCTGAGTATGCAGAGAAAAATATAGCCTTTTCTGATATTTTACTCAACACTTTTTTCTACATTAAGAAAAAAAAGCGCGAAAATTCATGATTCCATCAAAGAATATGTCAATTTTCAATTAATTAGAATATTATCTTCATCTCATACTTTGTCTCACTGGTTGTAATAATACTATTTATAAAACATTCAGTACTTTTTTTTTTTTTTAAGAAAATCTTGGGAAAGGTAAAGTACTTTATAATTGCTATTTTAATAAGATAGAAAAAGATGTTTCATAAAAGATTTGCTTATAATTCTCATCCAACATACGTGTAAATCTTTGTATTAATAATTTAATGCAGTGCTTCTACAGTGAAACTTGAAGATTTTGCTTCAAGTTTCATTTATGTGTTCTGAAAACGCTTATTTTTCGGCTATCTGATAAACTAATCATTTTTAATAACGCTGAAGGAATAAAATTCTGTGGATTAAGGAATATCATAAGTCGATATCTTACTTTGATAATTTATCGACGTTTTTTAATTAGAATAAATGGATCTTCGATTCTTCTTCGGATCTTTCCAGTTTATTGGGAACGATAAAAGGAAGAATGAAGTTCATAATTGGAGAGTATTATTTTAATACTCTTTTTTTATTTTGTGTATAATTTTGAATTCTATATTTATGATTTATAAATTGAAAGAACCATCTATATATTATCAGTTTATGATCATTGTGTGATAAAAAAAATCATACAATGATGAATTTTTAAATGTGTCAATCATTATTATCAACATTAAACTTATGCTCTATTTCCAACATGTTTCGTTACAAAATTGTTGTTAACGGAACGGTGTTATTGAATCTTGAGATCTGTTTCGTCTTGGGATAGATGGCGTTTTAGATTAACCTTGATGTCGTTCCAACAGATTAACATGGTGTGGTTTGAGATTTGGATATATACGAAAGACCTTTAACTTTTCGTACTGGTTATATTTAAAAAGCTACATCTATTTAATTATATTAAAAAAATACTAATTCATCTGCGTTTTCGTAATAGACAACGTGGAAATTCTGAAAATTTGTCGTTTAGTATTTGACTTTCAACAAATCAACAAATCTGTTCTTTTCTATAAAGATGGAAGTACATATGAATATTTGAGGCTGATAGATATTAGACAAGTGAAGTAAGGTAGCACAGAATTTTGCGGTGTTGACTCAGTATTATGAGTCAATTAAATAGGAGCTATACGTATTCAGTGGCAGAGTGCTCTAAGCTAGAAAGCAAATAGTCGCAATGAAACTCAATACATTGACCTCAAACAACCTAGCTAACAAGACTTTTGATCGGTAAAAGCACTTCGTTAGCTGCAATACAATAGCGTTAAAGAAAAAACAATTGAAGGAAGACCATATGTTGTTCTAGCAGAAAATATGTTAGCTCAATGATTGTGTTTAGTGAGAATTGAAACGAATTATCTTATTGCTGAAGTGAAGTAGTTTGATTTTACTGAATGGTTATTTTAAAGATTTTTCCTGTAAAAATGATCTTTACTATAAATATATTTGATATTACTCAAATCGTGCTTGTAATAGCAAATACATAATTTATGATCATCATCATGAGTTCTCGATCGTAGTATCCTGTCAATTGTGTATATGTACAATCATGGACAAATGCAACTAGCGTCTTTCGTATAATATACATGTTGTATGATAATGTTTTTTTTTTCTTTTCTGTCGGCACCTGTACAAAATCTCTCCAACGGCTTCATTCACTCTATTATTCTTCGTCCCCGATTTTCTCATTTTATTCCAATTTCGTTCACATTTTTCTACCATTCATTAATTTTTCCTTATGATCATTTTCCTTACATATTCATGTGTAGAGACGTCTTAGATAAGCTGCAGCTTTCATTCATGTTTCATACCAGTAAAATTTAGATTTCTTTCTTTCTTTTTCTTTTTCTTTTTTTAATTTTTCCTTAATATTTTCTTGCTTGAGTGTATTCCTGACAATTTAATTTTTATTTGATCTTTTCTCATCTTTCCAACAATGCTTCCAGAATTTTCCGATTCTGCTACATTCTATTTCGTTATTATCCATGTTATGGAAAGTTATTACGGATACAAAACCCCTGTTTTTTTGAAGCATTTAGCTTTCCTAAAAATACACCAATCACATATTAGATGTTTCAAGCTTGGTTAAATATTCTTTCTGGCTATAATCGAATAATAATTTCTCCTCTCATTCCTTTACTTTGAAGGCCGCGGTGGCTCTGTGGTAGAGCGTTCACCTCTGATGCGCGAGGTCCGTGGTTCGATTCCAGCTCGCACCAAGTGAGCTTTGTAGTGGACAAATGCCGTGTGCGTGGGTTTTCTCGGGGCTTTCTCTTCCCCTTTCCCACTTTCTTCATTCCATTATTTCATTCATTCTTCATCTTTACCGTCTCCTTTAGCCCACACGACATAAACCTGGGACGTAAAACAAAGATTTAATTTCATTTCCCTTGCTTTTGATCCCAGATATTTGTGAGTTTCCATGGTTTTATATTCACATCTGTTCCGATGGTATCATATCTTAAAAGATTTATCTTCTTTATATGAGATTGTCTAAAAAAGCATTGAGCCTTTGAAGGTCAATATTGAAAATATATTTATAATGATATGAAAATAACGTTATGAAACAACATAAGCTCCATTTTGTTTGATGATCTGTCGTTTTTCTGGGAATACCATAATCCAGTTACTATAGAACTTCCGTGGTTTCTGGATAAAAATTATGGCACGTGGTGTTCATAATTTTCTTTTGAAATTTACTTAACACCATTTTGAATGTTTATAGAGATCAACGCAAATAAGTTCTTGACGGTGCCAGATCCGTGCTATATGCTAGATCCAATAAAATTTCCCAGCCAATTTTTCTCAATTTCTGACAAGTCATTAAAGATATATGCGGTCTAGCGTTGTGAGTGTAGAAATACTACATCCTTTCTGTTGACCAGTTCCGGCTGTTTCTGTTGACTTACTAAGTGCATTCACGCTAATATTTGACAGTATATCTCCGAGTCTATCGTTCTGCCTCTGTAATGCACGATACCCTTCCAATTCTACCAAACGTCAGCATAATCTTCCTGGGGCACCTGTCAGTGTAAGCTTTTCCACAAACTATGGAGAATCTCCTCCTTCGATCACGATCTTTTTTGTCCTTTGTTGTCGTAGGTTATCCACTGTTCATCACTCGTGATCCACCGCTTCAGAAATGGCGGTTCGTTATGTTTCAGTTGAGGTTTCTCAGATAGAAATTCGATTGAGTAGATGTTTTTGAATCAGATCGTGTAGGACCCAAATCTCCAGCTTTTCTTTAAGCCAGCTTTCTCTAAATGGTTTAACGATGTACTTTTAGACCATTGGCGATGTCGTGACTAGTTACGTCTCAGTCTTACTCGACTTATATCAGAATATCATCTACTTTCTCTGTCAGGTCGCCCGCTGCAAGGAGCATCTTCAGCATTGAAATTTTCGGAATGAAAGCTCTGAATGAATCTTTAGCTGTTGTTTTTGGTAATGCATCTTGTTCATTAACAGCACTTTTTTTTTTACGGGCCTGAGAAAGATTTGCGCTTTTATCGAATAGTACTATATTGCGTAGGTTTGAGAAAAATGTACTCATCTTCCAGGAGCAATATCCCACGTCTAATTATAAGAATTTCAACACTTTTTGCACATCTATAAGGTTCAACTGTCAGCTCTCAAATGACGTTAGGTCCGAATTGCTGTGGCTCATATACTTGAGATTTGGAACACTAACGCCATCTCGTGCACAAAAACCTCAATACTTTTTAGACTACCTGATATAAGTATAATAAGGCTCTGCATTTTGCAATCAGTATGATTAAGATAGTGATTTATAAATTGGAAATAAAGTGAATGTAAAGCTGTCTTCATTCAAAGAAAATATTGTCAATATACATGAGGGAAATTCAGATTTGCTTATAAAAAATATTAATTTTTATAACTTAAAAAACATAAAAGTACTGTTCAAAAGATAGCAGTATAATCAAGGTTTTCTTTCGTTTCATAAAACAAAAGCACTTTCTTTTACAAACCAAAGGGATAAATTTCCTAGATATCATCAGAAATATAGGCTTACCCCTGTATACATATTTCTCATACCCATCCTCCCAAAAATACCTGCATTTGCAAATGGACAAAGGAAGATTCCGGTTTTACTTTATACTTTCTCTGTTCATTATGGTATTATGTTGCTCGCTGAGTCTCGAGTTAAAAATAAAAAAAGACAAACGATCTTTAGATTTAGAATTAGCATCTTCGATTTACCTGATCAATTTCAATGCCATTCCATGTCTATTAATGTCGTTGCAAAGAATCTTTTTCGAGGACAGGAGGCCTTCGGCTAGAGATAATTTAACGCTAAATGAGTAGTGCAAAAAGGAAACATATCTTTGCAGTAAAAATTGCATGTTGACGACACAACTCTCTCTACTGGCTAGTCGCAAACGAGATCGTATGAGTTTAGCTATAAATTGATCATGTGTTATTTTACACTAGTTGCATGGATAATGGAATTTTGATCTGTAACGTGTAATTTTACGGAATATATTTAAATATATACGAGTATAGTGTGCGCAGATCAAAGATTTGATCAAGTAGGAAATAGACCATGTGTCATTTAGCCTATTCTCAGCTACGATCAACTTGTCAAATTAATTAAAAGAATAGAAAATTTGCTTCCATTGGGTAGTTTTGAAACCGGCATTACATTAGAGACTACTTAATTTTCTTATAACTAATTGATTCATATTAGCTTTGCTATCCTAAATAACTCAAACTAGAAAACAAAACACTGAACGAAACAACGTTTATTTTTTTAAAATAATACCTGTGTAACAGTTTCACCTGTTCATATTGAACATGTTCACTTATATTCATATGGAACATAACTGAACATATTGGCTCCATCATACACTGTAAAAACAGGAGAGAGTTGCATCTCAATATAACATGATCTCAGAAACTAGTTCTGAATGCTGATTGGCTTGTGAGAACGGACTCAGCCAATCATAACATACGTTAACAAAAGTGAAATTAAACACCATAAGTCCCTTTCCCTTCTTGGTCAGACAGAAAAACAAACTACAAATAAAGTATTTCCAATAATTTGCCCCCAATGTTCGACACGTCGCCGAAAGACGGTAATTTGTAGCTTGCTTTTTTGTCTGACCAGAGAGGAAAAGAGATTTGTGGTGTTTAGTTTCACTTCTGTTAATGTTTGTTATGATTGGCTGAATCCTTTCTGACCAACCAATCAGATTTCGGAAATAGTTTCTGAGATACAGTTATATTGAGATGCAACTCTATCTTGTTTTTACAGTCTGATGAAGCCAATATGTTCAGTTGGCCCAGCTTTTCCCAACCTTTTACAACTTGCGGCACACTATGGATGTAACTTGAATTCTCGCGGCACACTCATAGATTTTATTATATTTAAATATAAAATACCATGGTATCTTTTTCTGTGATTACGGATCTCCTCACAGAGAAGAAAGCTCGATCAGTGGTTTTCCACCGTGGTAAATCATTATGCTTATTTTTCATTCTAATTTAAAAATAGAAAACAATTGCAATGAAATATTAGACTTAGCTGTTTAAAAATACGCTTTCTTTTTCGAAAACTGCATCCAAACTTTCACTAACAAGAAAGATCACTAAATAACGAATAATAATAATAAATACGAATAGGTAATTCGTATGCATGTTTGTTTTGTCGAAAGGATTAAATATTTTAAAATTTGAAGTTACGAAATAGTCTGCAACAATAAAGAAGCAATAATGGTCATAACGTCATAACAATAATAACAAATACGAAAATGTACAGAAAAGTAACGTGGGATGAAACTTAAAATTGTAGATTCAGATTAGAGGTTCATAGTAATGTGAAATACAAATATACATTTTTCCCTATGCCCTGCAATTTAATTGCTATAAAATTAATAATTTTGTTCGATTTACTTGCGGCACACCAGCGGCCCATTCACGGCACACCGGTTGGGAAACGCTGAGTTAGCCGGTGAAACTGTTACACATTTATTTATTCATTTATTTATTTTTAAATAAGCATTGCTTTTGTTCAGTGATTTGTTTCCTAGTTTGAAATAATTTTCTTTATAAATTTTCTAACGAAATAGTTGCTTTTCAATAGTGAACTTTTATGTTACACTGAAATTAAATTCTTACTGTAGAAGGGACTCATTATGTTAAATCAAAATGATGATTCTTTCCCTTATAACATTTTCTAACAAAAATAATAAATAGTTTGCTGGTATAATATGTAACTTATGGTAGATACCAAATATCAATCATCAAATAACGCGTTATAGACTGACATATATGGTTGGTTGTCTTTATTGGTTTACACTGCAATTACTATTTAGATGGCTAACCATATCATTGTTGTATACTCATTTTCGTGTTAACTATACTCAACATTTTACAAGATATTAATATATTGTAACGTTCACAATACTTACATCTTGCATGCTTTTGTTCTTTTATAAATGACAAAATTAATTCGGAAGCACCATAATACTTTGGTCTTATACGATACCGGTATCTTCTCCATAACCCTACTGAATTGGATTTACTACTTAATGATTAACGTATTTAATATAATGTAAAATCTAACACTGTTCGGCTTGAATTAATGTGGATACGACAGTAAACAGATCCTCATCACATTCGAAACAAATTGTATGATATATTTGAATTCAAACAAGAGAAAGTTCTTGCAGATACAATAAAAAGAAAAGCATATTTCTAACAATTATAATGTAATTTCACTCGATCTCATTTTACCAGTTTCTCCAACTGTAAATCTTTCCATACTGGTTATAGAGCATAATATTGAATCTCCAAAACTTGATGAAAATGTTATATTGTATATACTCAAAGTTTTATGTATATTTGTAACCAATATTCTGAAATTTAGAATAATGGTTAGCTTCTTTTTAAAAATACAAATTCATATTAACATTCCATGTTTGGGATTAACATGAATTTGTATTTATTTTAAATAGCTGGGTAAGATAATATTGTATTATACTCACCATACTAAGTTTGTAGAGACAATAGAACATTTGGGTGTGGGTTTTCTCACTTAAACCCTTTTGAGATTGAAAACTTTTTACTTCTTTTGATTCCAGTGGAAATTATACCCCAAACGAAACCAAATCCCTGTGTTCCATCTCCATGTGGATCTAACGCAATCTGTAGGGAGCAGAATGGTGCCGGTTCGTGCACCTGTTTACCAGATCATGTTGGGAATCCATATGAGGGTTGTCGTCCAGAGTGTGTGTTGAATTCCGACTGTGCTTCCACTAGAGCATGTGTCCAAAACAAATGTCAAGATCCTTGTCCTGGCACTTGTGGCCAGAACGCAGACTGTCAGGTGGTGAACCACTTACCCTCTTGTACTTGTCGGCCTGGTTATATTGGAGATCCATTTAGATTCTGCAGACTTGAACCTAGTAAGAATTGTATTAATTCTGTTCTGCAAAGTAGATTCACGTATGCTATTTTATTTGAGATTTCTGATAACTTTTTTTTTAAAGAGAGAAAGAAATTTGAATCATAATTTTGTTAGGACAGATAAAAACAAGTTATATTTACGTATTTAAAAACTTTTTTCTTTAAAATTTCAAATTTCGACAAAGCTTTTGTAAATATTTGCATGATGTCACGCTTATTTTCTTAGTATATTAGAAGCATGTTTTTTACTTTTAGTCTTTAGTATTGTGTATATGTTTGCACGATCTGTTAAATGTTTTTTTCAAATAAACTATCTGTGTTTTTCTTTACCATTTTACTATTTATAGTTTTGTATGATAGTGCATGTTTTCTTTTCTCTTGTGTCACGCATGTTACTGCATGTCTCTAAATATCAATCTTCTATACGTATAGCACGACCGCCTGTGAAGGTTGAACCACGAGATCCTTGCAACCCGTCTCCCTGTGGACCATACAGCCAGTGCCGGGAAGTTAATGGGCAAGCTGTGTGCTCATGTTTACCGTCTTATGTGGGTTCTCCTCCGTCATGTCGACCCGAGTGTGTTGCAAGTTCGGAGTGCCCACAGAATAGAGCTTGCATGAACCAGAAATGCATGGATCCTTGCCCCGGCACGTGCGGTATTAATGCACAATGTGATGTGATCAACCACAGCCCTATTTGCAGCTGTCGCCAAAGTTACACTGGCGATCCCTTCAGCAGATGTTTCCCTATTCCACGTAAGCATGCTCTATCCCCCTACTTCTTTATTTCTATGTGTATATCTTAATTATTACTATCTGCATATTTATGTATGAAAATGTGTAAATGTGTTATGTGTCTGTCTTTGAATTGATTCAAGAATTAGCATGTTTCTTTCTACCATATTAGTTATGTAGCATGTTTTTTGCATCTTGTTTGTGTATATTTTTCTTATGTTAATACTGTTAATTTCTTTACTGCACTTGTTTCATATATGTGTTATGTGCATTTCCTTATTTGAATGTGCATGTTTGTTTTGTGTGTTAAAACGCATGATGTGAATACTGAAAAGAGAAAAATGAAATAATACAAAACAATTACTTGTGCATAGCATGACATTCACAAGAGTCAAGCACGAACATGCATGAATTTAAGTTTTCCTATTTAAAAAGAAAAAAAAAATGATAAACCATGTATTATAGTGGCCATGACTGAATTCAGTTAATTTTCAAATGTTTTATTTCTTGCACGAATTTTTTCTCCCTATTAGTGTGTTTTGCTCTTTCCCTATTGCTTGTATTTTGTGTTTCTTTCGTCTTTTTTGCTTCGTGCACAATCAGCTAGGTTTTATTTCAAATGCATATGGGTGATAGTATCTATTTCTTTACTCTTTCTGCAATGAGATAAATTTTTAAAAACTCGCTGAAGGAATTATGGTATATATATTCATTTTATGATGAAGATTTTCTCCTTATTCCGCATATAAAGCCATGCTTTATAAATTCCACTACCCATATTTTTTTTTCAGATATATATATTTTCTGATCATAGGCAGAAATAGTATGGAAGTAATCCATAATATTTTCTTTTTATTTTCATTCTTTCCCTAGAACACATATCTATTTCTCGTAATTACAAACAGAATGTTTTAAAATGAAGATGATTCCTTAGACACTTTCCTGAAATATGACTGTTCAAACATCCAATTGACGAAATATTTCCCGACATGTTTTTCTGTTATTTAAAAAAAATCGATAGGAGAGAATGGTATTTTGGAAAAGAGAAATCACAGAAACGAGGATGGATATCTCTACTGTCACGTACTCTTGGACCATGAAAGCCAAAGAGCTGCGTGTGGAGGGAATGACACTACAGTTTCTTGATTTTGGTACTCGTGGAGGTGACGTAGTCAGCACCACGCCCTGACCCTTTTACTTTTCCAGGCTGAACCAGCCCATGGAGGTGATGTAGTCAGCACCACGCTCTGACCTCTTTACTACTCCAGGTTGAACCAGCCCATGGAGGTGACGTAGTCAGCATCACGCCCTGACCCTTTTACTTCTCCAGGCTGAACCAGCCCATGGAGGTGATGTAGTCAGCACCACGCTCTGACCTCTTTACTACTCCAGGTTGAACTAGCCCATGGAGATGACGTAGTCAGCACCACGCTTTTACCCCTTTACTTCTCCAGGTTCAACCAACTCATGAGGTGGTGTAGTCAGCACCACGCTTCGATCTCCTTTACTTTCTCAGGTTGCCCCATGTATCTATTTTTAAAGAGGTGTGTGGGACAAGACAAGAACGAAAAGAAATTTCCAATATTTGGAATGTACTACTTATTGACAAATAATATCAAGCCATACCATAATTTATTGTAAAATTTAATTTAAAAGCACAAACGCATATCTCCGGTTCATTCCTAGGCCATGTTGTAGGAATCCTTGAAGTTTCTCAGGGTACTCCCATTTCCTTCATTTGACTTACCGTCCCGTCACCATGCGTTTTCTTTACCCTTTAGGAGATACTCGAGATACATTAAATTAAAGACTATTAAATTTTTCAATTAACACATATAAAAAATTAATGAAATTGATTCTCAATGGTGTAATGGATAAAGTGTAATAGTATACCACAATAATGGAACGGGTAGTATAGTGGGATTAGAGTTATAGTATATTGCCTGTCACATGGAGACCATTACCCAAATGATCCATGACATTTCATTCAGATGTGACAGATAGTAAAATAAAAGAGATTGAATAAAAATAAGAAGAAGAATGCATAATGTAATTAATTAATATTCAGAATAAAAGAAACAATTACACATAGCTATAAGTCAAATGCACAAATATATTACGGTACTAAACAAAGAAGCATACAATAACTACAAAAACATGTAAATTGCTAATAGATAATGTTGACTTGTTATACTATACCATACATTAGTTATAATTTCTTTCTGAGTTTATACTTAATGTCCTGACGACAGCTACTCAGAGACTTCATGTCGAAGCTCTGAAGGGAACGAAGTGAATCCGAAATGGTGGATTCCGAATGAATGATTCCAAAAGAATGTATACTTGGTTTATAAAATCTGTCTTTTTATACTCGTAAATGTTCTTGTTTGTCACAACTAGTTGGCACTATATTTTTGAATCTTAGACCAGTCAAAAAATAGTTTTCTAATAAATATTATTGTTATGTATACAAATATAAAGGTTATTTTTGTTTTTCCGTTCAGTTTTGGAAAATCCGTGTATTTGTCCACCAGAACATCACCAGATATTGTGTTTTTAACTTCTCCTGCAAACAATTGTGAGATCACCGATGCACCTATCGAGGTCAGCTAGGTGTTACGCTATAGCTTGTTATGGGAAAGTTTATTTTCCAGTTCACACAACCTTGGCCTCAGGTTATTCTTATTTTTGGATGCTTTGACTATTCGCACTGAAAAATATTATTTTAATTGTCCATTTTGTTCTATGTTAATAAAAAAAAACTTTATGCGCTATTAAGTGATAATTCACTTATTATATGACACAATCTTGCTTGAAGCATATATTTACCATAAAATAACAGTATTTTTCTAATTAAAAAATGCATTCTTTCGGTACATTAAAACTCCGCTTCATGATCCCATAAATCCAAGTTATTTTTAAATCCGAATATTAACATTATGTCTGAGTGGATTCCATTCTGTACGGGTCTCTACACTCTATTGCATATAACTAAGAGTAAATATTTTTCTCAAAAAGAAACGTAGAATTGAAAAACTGAGAAGTATTGTTATCACCAATTATAACTGTAATAGATGAACATGAAAATCATAAGAGTAGGAATTAAAAATTAACTTTCAGTTTTATTTTTGAGGAACAAAATTTGAAAACGAAAATTTACCACACCATCATAATATACTTACTGAATTTCCACAAATTGCCACCAGTGAAGTTTCTTACACTTCTAGTTGCTCCATAAAATGATCAGGAAATCTATATATACGTATTTGTAATAATTTAGTTTAATAATGTTCTGTTGCTCTGTGTCTTAGCTCTCTTCTTTCTATTTATTGTGTTGTGTTAAGACCTTCTTCTGACCTTTATTATATGCTATTATTGATTAGTTCATATACAGGGTGAACCATTATCTAGATACACCCTTGTAACTCTTAAACTAATCGACAAAAAACATAGAATTTTTGTACCAAGCAAATATCAGTAAAGGGACAGTTTGACATACTCCGTGATATCACCACTTCAACAGCGTTGTCAACCCAACACAAAATTATATTTTTTTCAAACGGTACTACGTCAGGTTATTACATATTTCAAATTTAAGTGTTAAACAAAAAGTTAAAATATTACACTTGTTATTCAGTGTTGCAAACTAAGGTTGCCACAGTATCAGAAACATTCAAACTTTGGTGACCTCTGCAGCAGTAATAACGCAAGTGAGATTGACGGAACAATGCAAGTACATATCCAAAGTACTATGATCATTACATGACGAATTGAATAGAAACAAAGTTACAAGAGATTTAAAATTTGATTTTTTTTAAAAAACCTTTCTTTCTTAAAACTGCGAAAATAACTGCCCCATCCAACTGCATACATTATTTTCAATAAGTATGAAGATCATATTACCGTTTACAATTTCATACCTCAAACCGTTCTGAACATATGGTAAACATTGGTAAAGTTTGCAACAGTGCTTAAAATTATGTAATTCCGTGAACTTCTTTTAATTTCACGTGTCAAAAAGTGTTGTTATAATGCTATAGGAGCAAAGTTAATGAAAAATTGCTTTAAAAAGTTCTTACGATTACGCCATTTTAAACACTGTATATCAAATTTTTTTACCATTTTTTCATACCTCCGGAATGGTTTCAGGTTTTAATTTGTAGTAAGCGGCATTATGATCTTTATGTATATTGAAAATCATTACGTAATTGGGGGTGATACTTTCCCAAATAATTTTCTTTTCTGAGTAAAGCCCTTTGAAGAAAGTAATTTTTTTCAATCCGTTGTAACTTTGATTCTGCTAGTTTGAAATACGTCATTTGATGACCATAGTGTTTGACACTGAGATACTTTGCATGTACATTTCCTCCTTCGTCTTTTATTGGTGGATAACCCTCCAAAATTTGATTGTTTTTCGATATTTGTGATACTGTAACATCCTTAGTTTGCAGCACTGCATAACAAGTGTGGTATTGTAAGCTTACGTTTTACATACATATATTGAAAAAGGAAATAAACCGTCGTAGTGCTATTTATATATATATATATATATATATATATATATATATATATATATGTATAATTTTATGTTAGGTTGGCACCACTCTTAACTTGTGGTCTTTTAGAGTATATAAAGCAATCCCCTATTGATATTTGCTTGGTACAAAATTTCAGCGTTACGTACCTATTAGTTTAAAAGTTACAAGGACGTATCAAGAAAGTGGTCCACCCTGCACATGTTGCAATTTATGCTTCTTTTGTATTATATATTCTATTTGCTCTTATTGTCCGTAGTTTCAAGTTCTTTTCGATTTCTTTGTTTCCAATGGCTTCATAGCTGCGCTCTATAGCTATTCTGTATAATAAAATATAAAACAACGAAAAAAAAATCATTAATTAATCCCAACTATGTTTCTGGCCTTAAATATCTTATGTATAATAAAGGAACGACTTTTGATTCTTCATATTCGACTTTGTGTTTCGTATAAGCAATTACGAATACTCTATTTGAATATTAAAATAAAAGATATATGCTAATTTCGAATATGAATATACGTACTAAAAGTAAGGACACGATAGCTCAGTGCTAGAGCGCTTACCTTCATTGTAAAGGCTCCCTGGTTCAATCCCGAACATGTAAGTTTTAGGGAAACAATATCGTTCCGTTTTTTATTCCGACATTCTACCGTTTCTTCATCCTCCAACTCTATTTTATATCCTTTACTTTCATTAATCATACTTCTATTTTGACCTACAGGGCATAATCGTGGAAGTCAAAACTAAAAGATTTCATTTAATTTTTTAACCCAGAAAATATTATTCAATTTATTGCATTCCTAGATCATGTAGGGCTACATGATACTGAATTTTTCAAGTTGTAACCATAATTACGTTACAAAACTCTTCAAGGGTATTAAAGCAGTTACTTTAGACATCTTTCCAGTAATTTCTTGAATTGACCAATACTTCTCTTGTTTTCTAATACAGTGGGCAATATCAACATGTATAATTTCTTACCGTATATGTTTCACTTTTTTTACACATGCTGCTTCTGTGCTGACCAATGGGAAATTAATCTCTTCTACGCGTATAAATATATATCTTTAATACGAAATCGTCAGAGTTCAGCTTTGTGCCTATTAATACATGTATTGCATGATACAAATATGAACTTTATAATTGTAAGATATCAAGATCTTTAAACAACTGTCGACAAGAAGTTCGATTTTTCGCCACAAAATCCTGACACTTCTTTTTTCTTAAAATGAAAACAGTTACTCTTGCTGCTATTACCCCAAAATATGATGACATTTTTAACATCACTGCATAACAGGCCGCGTAATTAAATGTAGATTTTTAGCTTTAAAACTTGAACTAGTTTTAAATGGGATTTAGAGAAAGAGAAGAAACGAAAATACTAGAGAAAGATCCGGTATTATATCAGTATGAAGTAATACAGTAATATAGAACCAGATCTTTATCTTCTTTCTCTCCGTCTCTCTTTCTTTCTAGACTCCGTTGAAAAGACGTTCAAATGAAAAGCTACGTTTGTATTTAGTGCCTTTACTGTACCTGAATTCAGAAACATAATATAAATGCTTTTACTTTGATTTCATAATCTTATTCTAGATTCCTTTGTTCCAAGTCGTCAAAAGAAAATAACAACATAAGAAAGGGAATAAGAACAGTAACCTACATTGTCTATAGCTTAAAACACTAGTACATGTTTTAAGCTAAGTTGCATCAGTTTCAAAAACCGAATGAAATAATTTAAATATGGAAATACCTTATTTTAAGTTTTAGACCTATTTTCCACGGAAGAAATGCACTTAATTGTCGTTTAGTGTATATTTAACAAAGTTAACTCCAAACATATCAAGTCAGAACATTCTTTTTTGTACTAAAACTGTTAATCCGTCCTTAATCCTTAGTTCAAGTAAATTTAAAACAGATAATAATAATAAAATTTATAATTACGTAAATTCAATGAGTCGAAATTAGCGACCAGATCGGGAATTGAACTTGAATTTTATTGCTTACCACACTAGTGAATTACTACAGAACCCAGTTCACTCTCTGATCAGAGGCACACTTCCACTTTTGAGATCGGCACTTAGTCACTCATATCACATAGACGGTCTCACAATTTCTGTTTTACTGAGATATTTCAGTGTTCAAGTTTCATAAACACCTATGACGGTTGAATTAGATATAAAATGATACATGAAGGGAAGTGACGACATTTTTCTCCTACCTTATTCTCTATGTGTGCAAATCCAATGATATTGAAAGAGTGAATAATGAGCGCCCGAATCGGGAATTGAATCCACGGCGTACGATACTGGTGCATTAACCACTACAATATCCAGTCCATTCTCCTACCAGTTAGACACTTCTACTGTTGAGGTCGATGTTTAGTTACTCAAAAATTCACTGGTCTCTTTCATAAAATTTCATAATGTATTAAAATATTTCAACACATTTCAATCTGAGAAACTACTATTGATTAAAGGGATACCATAAAAAAACGTAACTTTTGAAGTGCCCGCCGTTTCCTGTTCTAGTAAGTTGACAGCACTGAACGTTATACGATTTTCATTTATGGTTTCTATGGTTAGTAGTCATGGAGGGCTGAATAGTGCATGACCCGGCTCTGTTTTCTGTACAATAGGAATATAGCGCTTCAAGACTGAACTGTATATTGTCATAGTGAAAACTTATTAACAAATGTGGTGAGCGCTACATTCCTATCCGAACAGAAAGCAGGTGACAATCGTCATAAGCTAGTCGACATTCATGATGAATATTCATGGTGATACTCATTACAATTCCTACATCGTACATCTCTCGCTGGACATTGGTACGTTACATGTCTTCCACAAGCTATACATCCATAGTTCTGCCTTATGGACTTCCCGATAAAATTGGTGTCATATTTGTTCTTGGGTGCTGTTGTTCTAATCTTGATTCCGGAAGATGATTGGCCTTTGTTTTTAGTTACCCTAACCTCGTATCAGTTCTATAAAATACTGTGACTTTTTTTTTCTAATTTTTAATTCAATTTGATTGGTAATATCTATAGCTGTGCTCATAGTTAATTCTTTGGCAGACAGCATCTTCTTCCGAGTGACCTCGCTTGCTATTCCGGAAACTATCTGGTCTCTCAGAGCGTCCTCTCTGAATTGTCCAAATTTATAATTTGATATCCTTATGTACTCTTCTTATTACCAATATATATCGTATATAATAGGAATACTTTTGATAGAACGCTTAAATGTGATCATGCATAGTAGATTTTTACTTATTAAAATCCTTTCGTAAATTTAAAAAAGTGAATTTCTATATATACTTAAAACTGATGCTTTGTGTATGTCGTCTTTTCACGACAAAGCGACTGAATAATTGAAATGACTTTTTAAACATAGTACTTAGCTTAAGCCGAGTTTTATTAGGATCACACGATAAGACTTATAATATTGTGTTGGTACTACTGCGTCTGTTACACCTCACGATAACTCTTCAATGGTTGAGAATTTTTTAATCCTGGTTTTTGCAATAGATAGATAGAGCGATTATCTCGACCGATCTCGTTAATGGAGTCATCCGTTAACATATTAACGGATAACGGTGGTTATCTATGGTCCATATTCCATACACTAAGCAAATTTTTTAATTCTGTTTATTACAACAGATAGCTAGATCAGTTTCCTCGACCGAGTTTGTTGATGAAGTTTTCCATTAGCGGATAACAGCGACTTTAACGGTAGAAATCTATAGCTCATACCTCATGCATGTAAGCAAATTTTTGTATTCTGTTTTTCGCAATAGATAGCTAAAGCGCTTCTTTCGGTCAAGTTCGTTAATGGAATCAATCCGTCAATAACTTAACGGGTAACGGTTACAAACTGTCTATTCATATCCCGTACATGGAAATATTTCGCGTGATTCTCTATACTGTCTTCAGCAGAGCTTATTACTTAATTTTGATTAGAACATGTGACCTAAGAAAAGAAAATTGATTCGTTTTTTTTTTTTCTCCAAGAAATAGATTATTTCACAAGACACTAGAGTGAGGAAGATGAAATTCGGCATATAAGCTCCTCATTAAAAATAAGTAGAAAAATGTTGAGCTTTACCAAAAATTCCGCTTGTGAAGTGGAAAAGGGGTCAACTTTTATAATATACTAAATTCCCATTTTGAATCCATAAAGATTTTGTGTAAAGATTTACATAAATCTTGTGAATCCATCATCCATTTGAAGTATAAGAAAACTATTAGACTCAGTCCTAATGTGGAAAATTATTTAGGAACGATTGTGTGAGTGTTTTCGACTCTAATGAAACCAAACCTGCCTAAATAAGTATCTTGAGTACCAGAAAAAACATGTATGTACCTTTCAAACGTATTTCATAAACCTTACTCTTCTAAAGCGAAAAACAATTCTGTTAGTTGATGAAGAAACTCCTGTTTTACTCTACTTTAAACCATTAAATTGTCTTTCCGAAATAATTTTAGAACCATGAGACAAAAATTTGTCTTAGTGAATACGTCTCTTTCAGTGTGTATACAAACATAATCACAACACTCAGAAAGTACACTATGAACTCTTTCGCTTAAATACTTCATCAGATAGGAGGAGAAGAAGTAGAGAGGGAAAAACATTATTAAAGAACAAAGAAAAAGCTGGCGAACGTGTAAGTGGGTACCATATTGGAATACAGTGTCATTTGGTCACATAAAAGTAGTACTAACCTGTAAGTAGATATAGCTTAGAGGAGAAATATAAAATTAATGAAACAGCTAGGTCGGTATAGGGCGAGTTAATAGTATATGAAGAGGGAAAATTTAGTTTAATACAGGAAAATACGATTGAAAAATGAAAATGAAAGAAGGAAGATATAAAATATAAAATAATATATACCGTTATATATGGATATATAGGTATAAATTTGATATTTGTGTTAATTTCTTCATTCTTATATGTACTCTTATCGCTCATATGTAAAGATAGGTACGCTTGGATACTTCACACATCTTCCTGCCAATGTTTTGTAATTCATAAGAATACAATAATAAAAAGTTTACCAGACATATATATTACTTATTCCTAATAAGAAATGAGCTCCTTCATGGCTAAGCGGTTAGCGTACGCGCCTTTGGCCAGGGTTCGATTCCCGGCGGGAGCTCATGTAATTCTGATTCCACGTTAGTCAGTAGGTTACGTCTCATATAGCCTCGCTGCTGAAAAGGGCGTAAAACTCAAAATCAATTCAACTCAACTCGAATAAGAAATTTAGCAATATAAAAATCAATGTCGTAGTTACTGGTACAGCCACTTGCTATAAAAATTTATTTCATCATTTTCACTTTATTCGCCATTAATTCTATGCGACATTCATTCACTAAAATGCAGCACGTCATCGTATTTTGCCTACGGAACTATGTGAAAGCATGTGTCTGTTATTTGTAGAATAATATCTATATCTCTTTCAGTGCAAGATATTGTTTGATCTTTTATTTCCCTCGTTCGTATGTATTTAACGTTTCACTTTTGTCGTCTTTCTGTTTCTATGAAAAGTCTAGGTTCGGTCGAAAGTAATACGTGAACATGAAGTTTAGGGTCCTATTTTTAAGTTTCTTTGCGATACTGAGAGCACTTTCATGTTTTTGATAGGACAACCAATTAGTGTTGGAGACTTCACATGTGCATGATGACGATTTCTGTGGAAAGAATACAATGATTAATGGTGACAAGAATAACATTTAAAATATAGTCAATTGTTAAATAGTAAGAAAAATTCCTACACTTTCTGCAACGTTGCTCGTGCTTCGACAAGTTTCTGGAGGAAACTTAAGACTGACATGTTTTATAATTGATTCAATCAATTAGTGGGCACCAAGGTGGCGTGGTATTCCAGTGGCAGATTTTGTTATTATCTTCCTTGAACATGACTCAAGTTCAAATATTTATGTAACCCTTCTGATCATAGGAGAAGATATTAGGAATGTTCCTTCAATATTATAAATATTCGCAGCTGTTGAAGCATTGTCTTATAACATTGTGTTTTGCCTGACTTGAGGTTAGTAGGTAGCGTTTTACTGTGAAAACAGCATTAAGACTACCTCATTTAATAACAATTTCATGGAACTTTAAAAATAACTTATATTTAGAGAGAATATTAATATGAATTTTTAAAAGGAGTAGACGTTCTTTATTGTAGGGGTAGAAAATCCAATATTTCGTGCAAAATGATAGTGTAAATGCTAATAATAAGAATATGAAATCTAAATTGGCGAACCCATAGGAATAGTTTTCTTCTTCTGATCCCGTGTCTTTATAGCTGATTTAATGAAATCTACCCATGATTACTTCCTCTTCTGTTTCCGTGATCATGCAAACAGAATAAAGGAAAACTGATTTTTAACAAGTACTCTTGTTTCCGTTTTAGTACTTGATATAAAAGTAAAAAGCAGTAAATATATTTATGAAAGTCTAATAGATATAGTATTTAAAGAAAGTCTTAGAATTTTGAAAGGGTTTTCCGAAGTTATAGAAACCAATGTTGAAATATTTCTGAATTACTTGAACATTAACGAACTACATGAGTCCAATTTTCATGAGTATTTGTATGAGTCCAATTTTCAGCGCAATTATGCCTTATTTGTCTGATAAAACACGGAACTCAGGGGGGAAAAAAAGCACTCCGATACTTACCTGTATTTTATTAGGAGTTAATAGTACGATGTTTGTTGGCATTTTTGTGGGAAACAAATTGTAAAATTTCGCAAAATATTAGATATGTTTTGTTTTGATGATGTTAACTAGTTTTGTTATTGTACATTGAATCAATTAATAAATTGAGATATATTACTTGATATTCTTTCTTCCGTTTTCATCTGCTGAAAAAATGATAGACTGTATCTAGTACCCCTGATTGGTACTAACACTTAAGGAATAGAGTTCATTGTACTCGAAACATATAAAATAAATTTATTTGATGTAAACGTCCATCATATCATCATTAAGCACTAACGTGTAAACTCAATATAATATTCTGTATGGCATGATTCCGTCATAACTACGTATATCTTAGAAGATATGTTGGAGTATTTGGGCCTGTCAGTTCGTAATTTTTGCCAATTGTACTCATAAAATGTGCTGTTCCTCTTCAAACAGGATATAAGTGTACGAATTAGGAATAAGTACAAACTGGAATTTATAAAATTCGGCAAATTATTTTATTTCCTTTAAAAATGAAAATTTTACTTGCAAGCTGCAATTAGGAAATATTTTTGACATAACTTTATATTGATTATCTATTAGAGAGGGGGAAGTCGTTGAATGCTGTCGGATGTGTTTGATCCAAATCAAAGATGTGCGTACGTCGTGGGGGATTTTTTTAAAAAGGGGTTTCCTGTTTGCTACGTAGGTACCGTACTTTTCTTTGTACCCTTGTGCCTTTGTATTTATTCGTGCACATTAAAACCTAATTAAGCAGTAAATGTATACCACCAGATCCAGCACACAGATACCATATGTTGGTGGTGCTGGAAAACACATTCTTGTGGCCTTTAAACGCAAATCGTGAATTTCCAATTCTTTCATCTTTCTTGGCTGCCCCTCCCTTCCCTCCCTAAGACCTTGAGCGCAACCTACGAAATTTATCATTCTATCCCCAAATTTATCTTTCTCCACCCCAAATATACCATTTTCCAGTTTGATTGTACTATTTTAAATAAAATATTATCCCCCTCTCCCCAAAGAATCTCATGGTTATAATCTGCTCTCTAAAATCCGTCCATGGTCACCCCTGCCTATAACACAGTTGCCATGACTTATGAAGTAATCCTCATATTTGAGTGGCTTCTCTCACTATCGTATAATCAGAATGTAATTATAAAACGATGGATAGATAACATACTATACTGTATCAACTACTATTATTTAATTCAAACTAGACAAGGATATTGCACCATTGTACGTTTAACAAAACTTTATTTTCTGTTTTAAGAATCTACAATTAAATACAAAAAAATGTCAATCAATGCATGGAACATACAGATCATTTCCTCATGACAAACAAGCTAATAACAAACTTGTTAATAACTTGTGACCACCGTATATGTTTTTCTTTTTTCTGATATTTCTAATAAAAGTAACGGTTTAGATATTATTCCTAAAATATTTAATGCAAATGAAAGAAAATTAAAGATCATTTCACAGTATTGACTTTCAACCATAATTTGTTGCTATATTGGTTTTCAATTTCGCTCATTTAAAGAAGAAGTTCAATCGAAATATTCATAATGTACTAGACAGATTTTCAGTTCTTTGTACCCTTCAGAGCAATAATTTGTATTAATTTCATTGTACTGTTGATCGACTGGTTGCCATATTGTTCCCTCCTTTTTAGATATAAATCGTGACAAATATATTAAGTAGATGTAAATATTTTTGAATTAATGTATTCATACTCCTGAAATTAAGATCGTAGAACCCGGTAACCCAGAGGTAGACAGCTTATTCCTGGTGTGATGAATTCCTGATTCGATTCCAGGCAACGTGAGTTTTGGTGGACAAACGTTGTATTCATAGACTTTCTCAAAGCATTTCAGTTTCTCCCACATTTTCATTCCACCAACTATTTTATAATAATACATTTTTATTAAACATTCTTTAGCCAACAGGGCATAATTGTAAGACATATCTAGAAATTTCATTTACTTCATTTAAAATATTGATCCCTGATCAAGGCCGTCCCTACGCAATTTGCACCCCGTGCAGGAATCATTTGCAGTCCCCTTTTCCCAAAGAGCAAATCTTAAAAGCCACAATTTTATGTATGCTATCCCGTCTTGAAACGGGAGAGAAAAGATTCTCGCACTCAGAAAGGCCTAAACACTACAAATTCAATCTCCTTGCGTCTGTTTTTTTCTTTAAATAATAATCTGTTATGTTAGTGAAAGATAAAATAAAATACACATACAGAGGAAAGATGGTAATCCTTTTTATATAGAATTCAATATCGAGCTTCAATTTCAATATATCAGGTTACAATTCCAGTGCAAGTAGCTCTTTTATCTTTATTTTTTGATTTCCCTTCTACATCTGTTATTTATTTATTTAGTTTTTTAAACTTGTTTCCACCTTCAATGATAAGGAACTTGTTTGTAAGAAAGACAAGATTAGTTTTCGTATCAAAACTGTGATAACTAACTAAATGGAGCAGGTGTTCGAGAATTGAGTTCTTGTATTTAATAACAATCAAACAATTCATGCTGAGATTTGTTTGACTATTTGCTTTAGCACCGTCGATGTAACCTTAAACTAATGGACCTAAACATGACTTATGAATGTAGTATTCTAATAGAAGGTCAACTTAGTAAATTTAACTACCATCATAATGAAGTCTGTTTTTAACATGAAATATTTATTTTAAATAATACAATTATGAGAGATTTTTCCGCCCCTCGAAACTTGTCGCCCAGTGCAAATGCACGTATTGCACATACTGTAGAGCTGGCCGTGACCCTGATCATGATATACCTATTAACTTATAAATTATGTATTTGAAACTATAAATATTTTTTAAAAATAAAAACTTAGGCTTTTGTGAATGTCATACATGCACAACCCTGTAAACATTAAATTATACTTATTGCAGTGGAAATTTCAATTCAAAAGAAACATAACAATTCACTTATAAATCTCTTTTTCTCAATTACTTTTGACCTAATTTAAATAAATTAATATGAACTTTCAGCTCCTTCACCTCAGCCTGCGAGACCTGTGGTTGTAGATCCGTGTGTACCGTCTCCTTGTGGTCCATACTCACAATGTAGAGATATAGGAGGTTCTCCATCCTGTTCTTGTCAGCAAGGCTATATTGGAACTCCTCCTAATTGTCGTCCCGAATGTGTTATCAACTCAGAATGTGCCAGTAATAGAGCATGTATGAGAGAGAAATGTAGAGATCCCTGTCCAGGATCATGCGGTACTGGTGCTCAATGTCAGGTTTTGAATCATACTCCAATGTGTACTTGTCCTGATGGTTATACGGGAGATCCGTTTACTAGTTGTTTCCTACGACCAACTGAACGTAAGAATTTTAAAGAATTTTATGCTTAAACTTTCAAAATTTCTTTGTAATTCTCTTAACTGATTTTTTTGCAAAAAAATGTACATATTTTTTTTTTTAAAAAAAGTCAAATTAAGGTGCGATAATAATATTTAAAATATGAAGTCCATGAGTGAAAAGATAGTTCAACTTCTTTATAGCAAACTAATCTAAATCATCTACAATCTAAAGTAATTGATTTACGAAAAATTGGCTCATGTTCTTTAAATAGTATATTTTTTTTCTTAATTTGACAATTTAGAAATAATTTACTCCTTGCAGCCCCAGCACCTGTCTTAAGTGACCCGTGTAATCCATCTCCGTGCGGACCCAACGCTCAGTGTAGAGATGGTACTTGTACATGCTTGCCAGAATATTTTGGTGACCCGTATCTAGGCTGCCGACCGGAATGTGTTCTCAGTTCTGATTGCTCTCGTGACAAAGCATGCATCAACAATAAATGTGTGGATCCTTGTCCTGGAACATGTGGTCAAAATGCTCTTTGTGAGGTTGTAAACCACATTCCAATGTGTCGATGCCCAGAAAGATTTTCCGGCAACGCATTTGTTGCTTGCCAGCCAATGAAAAGTAAGAAATATTTGTGTTCTTGTTGAAGATATTCTATTTTTCTCATATATCTATTACCTTTCAACCCTTTTCAGTTTAAAAGTTAAATTTCCAATAACAAATATTTTCAATAAGAGATCTGCAATATGATATAAATTTCATTCATTACTTTTCTTTTTTAAAAAAAATTAAAAATCTTATAAGTTGCTTAATTTTTAAAGTTTTGGGAGTTGTAATAACTTATCACAATAGATATCAGCAGAAGGTTTTAAAGAATTACTGTTAAAATTTATCGAGTCAGAACAATTTCTGAGTTGATTACTTTTATGGATTACATAGCACCAGTGGTAACTCAACCGTGCAGCCCATCGCCTTGTGGTCCAAACAGTCAGTGTCGAGAGGTAAATGGTCAGGCTGTCTGCTCATGTCTTCAGGGTTATATAGGAAGTCCTCCCAACTGTAGGCCTGAATGTGTCGTCAACTCTGAATGTGGTCCTGGTGAAGCATGTTCTAACCAGAAATGTATCGATCCTTGCCCTGGAACTTGTGGAATAAATGCCAAGTGTGTAGTTGTGAATCACAATCCAATATGCAGTTGTCCGCCTCGCTACACAGGAGACCCATTTACTAGATGTTCTCCCATACGTAAGCCCTTTTCTCATCTTATTAACCATAAATAGATTTACAATCTATCACCTAACACTTCGGCCACCCTATTTAATTTTATTCGTTGTTGTGATATTCTTTTAAAGCTGCAGAATGAAGTTATGCTCTTTTGTCTTTACAATAATAAACATTATATCATTGATTTTTTTAAAAATCCTGTTACAATTTTTAATCAAATTTAAGTGAGTTTAAGAACAAGGACAAAAATATTTTAACGCCATTTGCATTTCATTTGCCACTATTTTTTTTAAATATAAGTAACAAGCAGGTCCGTAGCCAGCCCAAAAATATAGGGCCCGTCAGCTAAAAGACTACAGTACTCAGGATTTATTTTTCGGAAAGGGTGGAGATAGCCAGTCAAAATAGAAGAAGCATTTGAGAGACAAAAGTACAAATTAGAATTAACTTTTTAAATAAAGTTTCTGGTAGATCTTGTTAACAGTGAACACTGTATTTGAAAATATTAGTTTAAACATGCTAGATATCTGCAGTCCTAAATCAAAAGAAGAAATTCAGAGTTAAAATAAGATCATATATTACCTAAAATAATATACACTAAGTTCTCCTTTTTTCCCTAAATATACAGGATGTTCCAAAAATTTGGCACAATATTTTGGGAACAGATTCGTCACTTCAAAATAAGAGAAAAAGTTCATATGGACCTGTGGTCGGAAGTGCATAATTTCCTAGTTATAGAGTCCCGAAAATGTGAAAATGAACTTAAAAGGTCCATAGTTCCACTATTATAGGTCCGATCGTATTCGGGTCAAGACATCACTGAGGAACTAGTATGTGAACTATCCAAATATCCATCTTTCAGAACCTCCGGTACTTGCACAATCATTTTTAAAGAGGATGTTTGGGAGTACTTGATCACTTTCCACTTACCTCTCCAAAAATTGGTGTGCAAGTACTGGAGCATTCTTAAACATAGATATTTGGATAGTTCACATACCAATTTCTCAGTAATGTCTTGACTCGACTACGATAGGTCCCATAGTAGTGGAACTACCAAACTTTTGAAGTTCACTTATTTCATGTTTTCGGCACCCTATAACTCCGCAACCGTTCACTTTTGAGCACAGGTTCATATGAACTTTTTTTTTCTTACTTTGATGTAAGGAATCTGTTCCCAAAATATTGTGACACTTTTGTAACACCCTGTAGATAAATCTTAAGAAATATCTGGTTAACTTTTGAATTTCCTCTCAATGAAAATCAAAGCAATTGTAGATGGAGAAATTATTTTGTCTTTGCTCTTAATAAATTTCAGAATATTTCATTAGATCTATAATAGGAACGTTTATTTATGCTTGAGTTATTGGCCAAAAACAAAAAGTTATAGTTAAATTGATAATTTTGTTATTATTAATGCTCATAAGATTTACATCAGTTAGTTACATAATAATCGCATTTCTGAGTCCTTTTTAATGACGTTACACTAATGAGTAGTTTGTTGTTTCCTTTACTTACGATTTGTTTCTAATTTAAATTATTAAATCTGACAATTATCATTGTTTCCATATATAGCGGAAACACCACCACCTCCTCCAAAGAATCCATGTCAACCGTCCCCATGTGGTCCATACGCACAATGTCGAGTGGTCGGAGATAGTCCATCGTGTTCGTGCTTACCTGAATACAGAGGTTCTCCTCCAAATTGCAGACCAGAATGTGTGAGCAATAGTGAATGTGCCAGTCGATTGGCTTGTATTAATCAAAAGTGTTCTGATCCTTGTCCAGGATCTTGTGGACTTAATGCAGAATGTCGAGTTGTCAGTCATACGCCAATGTGTGTATGTTCTTCTGGTTATACCGGAGATCCTTTCACACAGTGTGTTATTCGACAGCGTAAGAAACTTTTTTTTGCACTAATATTAACATAAATATGATAAAATACTTGAATGTTTAAAAGTTTCACTAATACTTTCTTCTCATAATTTATTTTTAAATTTCGTAATGTCAATAGTAAATATTATTAGACAATCTTTAATGAAGATCATGAATTTCATTTTATTCCTTAAGATAAGACTTTTGCTTAATATTATTAGAGAACGTCATCCAGGTTTCTTTAAACCTCCTAAACTTAGCAACTTCTGTTCCTACGATAAAGATTTAGTGGAATATAAACGGAATGTTGAATGAACATCTTTTCCAAAGAGACTGTAATTCTTGAAACCAATATTAATTAAGTGCTGGGTTTGATACACATCATATTAAAATTTATTTCAACTTGATGAAAAGTAAATCTCTTTTACAAAGGAAAAACTTAATTTTATAAATATTGCTCGTAGGAACTTAATGGTATAGTAATTGTTATTACAAATCCCACATTAACTAAATATCAGTATTATCATGAAGAAAGAATAGAAATTATCTTGCTTAGGCATATTCGTTTAAAGCAAAACAATAAGTTAATTACCTAAATTTGTAGTTGATGAATTCAGAAATGTTTCGAGCGCGTAACCAATGTTTCCCTTTACAGCTGAGCCCGTAGTACAAGAAGTATCTAATCCGTGTATGCCATCACCATGTGGTGCTAATGCTGTCTGTAGGGAAAGGAATGGAGCAGGCTCATGCGTGTGTCTGCCAGAGTACATAGGAAATCCGTATGAAGGCTGTCGACCAGAATGTGTATTAAATTCTGATTGCCCATCTACTCGAGCTTGTATACGAAACAAATGTCAGGACCCATGCCCAGGTACTTGCGACCAGAATGCAGAATGCCAAGTAGTCAATCATTTACCTACATGTACCTGTCGTCTGGGGTATACTGGAGACCCATTTAGATTCTGCACTCTTCAACCTGTTACTTGTAAGAATATTTTTAGTCTTCTTTTTCCTTTAATTTTTTTCTGCTACATATGCAATCTTAAAAAGAATATTCAGTTTAATTTTAGTCCTCTCCAAACGCAGTGTTTCCGTTACTTGGAATGATTTACATATTTTTTTCAGTCAAAATGTATAAAAGCTATTAGTGAAAACATACTTTTACACAAACCTTTTTAACTTCATAAAGAATCTTCAATAAAATTAAATGAAATATTGGGATGCATCTTACTTAATATCTATTCTGAAGGATTATTCTTCTGAAACAGTAATATTAAAGATATATCACTTATATTTCCGTAAAAACAGTATAATTTCACCTATAATTTCAGCATTTAACCACAGATACAACATAGCAATACTAATAAGATAAAACTATTTTTGAAGAAAACATTGAACATATTTAGAAAAATTATTCTATCGTATTATTATTGATACGTTTAATCCTAGCTCCCCATTTGAATCCATCGTCTTCTTCATTGTACCCCTTAATATTGCAACTTCGGTTAGCTATTGCAATTATAGATTGAATTCCTACTGTTTTTACGGCACTGTAAGTGTTAATAGATTTCTTTAAATATATTCGCCGTTCATATTTTTTTAATATTAATACTGACTAATTGTACGGTGCCAAATAATATTCATTATTACTTTCATAGTGCATACTTCGCCTTATATGTGTTGTTTTATACGTGTTTGTAGCACCTGCAGTGGCGGAGCCTGTAAATCCTTGCAGTCCTTCGCCTTGTGGTCCATTTAGCCAATGTCGGGAAGTGAACGGGCAGGCTGTTTGCTCGTGCTTACCCACTTACGTAGGATCTCCTCCTTCTTGCAAACCAGAGTGTTTCGTAAGCTCTGAATGTCAACAAGATAGAGCTTGTATAAACCAGAAGTGCAGTGATCCTTGCCCTGGAACTTGTGGCACCAATGCTCAGTGTCGTGTTGTCAATCACAGTCCAATTTGCAGTTGTCGTCACGGGCACACCGGTGATCCATTTAGCAGATGTGTACCAATACCACGTAAGCATATTTTGAATATAAAAGTATTGTACCTATTTCACGTAATAGTTTCCTTTAAAAAAAAAAAAAAAAAAAAAACAGTTTAGTAAATTTACTTACATTTGGGTTTCCAAAACCAAATTCGATAATTACTCTTCATTCCTAAGTAGTGGTTAGGATTATATTTTAATAGTAAGTCCCGTTCTTTATCTTGCTATTGAAAGATATTTCAAGCACAAATAAACAAATGGAACTCTTTAAATAATTTTCTATTACTTATTTGATAATATTCGTTAATATGCAAGATGATACTGAAAGCAAGACGGCAGAATGAGTTTCATTTCATCAATAAATAAAGTAGGGATGTAATTTTATTTCTAGTCAAGTACTTCACATTAAAGAAATCGCTTCGTTAGTATTTGTCACAAACAGTTGTTCAAATAATAAATAATAATATTGTTTACACTCTATACGCAAACTA
Source organism: Thermobia domestica (assembly GCF_964235325.1). Classification (NCBI taxonomy): domain Eukaryota; kingdom Metazoa; phylum Arthropoda; class Insecta; order Zygentoma; family Lepismatidae; genus Thermobia; species Thermobia domestica. The sequence goes on along the minus strand of NC_137462.1, from coordinate 37,732,844 downwards.
CTGTCACATTTATTTCAGCACCATCTCCACCGCCTTCAAGGCCGGTTCAAGTGGATCCTTGTGCGCCGTCTCCTTGTGGCCCTTACTCTCAATGCAGAGCTGTAGGAAATTCGCCTTCTTGTTCATGTCAGCCTGGTTATATCGGAAGCCCTCCCAACTGCCGCCCAGAATGCGTTTTGAACTCTGAATGTGCTAGCAATAGAGCTTGCATGAGAGAAAAATGTCAAGATCCATGTCCAGGCTCTTGTGGTGTTGGCGCGCAATGCCACGTTTTGAATCATACTCCAATATGTACATGTCCAGATGGATACACGGGAGATCCATTCACGAGTTGTTCTCCTAAACCACCTGAAAGTAAGATTTTCTTCCTAATAAATTCTGAAAGAGTTATTTTAATTTGTTATAAAGCATTTCGAGCTCTGTAAACATGAGACAAGTATATTTTTTTGGATTAGAGTTTGTTAAATCACTGTTAAATTATCTAAATTGATCTCAATGGATTATAATTGATGCTCTAGAATTTACGATGCTAAAAATATATTATCATGAGGGACTTATCTTATCAGGTCCTTCTGGTGGGAAAAATACTAAAAAATTATGTTGAACATAAAATTATATTAATAAAACGTTCTTTCAGATACATACTACATAGACGATATCTTTAACAGATTACAAAAGCTATTTGAATTACTGTCTTAGTTAGAGTATATGTAAAATTACTGAAAAAGATATTCTCATTCACAAAGAAGGAGAAAATAATATTCTTAGCAATAAATTTGGAAACGAAGAAATATACTGAAGAAAAATGCTCACATTTATGTAGACGAATACTTAAAGACAAGTTTGATTATGTAGGCTATGTAATGTTAAACTATTGCTACCAATTCATGAAATATTGTTAAATTCTTGCCAAATATTTTACTTCCACTATTTAGAACAAAACATTCAGTGCATGATATCTTCCATGACTGATATTTCTCAAAGATTTTTATAAAACTTCTACCAGATCAAAATTAAATTTCGAATACTATTGTAATTTTTCCTTATAGCAGTAGTCAATAATATATAACAAGGAAATTCAGAATATAAAATTATAGAGCAGAAATTACTATATACGTTGCTTATCATTATTTTATGAATTGAATTGTATTCAAAAGTGCTTACTGATATCAATCTAGAGGCTATCAAATACAGTAAATCAGTTAATTTTAAAATCTTTCTGAAGAAAGTTTCTCTACAACATTCAATGAAATGCATAAATCAAATGAAACTATAATATGAAAGATTGCTCCAAGAAAATACAATCTTATTCCAGTTGAACCGGTTGTACAGTCTGACCCCTGTAATCCTTCGCCGTGTGGACCGAATGCTGTATGCCAAGATGGAATATGCTCTTGTATACCTGAATACTCAGGAGACCCGTACCGAGGTTGTAGACCAGAGTGTGTCTTAAGTTCGGATTGTTCTCGAGACAAAGCTTGTGTTAGGAACAAGTGCGTGGATCCATGTCCAGGCACATGTGGTCAGGGAGCTCGTTGTGAAGTTGTGAATCATATTCCTATGTGCAGTTGCCCTGAGAGATTCTCTGGCAATCCTTTTGTAAGCTGCAGACCAATGCCAAGTAAGGAAGTATAATGTTTTTATTTAGCTTTACTACTCAACAGAATATTAAAATTTCATTATTTTAGACGATTGAGAAATAAAGTAATCAGATATGTTTTAAACTCAAATACTCAAAACTCATGCATTTTGAAACTTACGAGTTAAATTATCAAATTTTGTTCTAAAATTTAAAGTCTTTCTAATACGTAATGTATCAGTACTCATTTCAAAAATAAAATAAAATAAAATAAACAACAAAAAATCAAAGAAGAATGTTAACGATAGTAACTTTTCGTTTATCTCTTTTCAACTAGCTCCAGTTGTAACTCAACCTTGTAACCCATCTCCGTGCGGCCCTAACAGTCAGTGTCGTGAAGTCAATGGGCAGGCTGTATGTAGTTGTGTACCTGGTTACATGGGAAGCCCTCCAAATTGCAGGCCAGAATGTGTTGTAAATTCAGAATGTAATCAGAATGAAGCATGCACAAACCAAAAATGTAGGAATCCTTGTCCAGGCACCTGCGGTGTTGGCGCACATTGTGAAGTCATTAATCATAATCCAATTTGTAGTTGTCCACCTCGTTATACTGGAGACCCATTCATTAGATGCCAGCCAATGCGTAAGTTACGAGAGTTCCCTATTTAAAAAAAAAAAAAAAAAAAAAAAAAAAAGAGTAAAATTATTATATATTTTCTTTTTCAATACAAATATTTCGAAAGTTCAATCATGAAAACTAAGGTTAATTTGTCGATTGTTGATTTTTTAATGAGAAAGTACAGTAAAAAAATCATGATGATATTCTAAGGTTATGTTCAAAATATCCAACCTTTACGGAGATACTAGTGCCGCCCATACAAGCTCTCATTTGTTCCAAATTAACTGAATACAATACAGAGAAATAAAATTTAGGCTTTGTATTGACTGTGGCGCGAGAGAGGGAGGCGAATAGTAACATTTTTGTTTGAGCTAGATTAACTAAAGATTTAATCCAATGGCAGACTTTTCTTTTTGCGTCTTCGATCCATGGAGTTCTCAAAGTCTTAGATTTAGTTAGATACTGAATATTGCTCTTACGAACACAAAACTAGCTACGAATTATACCACTACCAAAGAACCCAGTCAATATTCTCCGTACAGATCTTATCATAATATTTTGTTAAAGATAGTCCATAAGTCCTTGTTTATTAGAATATCGGAATTTGCTTTTAAAGTGTCAATCAGAAAATATTAGTGACGGTGAATGTGACAACTCATTTGCTTGTATCAATCAAGAGTGAACCGTGATTAATATTCTTTGGAGCAAATACAGAATGATTAAATACCAATCACTCTCTGATGTTCGTGGATGCTACAAACCGACCAGAATTTTTTACTTGTTGATTATCATTGATAAACTGAAGAATAAAAATTTATTAGACATAGATATTGTGTTCAAAAGTTTTATTTATTTATTTCATTCTTGAGTTAAAAGGAAGTAGATAGATAAATGTGAAAGCTGTTTGTTGCAGTGGTGGCTCCTGAGGGAAGTTACTTCAGTAAAATTAAACTTTTATCACAGCAAACTAGGGGTAATACTTATCTATACTAATTCTTGAATACCGCCACTAATTTCTTATTTACTTAATTCGTAATTAACTGAAGAAGCGTTCTTCCCAATTCCACCACAAATCTGATCCTTAGAGTTAAAAGACTCAAGGACTCAAAACAAGTTTATACATCAACGAGAAAAGAGAATATTCAACTTTCTGACAGATTATCGTAACAATAATCACTTCCTTCATATACTAGTTCCAATAAAAAGAATTTATTTCTTTTTTTCCAATTACTGATCTCGTAACTTCGGAAATATTTGGGAGGAAGAATACACTATTTTTTCCCTTGAGAAGAAAGGTATGCAGTCTTTTTACCAGGCAAAAACCTAACATCACCTGTCTTAACTACTATAAGTCATTGATTTGGATACAATACCATTCTGCGTTATGAAGTTTTAAAATGCTTCTACTTTTAAAATTGATAGTTGGTAGAACACTGATTAAGGGAAGATATTTTGAACAATTTCTTGCATTGTGTTGTAGTGCAATTTCTTGACTTGATTTTCAATTTGTTTTTCTTACGTCAAATATTATGCTACTAACATTTTTATATTTCGATTTTTGTATTTCTTTACATCTGAACATGCATATTTATTTCTAATCTAGCTGAAACACCACCTCCTCCACCAAAGAATCCTTGTCAGCCTTCTCCGTGCGGCCCTTATGCACAATGTCGAGTAGTTGGAGATAGTCCATCGTGCTCTTGTTTACCAGAATACCGAGGTTCACCTCCAAATTGTCGACCAGAGTGCGTTAGTAACAGTGAATGTGATAGTCGACTCGCTTGTATCAATCAAAAGTGTGCAGATCCATGTCCAGGCTCATGTGGGGCCAATGCAGAATGTAGAGTTGTCAGTCATACTCCGATGTGTGTGTGTGCCGTTGGATACACAGGGGATCCGTTTACGCAATGTATTATAATGCAGAGTAAGAAAACTAACATTATATTACAGTATTGATTACATTATATGGGAAATCAAAACAAAAAATATTTATCACAGGAAAAGTCACTTATTTTCTGTGCTTTAGCTCATAATTTTGTTGTAAAACCCACATTTAGAATCTAATCTTCTTTAGATCTTTACAGTTTATTTCTCGAAGATTATAATAGTCGAAACTTCTCAGTCAGGTATTCGTTTTCTGTAACCATTTTGGAATGTTGCACATGATATATATATATTTTTATAAAAGAATTCAGTAGATACTAAAATAATTTATTAATTTCTTAGATCGAAATATATCAGAAAGACAAATTTACATAAACTTCTTATATAAAACAGTTTTTTTTTTTTTTTTTTTTTTTTTTTTTAACAAAAACCAGAGTTCGTGAACATATCTCGTTCATTTTAATTTTAGCTGAACCTGTAGTCCAAGAAAGACCAAATCCCTGTGTACCATCACCATGCGGATCAAATGCAGTTTGTAAAGAGCAGAATGGAGCCGGTTCGTGCACTTGTCTTCCAGATTATACAGGAAATCCTTATGAAGGCTGTCGACCTGAATGCGTCCTAAACTCAGATTGTCCGCCAAATAGAGCTTGTATTCGTAACAAATGTCAAGATCCTTGTCCAGGCACTTGTGGACAAAATGCAGATTGCCAAGTAGTGAATCATTTACCATCATGCAATTGCTATCCAGGCTATACCGGAGATCCTTTTAGATATTGCAATATTCAACCAACTGAACGTAAGAAAATTTTTATTTTTCATATTAAACAAGCAAATATGATTTACTTTTCATAATATTTTCCTATTTGAAACCAGAGCTTAGATAATACATTTTTATTGATATCAGTTCTCAAGTTGTGAGGGAAACTAATTTCTTGACACTTAAATATTATTTACAAATTTATTGAAATCCTGTTCGACATATCCGTTCTGATTTTTTTTCTAATCTAGAGCTTTTTTTTAAAAAAAAAGTTGAATAACACTTTAACTCCTAACATCTTATATACAGTAGCCTAAAACGTTTCTATTTTTCCAACAACAGCTGTAATCGCCGAACCTGCGGATCCATGTAACCCATCACCTTGTGGTCCAAATAGCCAATGTCGGGAAGTTAATGGGCAAGCTGTTTGCTCATGCTTACCTTCTTACGTCGGAACTCCTCCAGGTTGTAGACCAGAGTGCGTTGTAAGTTCAGAATGTCCACAGAATAGAGCTTGCTTGAACCAAAAATGTAACGATCCATGTCCTGGACCTTGTGGCTTAAACGCACAGTGCCAAGTAATAAATCATAGCCCAATTTGTAGCTGTAGAGCTGGGTATACCGGTGATCCATTTACTCGCTGCTATTCCATACCACGTAAGAATACTTTATTATCTATTAATTTGATGCGTATTCAAAACAAAATAGTTTTATTTTTCTCTTTGCAGAAATTTCGTAGAAATTTATTCATTAAATTCTTTAATGAGTTCATTCAATTTAAACATTTTTTTTTTTAAAGTTCCTAGGTGTCGTTTTTTGAAATATCAAATACTTTTCCACTTAACTTTTCTTTCATTGTGAGTTAATTAAATTGAAAGTAATGTAATTCTTTATTTATTCAGTTACTGAAAGTACAAAATAAGCCATTTGATTTTAGCACCTGCACCACCACCTTCACGCCCTGTGCAAGTAGATCCATGCGCACCGTCTCCATGTGGTCCATATTCCCAATGCAGAGATATTGGTGGACAGCCATCTTGTTCTTGCCAGCCAGGTTATATGGGAAGCCCTCCGAATTGTCGCCCAGAGTGTGTCATTAATTCTGAATGTGCCAGCAATAGAGCATGTATGCGAGAGAAATGTCGCGATCCTTGTCCAGGCTCGTGTGGCGTTGGTGCGCGGTGCCACGTCATGAATCATACGCCTGTGTGTTCTTGTTCAGAGGGATATACTGGAGATCCATTCACCAACTGTGTTCCGAAACCTCCAGAGTGTAAGGAATTTTTCTATATTTCTATATATTTGTTGTTGTGGTTTCTAGTAAACTCCTCACACAATTGCAATTTATCTTGTTTAATCACCACATATATAATATTTATCACATTTTTAGATAGAGTATTAAAACATTCTCTTAGAATTTTTCAATTATGTGTATTAAAACTAAATATATACTGGTGTAGGGTTACCAGTGTTTGCGTTCGGACGGGCAAATCGTACTTTTAAGAATACTCATATGAAATTTGTCTTCAAAAGCAATGGGTGAGAAATTGTGAAATTCCTTTAGTACAGAGTTCATTGAAACCAATATGCGATATGTCTGCATATGTCACTTCAGGTGTCGTCTTTGTCGTCATCCAAATGTCAAGTCATCACTACATTATAGAAATTACATTATTATTCTTTCCGTGTGACTTACATGTGCATGTCAGCAAATAAACTAAGACGGAGATCGACTGATTTGTAATTGAATTTCGTCGTATATAACAAGAATGTCCATAAGGAGGGAATCGAGGGGGAAAAACATATACATTTAAATTAACAAGAAGTACATATAAAAAGCCTATAAAGTACCAAAGAACAACACATATTAATCAAGACTGTACTCGAAACTGACAAGTGTATTTTAGGTCTAAAGCGTTGAGTAAGTTTAGAAGCGGATGTTGCATTTTTTTAAAGGGAGGGCTGTTAGAAGAATTTAAGAGTGCATATCATAGAGTATGAGCAAAATGAACACCTCTGTGTTTATATACAATAAGTAAACTCATAGCTGTAATAAACATTTACATCATAAGAATAGCATTCATAGGAAAAATTTACAAAACAGAACTTAAAACATAAAAAATAGTACTGCTTCTTTCCAAGTTACAAAATATAAGAAAAAAAAAAAGAATGAAAGAAAACCATTGCTGTCAAAATAAGTAGATCGATTATGTATTTCGAGTTTCAGCTATGGGCTAAAGACAACTAGATCATTTATTTCAAAATCCCTGTACGCAAACACGAGAAAATAAAAATAATTTCTCATTCTTATTTAAAAGTATATTTCCACTAAGTGTATTCGATACGTACAATTCACTCCCTGATTTTCTTTTTTTAAGATATTCGTACATTGTGTTGTTTCCTTGTGTTTTATTTTCAAATTCCCAGTTTCATCTATAGTTTTCTCTCCAATCTTTGCTTTTTAACTATTTGGTAACATTACAGTAAAATCCTATTTTCAAATTTCTCCCTTTTGTTATGTTCAAATTATTCCATTTCATATCTGAGATTTGAATTGGTAGAAAGCGAGCTTTAGACTGAGAACTGATGTATTGTTACAGTACCAGCTCCAGTGGAAACAGATCCTTGCAATCCATCTCCCTGTGGACCCAATGCAGAATGCAGAGATGGCATTTGCACTTGTTTACGTGACTACTCCGGCGACCCCTATAGAGGATGTAGACCAGAATGTATTATAAGCTCTGATTGCCCACGAGACAAAGCATGCGTTAGAAACAAATGTATAGATCCATGTCCAGGCACGTGTGGCCAAGAGGCCATATGTGAAGTTGTCAACCATATCCCTATGTGCAGTTGTCCTGAAGGATTTTCTGGTAATCCGTTTGTTAGCTGCAGGCGAACTCCACGTAAGAATTCAATTCATATTTTTATAATCTATAAATCAAAAACAACTGATAAAAACTGTAGAGTCTTTTCTTCTTTAATTTTGAGTACTAGCGGTGAAAGTTTTTAAGAATTGATACATAGTAAAATCTTAAATCAAAACTATTTTAGTATATCTAAATACAGAAGGAAATTACTTCAATATCAGTCACCACTTTGAAAGATGTTGCTAATAAATTAATAAAAATTTAAAACAAATCACGTTAATTCTTTGTCCTGTCTGAGAATAAAAATTCGAAAACAAATTGGAATAAATTATTATTCGACTATATTCACTTTATGATTCTACAATATGATCCGTTTTTAATCTTCAGCTCAAATTAACGCTCAACCTTGCAATCCATCTCCCTGTGGACCAAACAGTCAGTGTCGTGAAGTGAATGGACAAGCAGTATGCTCTTGCATTCCTGGATATGTAGGAAACCCTCCAACATGTAGACCAGAGTGTGTGGTTAATTCTGAATGCGGTCAGAATGAGGCATGTTCAAACCAAAAATGCAGGAATCCTTGTCCTGGTACTTGTGGTGTAGGTGCTCGTTGTGAAGTTGTAAATCATAGTCCAATATGCAGTTGTCCACCTCGTTACACGGGAGACCCATTCATCAGATGCCAGCCAATACGTAAGAACTAATATACTGTATTGACATTTCTCAATCTTGTTGTTTATTGACATTCAAAATATTCAGCAACTTACTGTATAAATAATAATTATTTCACATATCTTTTTTAGAAATTTATTGAACAATAGTTGAAGAATTGCTTAACCTGAATTAGAATACAAATTTTAAATATGTCATATCTTTAACTTTTATTATCATTTTATAGACTTTGGATTTGTTATTTGATTATGAAACTGAATTTTATATTAGAGTAAAATTTCATCAGTAAAATTGTGGTTTCAGTTATAAGAAAACCTAATATGTTTTTCGAAGAAGTAATTTAGCAATATCTTCATTTGGTTCTTTAGCGGAGGGCCCACCTCCAAAACCAAAGAATCCTTGCCAGCCGTCGCCATGTGGTCCTTACGCACAGTGTCGAGTTGTTGGAGATAGTCCATCGTGTTCTTGTTTGCCTGAATATAAAGGTTCCCCTCCGAATTGTAGACCAGAATGTGTAAGCAACAGCGAATGTGATAGTCGCTTGGCATGTATTAATCAGAAATGTGCTGACCCATGTCCAGGAGCTTGTAGTGCCAATGCTGAATGCAGAGTCGTCAGTCATACGCCCATGTGTGTATGTCCTATAGGATACACAGGAGATCCATTCACTCAATGTATTAAAGAAAGTAAGAAAGTTAGAAGTTTTGTTTTATTAATCAGTAACTTGTTTCTACGAATTAATAATAAATTGCTGATAATTATATTCTTTAGAGTACTGCTTTAAAATTGATAATCCATTTTTAAATTAAACTTTCTGAAAGTATTCCAGATAAAAATACTTTTATCTGTTTATGACCTGAGAACGTAGCTTAGTTTATATTTATTTCTTACTAAAATGTTGAAGTCTTGAATTTGAAGGCTAATTAATAAATTTGTAATATAAGAAAGAAAAAAAATCTTGTTCATTTTTCATCTGCAAAATTAAAACAAAATATTTGAATTATAAAATATTATTATTTCTTAAATTTACTCTTTTAAAAAAATACCTATAGATAAATTTTAGAATATATTGTTGACACGTGTATTACAGTTGCACCGGTTGTCCAAGAACGCCCAACTCCATGTAGTCCGTCTCCTTGTGGAGCTAATGCAGTTTGTAGAGAACAAAATGGAGCTGGTTCCTGTACTTGTTTGCCAGATTATGTGGGTAACCCTTATGAAGGTTGTAGACCGGAATGTGTACTGAATTCAGATTGTCCCTCAACTAGAGCATGTATACGTAATAAATGTGAAGATCCTTGTCCAGGAACTTGTGGCCAGAATGCAGATTGTCAAGTAGTAAATCACCTACCTTCTTGTACTTGTTATCCTGGGTATACTGGCGATCCTTTCAGATTCTGCAGCGTTCAGTCTCAGCAACGTAAGATTATGACTTCATTTCGTTTCTTTTGTTGAATGCTTTGTATTGTGTCTTTGTCTTATACTGAAAGTTTTTGTTTTGCTTCTTGATTTTCTAGAAATCTTCGTTATTCATTGTGTTCTTTATTTTGTGAATATTTTGAAGTTTAAAAGTACAAAAAGGTCACATATTTTGGAAACGTTTAAAGAAGAGAAAGAAAAAAAGTTATAAATACATAGTTTAACACTATAACTCACGAAAACTATAACACTATCTCATGAAAATGAAGTTCTTAGAGTCAAATTATGTCCTATATACTTAATTTGTACGCTCACTACTGATTGTGAATAATCTTCATATACCCTTACTAAATCTTGTTTATATATATACTAAGACAAGACACAATTTCTTAATCGTCATAGATAGATTCGGATTTACATTTGATGAGACCCTAAGCTATTGAAAGTCACGGGGCCTTTAATGCCCAGCTATCTTTTGTCAAAACAAATTGTCTGCAGCTGCATGCTACATGTTGCCATGCAACCAGTCCATGAAGAAATCCGGCATTCTTTGTTCAGAAATGAGCAAACTAGTGATATTTGTGGGAGCAAGATAGCAGGAGGGACCCCGTTACCCCCATCATAGAAACCTACACAACACAAAATACTGTTGATGTATGTAAGTTTTGTAACTTGTGTTTTTCTTATAGTTTGAAAATGTACATCCGCTCTTTTTTTCTGAAAATTTTTTGGGGCCCCCAAGAGAGTAGGGTCCTAAGCTATAACTTGTTTAGCTTATACGTAAATCCGGGACTGGTCATAAAGTTCAAAAATGACGATATGAAATGAAATCTCATCTGCTCGTTAACACTTTCGTTCTTATTCACTTATTTTCTTGTCAAAAAAATATTATTTCTTTCCGTGGATTGCTCGCTTATTATGCTTTTTTTTTTTTTTTACCAACGCATACACATTTCAAATTCGTCATAGTTTTATAAACATTCTACGACGAAGACTGACTGATTTTAAATTTTGAAGAAGCATACCTTTTCCCATGCTCCTTGAACAGGCCATGGATACTTGGATATGATGAAATGCAAATTTCAATTGTTTTGTGGTCTTTTTGTACTTGATGACAATAGTAGAACAAAAGCAATTTGCAAAAACATTAGACAAAATATTGAATGAACTTCAATACAAATAAGATAGCTCTTAAAGAAATAGAAAACAATTTTCAAAAATAAAGTAATTCTCATTTTAAAATTTAGACTAAATAACTATAGAAGTATAAATTCCAAAGAAAACATCATTATACTTTTCTCTTTCAAGAAAGGAAAAATCGAAAACAAGCGTGATTAGTACTTCTCTATACAAAATGTATTTTTCCTCCTTAGCTGTTATTACTGAACCTGAAGACCCGTGTAATCCATCGCCTTGTGGTCCAAATAGTCAGTGTCGAGAAGTGAATGGGCAAGCTGTATGTTCTTGTATGCCCACTTACGTTGGAAGTCCTCCAGGTTGTAGACCAGAGTGTGTTGTTAGTTCCGAGTGTGCATCGAACAGAGCTTGTCTCAATCAGAAATGCAGTGACCCCTGCCCAGGTCCTTGTGGTTTAAATGCTCAGTGCCAAGTAATTAATCACAGTCCAATCTGTAGTTGTCGTCAAGGGTATACCGGAGATCCATTCACTCGTTGTTATTCAATTCCACGTAAGCACTTATTGATTTTATTTTCATTACTTATTCAGTTTTTCAATTAATAGTTTGTTAAACATTATAGGGCCTCTTTGTTTCTTTATGGTATACTGTAGTACAAGGAAGTATTTCCTTATTCTAGTTTTGATATCTTCACATTAATAAATTACGTAATATCATTATTCATTCCCTATTTATTTGTTATTGATATACTTTTTGTGTAATTGATGCAAGCAAACTAAATAACTTTAAGAAAAGTTTTACATGTAGTTTGGTCTTAAAAACTATAAAATTAATTCCCCTGTTACATTACAAATAAATTTTGCTTTCATCTATTACTCTAAATTCATAGAAAATAATTTTTTGTAGCACCACCTCCTGAACCAGTTCAACGGCCAACAAACCCTTGTGTGCCCTCTCCCTGTGGACCATACTCGCAGTGTAGGGACATAGGTGGAACTCCTTCTTGTTCTTGTCAACCTGGATATATAGGAAGTCCCCCGAACTGTCGTCCTGAATGTGTGATAAGCTCAGAATGTGCTAGTAGTAGAGCTTGTATAAGAGAGAAATGTCAAGATCCTTGTCCAGGTTCATGTGGTATAAGTGCTCAATGCCATGTGTTGAATCACACTCCCGTCTGCTCTTGTCCAGAAGGATACACAGGAGATCCTTTCACAAATTGTTTCCCAAAACCACCAGAACGTAAGGAAATTTATATTTTATTATGTTTTACATCTACAACTTTAATATGCAATCGTAGAGAAATTTATATAGTACTTTGGGAGTCAATTCATCTAGCCAATAATGTTTCTTCCTTACTCTATAAAAGAAATTAAAAAGTTTCTTTCAAAAATAAAAATAAAAACTTTGTGAAACTACCTATAAATCAATTAGTTTCATTCAATATAAGAAATATATGCACTTATTATCTCTAAGTATTTTGTCTCAATATCGAAAGTTGGTAATAGTTTCTTGATAGGTCAACTGCACAATCGTTATACACTTTACTTTTTCTTACTATCTTCAATGGAGCTTAGAACATTGTGATGTAAATCAAGTGAACAATCTCAAATGACACTATTTTTGCTCCTTCAAGTTCTTATAAAATGGTTTGGAAACTATATTAAACTAAAAGTTTTGCTTTTAGTTGTCAGTATTATGAAGGCTTAGGTAAGGAAAGGTAGCAAATACCGTTTCATACCAAAGTCTTGACAATGTTGTAAGCTGTCAGCAAAATTTCAATGTCTAATATAATTTTTAAGCAATCTATAAGAATTTGGAGGGACGAAAGTGAGCACCTTTTGAGATTATGGACCTTACAACATACCTCACATGTAAAATTGCGTTTCTTACAGCCCCAGCTCCTGTAGAAGCTTCGGATCCTTGTAATCCGTCTCCGTGTGGACCAAACGCTCAATGTTCAAATGGTGTATGTAGTTGTGTAGCAGAGTACCATGGTGATCCTTATGTTGGTTGCCAACCAGAATGTGTTCTTAGTTCAGATTGTTCTCGAGATAGAGCATGTCTACGAAATAAGTGTGTTGATCCATGTCCAGGCACATGTGGACAGGGTGCTGTGTGTGAAGTTGTAAATCATATCCCAATGTGCAGATGTCCTGACGGTTATACTGGGAATCCTTTTGTTAGCTGCAGATTATCACCACGTAAGATTATAGTTCTGTTCAGTCTCCTTTAGAAAATGTATGCTAAAATAGTGTCTGTTCGGACAATCAAATTCTCCTGTTTTAGAAACAATTTAAATATCTTTGTTCTATTATTTTTTCTTTTAAAAAAATCCTAACATGGAGAATGTTACAGAAAATGCTCCAACATTTTGCTGATTCGATTCTTTTTTACTTTACGATATTTGTTATCAACTCATTTTTAGCTTCTAATTTATTTATATGTGGCTGAAAGTGCTTGATTTTATTATATATTGTAATTGAATATTCATTTGTTACACAAATGTAAAAATCTCTTATCAAGATAAAGATAAATGTGACAATTTGAGTTTGCACACATGCAATGTTATATGCAATAAAGTAGCAAAAATTTTTAAAGCCAAGATCGACGCCACCACAATAATTTTGCAATACGCATCTCGTCATATGATGAAAACTTCAGAATAACGGAAGAATCAAATCTTATGGTCACATTATTGAATACAGAGTTTTGTCAAATAGAAAATCAAAGAATATTAGTCGTTGGATATAGAAATTACTATTTTTCTCATAGATTTATTAATTGACTAAATTTAACATTCCTTCTCAGTACTAAGGCCATATGGAACAGGACCTATTGTTTGAAGTAGGGTCCGAATTGGTACTTAGATATGTATTCAATGCAACCACTTCCATCAGAAATAGAATCTTTGGCCATTCTCATAGAAAGCATATATGTTTGCTTTTGGTTTTGAAGGGGTAGTTAGTTTTCCCAAATTAATGGTAACTATTTCATAAAATTACGAAGTGGCAATTTATTTTCTCAAATTAATCATAGCAATTTCATAAACCTGTGAAGGGGTAATCAGTTTTCTCAAATTAACTGTAGCAAATACATAAAATCATAAAAGGGCAGTCAGTTTTCTCAAGTTAATGGTAACAATTTCGTAAAACTATGAAGGAGCAATTATTTTTTTTTTCAAATTAATGATAACAAATCTATAAAATCATAAAGGAGAAATCATTTTCTCAAATTGATGGAAATAAATCTATAAAATCTAGTTTTCTCAAATTAATGGCAACAAATCCATAAAATCACGAAGAAGCAGTCAGTTTTCTCAAATTAATAGTAGCAAATCCATCAAAGTATGAAGGACAATCAGTTTCCTCAAATTAATGGTAGCAAACCTATGATATTTGGTAATTAATTTTCACAATAAAGTTAGGGCTTCTGGTTAATACTGTAATGCACTGCTTAAGGAAAATATAAGAAAACTTCCCGTAAATAATTGTTATTTTAAAGTTACGCATGTATGCAATATCAGCGAAAAATGAGTTGAAACAACTTATCCTAGATAGTATGCAACTGCTGACAACGTTATCCGCTTTTCTTTACTATTAGCACAAGAAGTTACTCGACCATGCAGCCCATCACCATGTGGTCCAAACAGCCAATGTCGTGAAATAAATAGACAAGCAGTTTGCTCTTGTGTCCCTGGATATATAGGTAGTCCTCCAACTTGCAGACCTGAATGTGTCGTAAACTCTGATTGTGGTCAGAATGAAGCTTGTTCAAATCAAAAATGCAGAAATCCGTGCATTGGAACGTGTGGAGTTAATGCCAAATGCCAAGTTATTAACCATAATCCAATCTGCAGCTGCCCTCCGCAGTATACTGGAGATCCATTTATTAGATGTCAACGCACACGTAAGGCAATTTAGTTCTGTTCTTTTTAAATGTGATAAAAAATAATAAACAGGGTATCCCCATCATATTAGTTCAATATAGCATAAAAAGTTTTCTTAGACAAATATATTGTATATAATATTATTGTTTGTTTAATGCCACCGCTTCCATAAAATTTAAATGTAAATACTTATTTTTCAAAAATATTAAATTTTACTTGTGGAAAAGCATATTGAAATGATTATTAGATAAAAATGTAGCTAAAATACGCGTTAGGAACTACTAAATGTTCTGATTCATCTGATGTTGCAATTCATCCGATGTAATTTGTATAGAATTCATACAAGATCATATAATATGTTTTCCACTTGCGAGCTTCTAAAGGTTCTGGTTTTAGGCTATTTCCAGTTCAATTGCTTTAAAAATCTGCACCGTAAAAATGTAAAACTTCTTTACAAATACGGACGATAAATCAAACTTTTGTTCATGTTACTTAGATTCATCTTTAGATATATTTGAAAACAATACTGTATGGCTAGTTTTGCAGTTTTATAATCATTTCTTAGATACAAAAATGTACTAAATTATTGAATAGAGAGCTATATTTTGAGAAACTTAGTAGTCTTGAGAATTTATAGAGAATTCCGTGTTGTTTTCATTCATATATTATTGTATATATCTTTCCTTCTGTAGTCACAAATTGTTTTGTCTTTCCATATAGCTGAAAAGCCTCCACCGCCTCAAAACCCATGTCAGCCATCTCCGTGTGGACCTTATGCTCAATGCCGAGTTGTTGGAGATAGTCCATCGTGTTCCTGCTTACCCGAATACAAAGGTTCCCCTCCAAATTGTAGACCAGAATGTATCAGCAACAGCGAATGTGATAGTCGCCTTGCGTGCATAAATCAGAAATGTGCAGATCCATGTGTGGGTTCTTGCGCACCAAATGCTAAATGTCATGTAGTTAGCCACACTCCTACTTGTGTTTGTCCCGAGGGTTACACAGGAGATCCCTTCACCCAGTGCAACGTGCTACAAAGTAAGATTTACTCAAATATTTATTTGAAATAAATAACATATATTAATGTGTTCTTGCATAATTTTATAAAGTTGTCCAGCTAAAAAAGGGATTTATTTGAAAACCTGTTTGTTAGCACCTTTTCAAACTTCAATTATCAGATATTCTTTTATAAGTGAAATTTTTAATTTGAACTAGATGCTTTTTTACATATTCTATTACAACTTGAATTAATATTCTGTTCATCTTTATTTGGAAAAAGGTTAAAAATATTAATTATTCGTTGTTAAAATCCAGTCAATATTTCGTTTCCTAAAATAATTTAGTCTAAAAAAGTGCCAAACAAAGATACGGCAACCCATACTTTAACTAGTCTAGAAGCCAAGCTATTTATATTATTTTTATTATTTTTAACAGAACGATTTAAACGTTATAAAGTTAATATTGAATGCAAGTCTTAAAAGGTGAATAAAAAGAAAAATCAGTATTATTTACATTCTGCATCAAAAAACAAATTTGGATTTCCATATTACAGTTCAGCAATTACCACAAGAAAGACCAACACCCTGTTCACCATCCCCATGTGGCGCTAATGCTGTCTGCAGAGAACAGAACGGTGCAGGTTCCTGCATGTGTCTTCCTGATTACGTTGGAAATCCTTATGAAGGTTGTCGTCCAGAATGTGTACTTAACACAGATTGTGCACCATCGAGAGCCTGTATTCGTAATAAATGTCAGGATCCTTGCCCAGGAACGTGTGGGCAAAATGCCGATTGTCAAGTGGTGAATCATTTACCATTATGCACGTGTCGCCCAGGTTATACAGGAGATCCTTTCAGATATTGTAACATACAGCCTCAAGAACGTAAGATGTCTTCCTACTTTCTTATATGCAAATGTAGATATAATGTGAAATATTTCTCAATATTTGTATCGTGGTTATTCTTATATTCTGCATTAAATCAAGAAAACTAAGACATTTTTAAATTGTAGCAGAGTAAATCAATTCCACGCTTTCCGAAATTTCTTCTTTCAATTTTAAAGTATATAGATTATCTTTGTTTATTTTTTTTTTTATTAAAATGGCTTCCACTTCCGCAAGAATGTGTTTTTAAATTCACACATGTTGCAATATTTTCAGATACATTACAATTACGACTCTTAAGATAATATAGCCATTGTAGTTTTGAGTTTTCTTCAAAATTCTTGTATTCTTGCATGCGGATTGATGAAAAATCTGCGTATAAAGCAATTATTTCTTTACTTTCTTTAGCTGTAGTAGCAGAACCACAGGATCCATGTAATCCTTCCCCCTGTGGTCCTAACAGTCAGTGTCGGCAAGTTAATGGTCAAGCAGTGTGCTCATGCCTACCGAATTACGTAGGAAGTCCACCGGGATGTAGACCAGAATGTACTGTAAGCTCAGAGTGTGCTCAAAATAAAGCTTGTGTCAGTCAGAAATGCAGTAATCCTTGTCCTGGCCCTTGCGGCTTAAATGCGGAATGTCAAGTTATTAATCACAGTCCGATATGCAGCTGTCGACAGGGCTATACTGGAGACCCATTCAGCAGATGCTATCCAATACCTCGTAAGAATCATTTATCTTGTTATTAAGTAAAATGTATTTGCTGATTAATCAAATCAAAATTTTGCTAGGTAACTTAAACAAAATGTGCAAGGATTAAACAAAATCTACAAATTGAATTAATTACATTTGCAATATAATCAGCCTTTCTTTGTGAAAAAATATAGATTACTTAAATTAATCAATATTATTTATAAAACTTTCAGTTGTTTGCAGTATTCTACTTTTTTACTTGATCATCGTATCTACTTAATTATGTCAAAATTTCTCTACAATAGTAATAACTGAGGAATAATATTAACATTCTAGCACCCCAACCTCCACAACAACCTGAGATTCAAAGGGACCCATGTGCACCATCTCCGTGTGGCCCCAACTCACAATGTAGAGATATTGGAGGTTCTCCATCATGTTCGTGCCTGCCAAGTTACATTGGATCGCCTCCTAATTGTCGACCGGAGTGTACAATTAATTCTGAGTGTCCCAGCAATAGAGCGTGCATAAGAGAGAAATGCCAAGATCCTTGTCCAGGATCATGTGGTGCCGGTGCACAGTGTCGTGTCTTGAATCATACTCCGATGTGTACTTGTCCAGATGGGTATACAGGAAATCCATTTGTCAGCTGCATTCCCAAACCACCTGAACGTAAGACTCTGTCATATATATTTCTCCTAGTACTTTAGGATACGCTTTTAAAATCTTATAACTTTGAGCAATTGATAAGAGATTCCATTGCTTTTCTTTAAATTCACTAGTAAACAAAAACAAAAGAAATGGAAAGAAAGAAATGCGTTACAGCATACTCTTTTTTACTAAACTAATTTCATAAAATTTGATGAAGTTTTTCCTTAATAATTGTTCTCATTATATTTATTTTATTGTTCCACACATATTAATTGATTGCAACGTTTTGTTCAACAAAATCATTTAAAAAGTTTCATAGTACATGTTTGGCGATTCCTATAGTTTAGCTACAATATCCAACACTACCTTTCAAATAGAATTGATGTACTTATCTTTCCAATACTACCTTTCAAATAGAATTGATGTACTTATCTTTCCAATACTACCTTTCAAAGAGAATTCATGTACTTACCTTTCCAATGCTACCTTTCAAAGAGAATTCATGTACTTATCTTTCCAATACTACATTTTAAATAGAATTGATGTACTTATCTTTCCAATACTACCTTTCAAATAGAATTGATGTACTTATCTTTCCAATACTACCTTTCAAAGAGAATTCATGTACTTACCTTTCCAATACTACCTTTCAAATAGAATTCATGCACTTATCTTTCCAATTATACCTTTTAAATAGAATTCATGTACTTATCTTTGGAGAGGAGAAAATATTTTGCTAAATAACTTAAATAGTAAGAAAATAATTGAAAAACCTTACAAACCTTAATTGAAAAATCTCTATTGTCATACACCTCTAAGAGTTGAGTCTGAACATTTCCATATTGCAGTAAATAGTTTGCCAGAATCGAATTCTTTTTAAAATCACGTTTTATATCATCTCAATTTTTAAAAATCGATTTATGTAAATGTTGGCAGCAAAATGGAGATGTTTAGCCTCATCTATATAAGACACACGACGTCAAAAACATTTGCATCACTTTTCGGTAACTTTGCTTACTTTTCTAAACAGTTTTCTTGTATAATTTCATGTATTGATCATTCAAAGATGGGTACAGGATTTGTATGTGAAAGCTATTGTTGGATACTATAGCTAAAACTAAAGAAGTTTCCATTTGTAAATTTTATATACTATTTGCAATTCCTATTTTTGTGCACTTCTGCTTTATCTATCCAAACAATTTTCAAACATGAATACCTAAAAGTAGAAATGTTTAGTGGAGTAAATTCCATATATTTTTGTTCCTGTTCGTGTTGTACACTTATAATTTTATGCAAAAAAAAAAAAAAAAAAAAAAAAAAGTTCATTGCAACCTATTCTGTTTACAGCTCCAGAACCAGTAGAAACGGATCCTTGTAATCCATCTCCATGTGGTCCAAATGCCCAGTGTAGGGATGGCACTTGCACTTGTTTACCTGAATTCTTTGGCGATCCATATGTTGGATGCCGACCCGAATGTGTGCTTAGTTCCGATTGTAGCCGAGACAAAGCGTGTGTGCGTCAGAAATGCGTAGATCCTTGCCCTGGAACTTGCGGACAAGATGCTGAATGCAATGTTGTAAACCATGTCCCTATGTGCAGCTGCCCGCAAGGCTTTTCTGGAGATCCGTTCGTTGTATGCAGACCTTTCACATGTAAGAGTCTTAAATAATAGCTTCTAATTCGTTATGAATTTTCAAGAAATAGGAGAAATTAAATTATGATAACTTTAGTCAATCATTTCTTTTGTCTTATCAAAAATCAACAAGAATAATTTGCAATATTCCTATAAAATTTTAGTTCAAAGTCTTTTAAATATTAACTTAGGTACATCCATGATGTAATCACTTTATAAAACTTTTATATAGCCGTCTGGAAATACTATTTTTTTTCACTTAAATTTTCCGCAAAAATATTAAAACATCAACTAATTTTCTATTTCATTATTTAGCACCATCAACGGCTCAGCCATGTAACCCATCCCCATGTGGTCCAAACAGTCAATGTCGTGAAGTGAATGGCCACGCTGTCTGTTCTTGTGTGCCTGGTTACGTAGGTAATCCTCCAACATGCAGACCAGAATGTATTGTAAATTCTGAATGTCGTCAGAACGAAGCATGCTCCAATCAGAAATGTAGAAATCCTTGTCCTGGTACTTGTGGTATTGGAGCTAAGTGTGAAGTGATCAATCACAATCCGATTTGCAGCTGCCCACCACAGTATACTGGAGACCCGTTTATTAGATGTCAGCCAATATGTAAGATTTTTTGCTTAGCAGTTACATTTCTTTATTTTAAAGTTTGCATTAGAAACATTGATTTTGTTCTGTTTTCTCTAATCAACCTGGCAATTATCTTATTTTAGATTTTTAAAATTAAATATCCTATAAAAATTCAAAATCATTGAACATTTTTTACTCAATACTTCTAAAATTTTACTAAGAAATTCACTGAAATAATCACAATTATCTTAGTTGTGAAACATTTTTAAATTTAAAAAAATAATAAAACCAGATTGTATATATGGTATTTTCGTTTCTACAAACAAAATACTTTAATATACAATGATTTCCCCTGTTCCGATTAAAACAAGAAACCTCCCTTTCTCTATAAATTTAGCTGAAAGACCATCACCGCCTAGACCACCAGAAAATCCATGTCAACCATCACCATGTGGACAATATGCACAATGCCGTGTTGTTGGAGATAGTCCGTCATGTTCTTGTTTGCCTGAATACAAGGGTTCGCCTCCAAATTGTCGTCCAGAATGCGTAAGCAACAGCGAATGTGATAATAGATTGGCTTGTATAAGACAAAAGTGTACTGATCCTTGTCCGGGAGCTTGTGGTGCAAATGCTGAGTGTCGAGTAGTTAGTCACACGCCTATGTGCTTGTGTTCGGGTGGCTACACAGGAGATCCTTTTACTGGATGTTATCCACAACGTAAGCAAATTATTTCCTTATTGTTTTTTTTTTTCTTACAAATTTGAAGATGAAATTGGTTGTTAAAAGTCTCAGTTCGTCAACCCGAGATCCAAACAGAAAGTTCCGTAATTTTGATTATCTTCAACTACTTAAAAACTTCAAGAAAAATAAGTACTTGTTCCATTGATATTAGAGTTTAAATGTTACTATTTAAATTCTTGAGTCCTTTAATTCTTGTCTATGTTATTGGTAAAATCAAATTACAAATCAAATAGTATTATGAATATTTCTGCATTTGTTAATGTCTGGAGCATGTTTATAAACGGGCGCTAATAATAGTTAGTGTTGAGTCAATGCTGGCTGGAATTTTGTACTTGATACGGAACAAGGTAAAGTAGTCTGCAAATTTCGACACGGGTGGTAGTTCGAACGTAGTAGTTCGAACGTAGACACGAACGTAGTTCAAGAAATATTGTTTCAGCATTGAAACTCTAAGTTTAGTATATTTGTTTCTGTACTGTAGACTAACCAAGATCAACAAAGTTAAATCCCGAAAATCGACTGTTCAAGGTTAAACCTAGTTCATGGTGACCACAGAGCGAGTGGACTTCGAGAAAAGTCTAAAATTGGAATATATTTTATACTCTGATATAGAGAATTTAGCTATTTCAATTTCAATAAGTTTTCTCGACTCTATATTGATGTTTTTATTGTTTTCTTACGGTGTGCAACAGCATTCTAACTACGTATAGTTCAGTGACTCACTAAATGCAATTTGGATAAATTCACTCTATTTACCATTTCACATGATCGCATATGCTCTAGACATTCCCAGACGAGCCTATTCTACATTTAGTTAGGTATTGTTCAAACATGCTCGTTGTTAAAAGTATCATTTTATATTTTAAAAGTATTTTAATAATACACAGTGAAAATATTTTTCCTCAAAATTGAATACAGAAAATGAAGTGCGCCTTATATGGTGGTAACAACCACAGTACTAAGTATTTTTACGACTTGTTACTACTGGAATAAGTTAGTAGAAAGTATTAGCTTTAAAATTAATATAACTGATATAGGAAACTTTCATTGTGTATTAATTTCAGCTGTACAAGAAAGACCACAAGAGAAACCCACCCCATGTTCCCCCTCTCCATGTGGTGCAAATGCCGTGTGCAGAGAGCAAAATGGCGCTGGATCTTGTACTTGTCTTCCTGACTACGTAGGAAATCCATATGAAGGTTGTCGTCCAGAATGTGTTCTGAACACAGATTGCGCTCCCAATAAAGCTTGTGTTCGAAATAAATGTCAAGATCCTTGTCCTGGAACTTGTGGCCAAAATGCAGAATGTCAAGTCGTAAACCATTTACCATCTTGTACTTGTTACCCACTCTATACTGGAGACCCATTCCAATACTGCAGTCTTCAGTCAACAGAACGTAAGAATTTAATTTATTTGTAAACTTGTTCTAACTCTAAAGTTGTTTTCTTCTTCACTTGAAAGTTTTAATGAACTTTTTAAATATATAACTCAAGTTATTATGACAAATTAGATACAAAATAGTTTATTTATGGTAATATCTAAATAAACACAGTACCTTTATTACATATACTACCTTTGTATTTCAATGCAAAGTACAATTTGAATCCTTGATAACGCATTCATAATACCTAGTGTTTACTTGATTTATTTAATTCGCTTTTCAATATCAGCCTATTTTATTCGTTAATTAAGTTACATAATTGTTCTTAAAGTTTTTGTCTGAAATCATATCTTTGCAAGCTCCCCATATTTATTTTCAAATTCATTACTTCCTAGCTGTCATTACTGAACCCGAAGACCCGTGTAATCCATCGCCTTGTGGTCCAAATAGTCAGTGTCGAGAAGTAAATGGTCAAGCTGTATGTTCTTGTATGCCCACTTACGTTGGAAGTCCTCCAGGTTGTAGACCAGAATGTGTCGTTAGTTCCGAGTGTGCATCAAACAGGGCTTGTCTCAATCAGAAATGCAGTGACCCCTGTCCAGGTCCTTGTGGTTTAAATGCTCAGTGCCAAGTAATTAATCACAGTCCAATCTGTAGCTGTCGTCAAGGGTATACCGGAGATCCATTCACTCGTTGTTATCAACCACCACGTAAGCATTACTATTGTCATGTGACATAATTAATAAGATATTTATGATTTTACGTCATTAAAATTGATGAATGGATTAAAAACGAGGCTTTTCATACTTTTACTGAATCTTCTTCTAATAGAAAGAAGTAAAGAAATTTTGATGTCATTTTAAAAAATACACTATTTCTTATGACTGAAATATTATAATTTTATTTTTCAAATTACATTAAATAATTACTATTTCAGTATTTGAAGTATAAATTATGTTTGAATTTATTTCTAAATTGACAACAAAATGTGATTATTACTATCTCCTCTATTTCGGTTTTCTTTCTTATATCACCACGAGACAGTACTATTAGAATAATATAAAATTTAGCTGATAGCATGTTAAAATATCATATTATTTCCATTCTATAGCTCCACAACCATCTCCTCCTCAAATACAAAGGGACCCTTGCGCTCCTTCGCCATGTGGACCATATTCACAGTGCAGAAACATTGGAGGATCTCCGTCGTGCTCTTGCCTGCAAGGCTATACAGGAAGCCCCCCTAATTGTCGTCCTGAATGCATTATTAATTCTGAGTGTCCCAGCAATAGAGCCTGCATTCGAGAGAAGTGTCAGGATCCATGTCTTGGTTCTTGTGGAATTAGTGCTCAGTGCAATGTTATCAACCATATACCAATCTGCACTTGTCCAGAGGGATATACTGGAGATCCATTCAGCAACTGTTTCCCCAAGCCTCCAGAATGTAAGAACTCTGCAATAGCATTTTTTGAAGACATATTTAGTATCAATTCAGAGAGATATACAATCTTGCTTGCTATTAAAATCATGTTGTTAACAAAGAAAGTAAACTTTTCACCTAATATCTTAAAAAGTTACACAAATCTAGAACAGATTTCTTTTTAAAACAAATATATATATATATATATATATATATATATATATATATATATATATATATATATATATATATATATATATATATAATTATAACATATCGAAAACTTTATTGCGCTTTTTTCAATTGAAGCCTAATACAAATAAAGTATAATTTGACTCAAAGTTTAAAATATTATGCCACTTCTTAGAGCATTTGGAAACTAGATTTTTATTAACGTTGAATACTTTTCACAGCTCCAGCTATTGTGGAACCTTCCGATCCATGTAATCCTTCACCGTGTGGCCCTAATGCTCAATGCAGAGACGGAATATGCACGTGTCTTCCTGAATACTCAGGCGATCCGTACAGAGGCTGTAGACCAGAATGTGTTATGAGCTCAGAGTGTGCGCATAACAGAGCATGTATAAGAAATAAATGCGTAGATCCTTGTCCGGGAACATGTGGCCAGGATGCCCGCTGTGATGTAGTAAACCATATTCCAATGTGCAGTTGTCCTGAAAGATATTCTGGCAATCCTTTCGTCAGTTGTAGACCAGTTCAAAGTAAGAACCATAATGTGACCATTAATTTTTTGAGAAACTTTAAAAAAATGTCAAATATAAATTATTAATTTACAAAATTTGAAACAAAATAATCGAATATATACACAATTATTTTCTTTTGAAGTCATAAACTTCAATATTCTTGATCATCTATTTAAATAATTAATAATAATAGTCTATGAAATTAATAATATATTCCCAAATTAAACTGTTAATTAATGTCCAAAACATGGAGGTATGATTTTAATAACTACCCATTCTTCTTTAGCACCTGTTGTTAGTCGCCCCTGCTCACCATCGCCATGTGGTCCTAATAGTCAATGTCGTGAAGTGAATGGACAAGCCGTATGTTCTTGTGTGCCAGGTTTTAGAGGTACACCTCCATCTTGTAGACCAGAATGTGTCACGAGTTCAGAATGTGGTCAGAATGAGGCTTGTTCCAACCAGAAATGTCGAGATCCTTGTCCTGGTACTTGTGGTATTGGTGCTCGGTGTGAAGTAGTGAACCACAATCCTATCTGCAGTTGTCCTCCACGCTATACAGGAGACCCATTCATAAGATGTCAACAAATATGTAAGAACCATATTGTGTTATTATTTTTGTAATCTTTTTAGTATCACTACGCATACTTTATAGAACTTAAACATCAATATTAGTAAATTCCTTATAAAATCTCAGACAAAGTAGCTACAATAAAAAGACGTTCACTTTTTTTGTATTTTGATGAATCATTTCCATTTGTATTCCTTCTAGCTACTTATTCTGAAAGCCTTGTTAGTTTTCGTTCTTTTTAATTTGAGAAATCAAGATCACATATAGTGCTTAGATAAAACTTACAACCATTTATAAATTTAGAACACTTTTATATGATTATAATTAATCCTGAATAAGATTTAAGAAAATCATAAATATTGTCTATGTAACTTTATGTTCTGGTTCATTTTACTGTGAAACACAATAGAAAATTGTACATTTTGATTTTAGTGGAAACTCCACCGAGACCACCTCAAAATCCGTGTCAACCTTCTCCATGTGGTCCATATGCACAATGTCGAGTTGTTGGAGATAGTCCATCATGCTCTTGTCTGCCTGAATATAAAGGTTCACCTCCCAACTGTCGACCAGAGTGTGTGAGCAACAATGAATGTGACAACCGATTGGCTTGTATTAATCAGAAATGTGGAGACCCTTGTCCTGGTGCTTGTGGTGCAAATGCTGAATGCCGGGTTGTTAGTCACACTCCAATGTGTGTTTGTTCTGCGGGATACACAGGAGATCCTTTCACACAATGCATCATTCAACAACGTGAGATTTTTTTGTTTGTTTTTTCTTTACATGATATTATTTCCATAATTAATGTATAGATTATTCCATGACATCTTTTTACACACGAAATTCGTTTACAATACTGCTAATAAGATGGCAATTGTTTTATGCTATACATGATTCAACCACGTGAAAAAATTATGATTTCTGTCATTACACTGTATTGATATTACTATTAAGGATAAATGTTGTTTAAAGCGATTATTAAATATTTTCTTGAAGCATTAACTTAGTTCACGTTTAATTGAGTTGAAGTTTTAACAATCATCATCTTTATAAACCAAAGAACTATTCACATCATTTAATACTTCAAAAGTTATCAAACAGTGCAGCAATTAATTTTATTTGGCAGTATAAGAGTTTCAATATAAAGAATTCAATTTTCTAATTAATTTTGTTATAAAATACAAAGCTCATTTAGTACTACATTATACAATATAGAATCAACTCATTTCAACAGAACCTGTTATTCAAGAAATGGTGAATCCATGCGTCCCATCCCCATGTGGTGCAAACGCAGTGTGCAGAGAACAGAATGGTGCAGGTTCCTGTATGTGTCTTCCTGAATATGTTGGAAATCCTTATGAAGGTTGTCGTCCAGAGTGTGTCCTCAACACCGATTGTGCTTCAACAAAATCGTGTGTTAGAAATAAATGTGAAGATCCTTGCCCAGGGACTTGTGGTCCTAATGCAGATTGTCAAGTGGTCAACCATTTACCTACTTGTACTTGTCGACCGGGTTACACTGGTGATCCATTTAGATACTGCAGTCCACAACCTCAAGAGCGTAAGAACCATTATTATTTATATCTTACAATACTAAATATTTTTATGAAATTATTTTTACGAAAGAAATATTCCTCAAATACAAACATTTGCAAAGATAGATATTGTTTCGTTATTAAAATCTTCAATTTTTATATCAATAATGTCTAAATTATTTTTCTGTTTCAATAAACGAACTTAAAGAAATGAACATATTTTATGACGTGTATTAGCACGTTATTTGTATCCTAAAAGTTACTATTTTAATATTGTAGCTGTTGTGTCAGAACCGGAGAATCCCTGTAATCCATCGCCTTGTGGTCCTAATAGTCAATGTCGAGAAGTGAATGGCCAGGCTGTGTGCTCCTGTTTACCAACATATGTGGGTAGTCCCCCAGGCTGTAGACCAGAATGTGTAGTGAGTGCAGAATGTCCTCAGAATAGAGCTTGTTTAAGCCAGAAATGTAGTGATCCCTGTCCAGGTCCGTGTGGCTTAAACGCCCAATGTCAAGTAATCAACCACAGTCCAATATGCAGTTGTCGTCAAGGACATACGGGAGATCCATTCAGCCGATGTTATCCTATTCCACGTAAGAAGATTAATATATTCGTATTGGATTGTTTTCTTTCTCCCAAAGAATTGAATATAACATACTCAGAAACACAGAAACATTGTTTATTATATTTTCTTAATAAATCTCTTCGTAATTTACAATATTATTATTATAAAATTAAATTACAGTTATATTATTTAAAAATCTTATTACAAAAATATCTTATTATAAAAAGTCTTATTATTAAAAAATATAAAGAAATAAGCCATGTCTTATTATAAAAAAATCTGTTTGAAATAACTAAGCCAAAATTTTAATATTTTCCTAGAGAAATTTGAGATTCTGTTTGTAATTATTGCACACCTTTTTAAAGCATACTACAGAAACTTAATCGTGTCCTATCCTGTTTTAGCTGCCCCTGCAACTCCTCCAGAGCCCGTTCAGACAAATCCTTGTGCTCCTTCTCCGTGTGGTCCATTCTCTCAGTGTAGAGATATCGGAGGCTCTCCTTCGTGCTCTTGTCAACCAGGGTATATTGGAAGTCCTCCCAATTGTCGACCGGAGTGTACTATTAACTCCGAGTGTTCCACCAATAGAGCTTGCATGAGGGAGAAATGTCGAGATCCGTGTCCAGGATCTTGTGGTAGTGGTGCTCGATGCCATGTTATGAACCATACTCCAGTATGTACTTGCCCAGAAGGATACACTGGTGACCCATTCACTAACTGCTTCCCCAAACCACCAGAACGTAAGCACTGATAACCTTCTTGTTTTCTATCAATATTTTATTCTCATTTGTAAAATTCTGAAATTTACTAATACAGCAGAGAGCTTAATCACAATTTTCTTTTCATAGTTAAAGAAAAGGATTTTTTGTAACTAAATAGAAGAATGTAGTGTTAATTATATATTTTATTCTTATATAAACAATTGACTTGTGTTAGCATTCGTGGAAATATTGACAAACAAACTAACGATTTTTATGTCACTTTAAAGAAGAAAGTCAAGTTTTACCTAATAGTTATGTATTCTAAGTAGTTAACTATATTCAAAGAATTAAAAGTTTCTGATTTTAAAAATCCTGGCAAAAATATCGTTGTTTTTAATGATTCACTTTTAAAAATCCGTGAAGGATATCTTATGTTATTTGAACTTTGCTTTGAACTTAGTTCATGATATGAACAATTTGATATATTAAATAATTATGACAATTGAGACGAAATACACTTTTGTTACAGCCCCAGAACCAGTAGAAACTGACCCTTGTAATCCTTCGCCATGTGGAAGCAACGCCGAATGTAGAGACGGAGTATGTACTTGTTTACCTGAATACTCTGGAGACCCATACAGAGGTTGTCGCCCAGAGTGTGTTTTGAGTAATGATTGTTCTCGAGATAGAGCTTGTGTAAGAAATAAATGCGTGGATCCTTGTCCTGGTACCTGTGGTCAAAATGCTAAGTGCGAGGTTGTCAATCATATTCCAATGTGTAGTTGTCCTGAAAGATATTCTGGAAATCCATTCGTTCACTGTTCTCCTTATCAGGGTGAGTTTTCAATGTTGGAGGCAATGACTGATTTGTATTTTTCTTATATAAAGTCTTTACTTTCAACAGTAATTACATCCTATGCAATATTCATTACTTTCTTTCTCAAAGTAGTATGAAGACAAATCTTGTAATATTCACGAATATTTAACTTAGTGAAGAAAGACTCTTAAATTTATGCAACTTTGTGGAAGTACATATTTTGGTGTTATTACAAACCATTTAGAGAACATATTAAATAATATAAATCGCAACTTATAAATTAATTCTTTCCTGATTAATATTGTATTCTTTATGTAACTCGTCGTGTTATCTCTTTAGCTCCCACTGTTAGTCGTCCATGCACACCGTCGCCGTGTGGTCCGAACAGTCAATGCCGTGAAGTAAATGGTCAGGCCGTATGTTCCTGTGTACCTGGGTTTAGAGGTACACCTCCAACGTGCAGACCGGAGTGTGTTGTGAATTCCGAATGCGGTCAGAATGAAGCTTGTTCTAACCAGAAATGTCGAGATCCTTGTCCTGGTACTTGTGGTATTGGTGCTCGGTGTGAAGTAGTGAACCACAATCCTATCTGCAGTTGTCCTCCACGTTACACAGGAGACCCATTCATAAGATGTCAACCAATATGTAAGAATCTATTTGCATTAAATTTGGACTTTATTAAGCTAAAAAGTTTTCACCTTATATGTATGGTTAATTTCTCGAAATGAAAATAGACCAACTCAAACTCTAAAAGTAAATTGAAAGCTAGAAAAATTATCCTACAGCTATTAATTTCCTATTCTATGAATCTATTTTATCAGTCGCGTTTTCAGTATTTTCTTAAAACCAATGTTAGCAATTTTCTATATCAAATTCCAGACATATTTTATTTCTCAAACATATTTAAACTTCTTTTCATATAAGAATTTTACATTTCTCGATGAAGGTTCTATTTGTATAACAAATTATTTTATCTTCGTTTTTAGTGGAAACTCCTCCGAGACCGCCTCAAAATCCATGTCAACCTTCTCCATGTGGCCCATATGCACAATGTCGAGTTGTTGGAGATAGTCCATCATGCTCTTGTCTACCTGAATATAAAGGTTCACCTCCCAATTGTCGACCAGAGTGTGTGAGCAACAGTGAATGTGAGAGTCGATTGGCTTGTATTAATCAAAAATGTGGAGATCCTTGTCCTGGTGCTTGTGGTGCAAATGCAGAATGCCGGGTTGTCAGTCACACTCCGATGTGTGTGTGTTCTGCAGGATACACAGGCGATCCTTTCACACAATGCATCATTCAACAACGTGAGAACACTTTCCTATTATTTGTTTGTTAAAATGATTAATTTCCAAACTTGACCTAGTGATAAACTATACGACACCTTTTATTATAAAACAAATTTAATCATTAAACTATCATTAAGATGGTAATTGTTTGAATCTATATAAGTAATAGCTTTTTTGAGCTTGCAATTTTACGCTGGTTTTCAAACATTTTAAAATTAAAACTTTAATATAAAGCACAATAGCGTTTTTCAACTTACTGCAACTTTAATGAGAATCTTAAATGTTTTACTCTACCAAGTAAATTAGCAGAATATTTTTTACTGTAAAGACTACTATCAGCAATGTATAAGAAAAGAGCTTACATTCCCCCAAAACGTATAATTTTTAATTGCGGAATTGAATTCCAAACATTCCCAATTACGTGTCTTAAAATTTAATTATTTGCAGAATTACATAATATCAATATTCATTTCAACAGAGCCTGTTATTCAAGAAATGGTGAATCCATGCGTCCCATCCCCATGTGGTGCTAACGCAGTGTGCAGAGAACAGAATGGTGCAGGTTCTTGCATGTGTCTTCCTGAATATGTTGGAAATCCTTACGAAGGTTGTCGTCCAGAGTGTGTCCTCAACACCGATTGTGCTTCAACAAAATCGTGTGTTAGAAATAAATGTGAAGATCCTTGCCCAGGGACTTGTGGTCCTAATGCAGATTGTCAAGTGGTCAACCATTTACCTACTTGTACTTGTCGACCGGGTTACACTGGTGATCCATTTAGATACTGCAGTCCACAACCTCAAGAGCGTAAGAACCATTATTATTTATATCTTACAATACTAAATATTTTAATGAAATTATTTTTTACGAAAGAAATATTCCTCAGATACAAACATTTGCAAAGATAGATATTGTTTCGTTATTAAAATCTTCAATTTTTATATCAATAATATTTAAATTACTTTTCTCTTTCAATAAACGAATTAAAAGAAATGAACACATTTTGTGACGTGTATTAGCACGTTATTTGTATCCTAAATGTTACTATTTTAATATTATAGCTGTTGTGTCAGAACCGGAGAATCCTTGTAGTCCATCGCCTTGTGGTCCTAATAGTCAGTGTCGAGAAGTGAATGGCCAGGCTGTGTGCTCCTGTTTACCAACATATGTGGGTAGTCCCCCAGGCTGTAGACCAGAATGTGTAGTGAGTGCAGAATGTCCTCAGAATAGAGCTTGTTTAAGCCAGAAATGTAGTGATCCCTGTCCAGGTCCGTGTGGCTTAAACGCCCAATGTCAAGTAATCAATCACAGTCCAATATGCAGCTGTCGTCAAGGACATACGGGAGATCCGTTCAGCAGATGTTATCCTATTCCACGTAAGAGAATTTAAATTGCACAAATTTACTTTTTACAACAAAGATGTTTTTTAAAAGAAACACATATTATTCATCATATTTTTTTTATAAAAGTCGATTGATTGCTTGTAATGAAATAAAGTAATTTCAATATATTTGAACGCAAAGTAAGAATTTATATTTTTTAAATATTTTCTCTCTTTTTTGTCAAAATTAAATAGCTTTTTTCATTTTATTATTTACGCGAACAGTTACTGACGTCTGAAATATCCTGTTTTAGCAACTCCTGCAATTCCTCCAGAGCCTGTGCAAACAAATCCCTGTGCTCCTTCTCCGTGTGGTCCATTCTCTCAGTGTAGAGATATCGGAGGCTCTCCTTCGTGCTCTTGTCAACCAGGGTATATTGGAAGTCCTCCCAATTGTCGACCGGAGTGTACTATTAACTCCGAGTGTTCCACCAATAGAGCTTGCGTGAGGGAGAAATGTCGAGATCCGTGTCCAGGATCTTGTGGTAGTGGTGCTCAATGCCATGTTATGAACCATACTCCAGTATGTACTTGCCCAGAAGGATACACTGGTGACCCGTTCACCAATTGTTTCCCAAAACCACCCGAACGTAAGCATTGTTTTTTAACTTTTGAACTAATTGATTTACTAGCTAGGTAGATAATATTGTATATTAAATATTTGGTATATATATTTCTTCATAGAAATTTTACGTGAAAGTATCTGCTAACGAGAACATTGTATTAAAGTAAAAATTCATTTCACATTTAATTGCTTTGCTATATTGTCACGTATTTTTCTTGTTTTTTTTCCCTAAACATTCCAAAAACACTTAATTTGAACACTGAATGAGGATTAACAAAAGTCCTCCCAAGGTATATTAAGACCAGTTTTTAAAATATTCAATCAAGTAATAATGAGCAATATTCGAAATGGAATATCTCACACATATGCTGAGAATATTCTATTGTTGCATTAGAAATGTTGTAGGCTTATTATATTTAAATGCACAGGAATATCCCAATAGGAGCATTGAGGCACAACGTGTATTTTTGTTACAGCCCCAGAACCAGTAGAAACTGACCCTTGTAATCCTTCGCCATGTGGAAGCAACGCCGAATGTAGAGACGGAGTATGTACTTGTTTACCTGAATACTCTGGAGATCCATACAGAGGTTGTCGCCCAGAGTGTGTTTTGAGTAACGATTGTTCCCGAGATAGAGCTTGTGTAAGAAATAAATGCGTAGATCCTTGTCCTGGTACCTGTGGTCAAAATGCTAAGTGCGAGGTTGTCAATCATATTCCAATGTGTAGTTGTCCTGAAAGATATTCTGGAAATCCATTCGTTCATTGTTCTCCTTATCAGGGTGAGTGTCTTTACATCTAGAAAATTGTTATGGATTTTAAATTATATTGCCAATTTCACGTTACTTAACCTTGGGTTGTATTATTTAATTTGCACTCTCCATGACGGTCGAGCTCGTGCTTTTGATTTAGCTCTATTTTTTAAAATTAAGAATATGAAAACTTATGAATTTTTTAAACATTATATTATAATTCACAACTGTCACAAATATTAAAACGATTTAATATGTTTTTGAAATTGATACTTAAACGTAAATAAACATAAAGAAACAATAGTAATCAACCATAATTGTCTATTCAAGAAGATCCATTTTAAACAATTGAAATATTTTTTTAACGTTCGTCCGTGTCTTATTTAATTTTAAATCCATTATATTTATGTTCCAAAACAAACAAACAAAAAAAAACATTGTTATATCTGTTTTCGTCACTGTAACTGTTAAAATATACTTATCTTCGTGCGAGCCTTGTAAAACATAAGATCAATTTTGGTTTTTCTCCAAATAGCACCAGTTACGACACAACCATGCTCCCCGTCGCCCTGTGGTCCGAACAGTCAATGCCGTGAAGTGAATGGCCAGGCTGTATGTTCTTGCATTCCTGGTTATATTGGAAGCCCACCAACATGCAGACCCGAATGTATCAGTAACTCAGACTGTGCTCCAAATGAAGCATGCTTTAATCAGAAATGCAGAAATCCATGTCCTGGAACTTGTGGTGTTGGTGCACGTTGTGAAGTTGTGAATCACAACCCAATTTGCAGTTGTCCTCCTCGCTACACTGGAGATCCGTTCATTAGGTGTCAACCTATACGTAAGGGAATATTACGATTCTTTTTAATATGTTCAGTTGCCACAGAAGATGCTTTCCATTTTATATAGTTTTCTTGCAATAGTAACTTGAAGACTTAGTAGTTCAGTAAAAACTAAATTGATTTACGACAGGAAACTCTATGCTGTAGTTCATTCATTCATTTAAATAACATTAACAAGAGAAGTTCTATGTCACAAAAACTACTTTTTCGATTTATCTCTAAAATAGTATATTTATAACATTGTTTAGAAAGTAATGCTTACTACGTTAACAATGAAGCTACTACAGGCAACTTTTGTATTGTAAAAAATATTTTATAATTTCTTAGAGATCATAAAATTATTCTTGTGATATTATGATTTTTTTGATAAGAAATGCTTTCAAATTAAAATATATTGAAATATTATTCTTAAAGTTGAAATAATAACACTATTGCTCAGACATCTTTTTTTAAAAAAAAAAAAAATAATAATAATTATATGTAACATAAGTTCATTCCACGTTTCACTGTTGTAGCGGAAACGCCTCCTCCACCAAGGGAAAACCCTTGTCAACCATCACCTTGTGGCCCCTATGCACAGTGCCGAGTTGTTGGAGATAGTCCATCTTGTTCGTGTCTACCAGAATACAAAGGTTCACCTCCTAATTGTCGACCAGAGTGTGTTACGAATACTGAATGTGATAGACGTTTGGCTTGCATCAATCAGAAATGTACTGATCCGTGCTCTGGATTCTGTGGTTCCAATGCGGAGTGTCGTGTGACTAGTCACATCCCATCTTGCACGTGCTCTCCTGGTTACACAGGGGATCCATTTGTTCAGTGCAACTTAATGCAGCGTAAGATGATATCTATTATTATATAACATACTATGCAAATGAAAGAGCAGATAAATAATATTATATGTGCACAGTATACATAATATATATTTAGAATATTCGAATATATATATATATATATATATATATATATATATATATATATATATATATATATATATGTATGTATTTGGAATACTCTTCAAGTAAATCCCTAACGTGAGATTATTCAAAACGATAAGTCACAAAAAATAATCTCGCATTCTTAACTTTCCCGTAACATCTGTTTTTCGTTTGCTTTATTTTCACATTTGTAAATGCTAAAATAGCAAAATAATACTACCATACTAGAGTGAGTGGCAGTATTTTTGGGCGATGGAAATATTACTATTATAGAAGTATTTGAAACTAATGGTTGTTTACCGAATTCCATATCGTTTTTAAAAAATAAATGACAATATGAAATGTACATTTTTTTCGAGCAGTTAAATGGTACCATGATCTACAGTATTGCTTCTGAGATATTTTTCATTATTTGCATTTACAATGACGACACAATTAACCTGGAGATATAATTGTTAACAATGAAGAAATTCTCAAAAACCTTAATTACTTGTAAATGCAAAATAATTATATGAAAAATTTGAAATTATTTTCGGAACATCGAAAATATAATTTGGATTTCGGTAAGCAATCTAAATACGATTCTCAGAAAGTTCTAATATTAGTAAATATTTCGGCCATTTAATGAAGAATCAATATTAAATATATATTTTCACAAGAAATTGTTAAAACAATTTGTTTATCAATTTCATGTCACAGTATCATAAATAATATTTTAGAAGCACTGCATTAATTTATGGCTAACATGCAACATTTTCGAGCTTATTATTTGATTTTACTTGATAAGCTTTGATGAATGTTGTAATGAAGTATTTATTTAGTACTCTATTACGTTCTAAATATTCTAATTTTGTGGATGTAATTCGATAAGTTATATTTGCATTTTGAAAGTGATTACGAACTGTGTGAAATATAGAATTTTACTCTTCGTAATCACAAACTTATCTTAAACTATATTTGAATTTATATTTTATCAATCGCAACAAATATATATATATTTATACAGGGTGTTTCAAAACAACACCGACTGAGAGGTGATTCCTGATACCAAGATAAGACAAAAAGTATAGACCAACCTGGATGCAGAAATCCGCCTTAAAGTTCATTTTTTCATGTTTTCGGCAGTCTATAACTCCGAAATGACGGATTTCTGCACCCAGGTTGGTCTATACTTTTTGTCTTATCTTGGTGTCAGGAATCACTTCCCGAACGTTGTCGGTGTTGTTTTGAAACATCCTGTATTTTATAGTTAATAATTTGAAATAGTTCCAGTTGAATTTATTTATAGTATCATGGATTTATTCATGATTCAAGGTCATGGAAAATTATTACAAGTTCTTCGTTGTTTTTGTCTTAACAGTAGAACTAGTAGAAAAGTTGACGCCTTAACAATTTCACGCCTTATCGTAGGAATTTTGAATATTATTGTATATAAAGCAGTTCACCTAACGCTATAACGAAAGGAATTATGTTGTTATACGCTTCGCAGTTAATTATACTAACTTAACCTTGTGGGTTACTTACCAAGTAATGCTGAATAACCAACTTTACATTTGTGTATGTGTACAAAATCTCAAACGTCTATCCCTCCTACGTTTCAGCAGAGCCCGTCAGACCACAAGAAAGACCAACCCCTTGTGTGCCGTCTCCTTGTGGAGCAAACGCAATTTGTAGAGAACAAAATGGGGCCGGTTCCTGTAGCTGTCTCCCAGATTACGTAGGCAATCCGTACGAGGGTTGTCGTCCAGAGTGTGTTCTGAATTCCGATTGTGCTCCAACGAGGGCATGCATACGCAACAAGTGTCAAGATCCTTGTCCAGGCACTTGTGGTCAAAATGCAGACTGTCAAGTGGTGAATCATTTACCTTCATGTACCTGCCGTCCTGGCTACACTGGAGATCCATTTAGATACTGCTCTCCTCAACCACCTGAACGTAAGCTGTTTTCCGAACTTCTTAATCCTTGATACTGTTTCATTTAACTAAAAAAAATCATATATAAACTCTTTCTGTTTCTATTTAAATATATCCAAAGGAATGTAATAATAATTTTCATAAATATCTACATCACTTTACAGCTATTTTTAAATTTTTATAAATAATTTTTAAAATCATCTAAGTGAACTTTAAAGAAAATCAACAAATAACCATCATAATAAAACTCTCGTGGGTATTATTTGATTTATTTTATAATCCAAGTTTCCATCCTCAAACATAATTTTTAAAATCCTCAACCATTGTATGCCTCTTTCTTTAACTGAGACATTTCTGTCGTGTTTATTAATAATTACAAATAAAAAAAAATTAAATTCAAATTTTCATATTCAAATTTTCGATAAGTAGTTCAAATTTTCTTTTCTGTACTAGTAATATAACTAACAAATTATTCATATTATTGTCAAAATTTCATTTAAAGATTCTACCAATTAAATTTTGAAATTTCAAAATGGAGGAAATGAACATCGAAAATTATATGCATAATATCCTAAATACGTAGATAAAAGCAAATTGTATTATTATTATTAAGATACATATTATTCCTTTGATTTTGAAAAGTTATTAGTAATTAACATTCAACCTCCTGAAACTGAAAGAAAATAATTAACATATACTGGTCAATACACATTATATTTTATGATCTAAAACTTTCAAATGTCCTTTAAGTTTGTTCAATTTCAGCACATTCTTCTACAAAACCAATTTTTATTACGATGACTTAATAAATGTTTGTTATAAACTTTAAAGCAATTCAAAAACTTTGAATTATAACATCTTCTGATCAAATCAACAGATCAATTAGTGATACCACTTTGTTCTTTGAATATAAATATTTTAAACTTGAAAAAAAGATACGTTTTCTTATTATTTAGAGAAAGTTAATATTTAAGACCACACAGACACCTAAAATATTTATTTATATTCAAAAATTCGTAACAAACTTCTGTTGATCGCAAAAGTTCTCGAAATAGCTGTAAAGTGGTATTCTGTACATATTTGAATGTTTACCTTGCTCCTACCTATTTGTATGCTGAAATTTTAAAGTTTTGTTTTACCTTTTATTTGACTATCCTTCTTGTATGTGTTATATGTTGCATGTTTTTTTTTTATATGTTTTACCTTCATTTACACTTTCTTGTGAGTATGCGTAAAATAAGAAATCTCTATGATTTCATGCATGTATTTGCATGTTACTTGAATGTTCTCTGTTTTTCTCTTGACTCTAGCTGTTGTTCAAGAACAGAGAGACCCTTGCAGTCCGTCACCTTGTGGCCCTAATAGCCAATGTAGGGAAGTGAATGGTCAAGCTGTTTGTTCATGTTTGCCAAATTATGTAGGAAGTCCACCAGGATGTAGACCAGAATGTGTTGTCAGTTCAGAGTGTCCACAAAATAGAGCATGCGTAAATCAGAAGTGTAGTGATCCATGTCCAGGCACATGTGGATTAAATGCACGCTGCGAAGTCATCAATCACAGTCCTATATGCAGCTGTCAACAGCGATTTACTGGTGACCCTTTTACACGTTGCTACGAAATACCACGTAAGAAGCAAATATTTAATTCATATCACTGACAGAAAAAAAAAATATTTTAGAGTCAATTCATAATATGCAATTTATCAACGAATACTGAATATAAGAAATCGTATATTTGGATTGCAAAAGTAAAATTTCACTGCATATCTTAAAAATAAAGTAAAATAAATTTGTAAAATCACACAAAGAGGAAAAGTAAAGTATCAAAAAAAATATATAAGTAATTTCATCATCTGCAACAGATAAATTAAAAAAAATGATTACTATATTTTTATTATACTTTAGAAAATATACAAATATAAAAATATTGCTCTCAAGGAATGAAAAGAAGATATATTTGAATTCTTTTTCTCTTTAGCACCACCTCCTGCTCCGGTAGCTCCAGTTCAAAGAGACCCGTGCATTCCCTCTCCATGTGGTCCGTATTCGCAGTGTAGAGATATAGGGGGATCCCCATCCTGTTCTTGTCAGCAAGGTTATACTGGGAGTCCTCCGAACTGTCGACCAGAATGTGTTATCAACTCTGAGTGTCCTAGTAATAGAGCTTGTATCAGGGAAAAATGTCAGAATCCTTGCCCAGGTTCCTGTGGAGCTGGTGCCCAGTGCACTGTGTTGAACCACACTCCAATATGCACTTGTCCAGAAGGTTACACTGGAGATCCATTCACTAATTGCTTCCCTAAACCACCAGAGCGTAAGAATATTTTAAGTATTTAAACGAAAATAAAATAAATATGTTAATAGCACGCAAAGAGAACAAGTAAAATATTACAAAGAAATACAATTAACTTTATCATCTGAAAATTAAAAAAAGAAAAAAATAAGTTTCAGTTAATTGCTTCTAGAATAACGAAAATTTATTTTCATAACGGAAATATGTTAAAATAATCAATAGAGATCAAACTTTTAAAAAAGTTTTTAGTTTGTTGATCATTTAAAAGTAGGCTATTTTGAAATTATAACAGATTAGTTCCCAGATATAACAGATTAATAATTGATCAGAATTTCAAGAAAGCAAACAATCATATAATCTACAATTTCATTATTTGAAATATTTTTTTCATATTGTGCTCAAGATTCGTGGCATAATTTATTTTATCTTACTTATATTGTGAATAAACATTGCATATTTTATCGTACTTATGCCATCAATAAACATTGCAGCTCCGGCTCCAGTAGAGAGTGATCCTTGTAATCCGTCTCCGTGCGGACCAAATGCACAGTGTAGGGACGGTGTCTGCACATGTTTGCCTGAATACTCAGGGGATCCATACAGAGGTTGTCGACCAGAATGTGTATTGAGTTCTGATTGCCCGAGAGATAGAGCATGCGTTAGAAACAAATGTATTGATCCTTGCCCTGGAACTTGTGGACAAGGGGCTCGCTGTGATGTAGTAAATCATATCCCTATGTGTAGCTGTCCTGAAGGGTTCGCTGGCGATCCTTTCGTTAGCTGTAGATCGGTCCCAAGTAAGCATTATTCATTAATTTGTATACCTGTAAAATTTAAACTTTCTACAAGACCTTTCAAAATAAGAAATGAAAAGAAATCTGGATTTTGATCGTAAATACCCATGTTATATTGTTGAGCATTTCTTTAAATATTCAAAATTCATCTTTGAGAATAATTATGGAAAGGTTTGCTAGAAATGTTAGTCAAATTAGCTCATTCGTGTCAAATTTAAATAAATAAAAGATTTTTCAAATAATACATTTGTTTATCAAGATGTACCAACAAGAAAGAAAAA
Organism: Thermobia domestica; assembly: GCF_964235325.1. Classification (NCBI taxonomy): domain Eukaryota; kingdom Metazoa; phylum Arthropoda; class Insecta; order Zygentoma; family Lepismatidae; genus Thermobia; species Thermobia domestica. The sequence continues at coordinate 37,693,088 of NC_137462.1, read as the reverse complement.
TAATTTCGAAATCTTATTCAACTTGGATTCTAAACATTCGTGGATTTCATTCACAGAACCTGTCGTCACACAACCTTGCAATCCATCACCCTGCGGTCCTAACAGTCAATGTCGTGAAGTTAATGGACAAGCTGTTTGTTCATGCGTGCCTGGATACATAGGAAGTCCCCCAACATGTAGACCTGAGTGTGTGACTAACTCTGAATGTCCTCAGACTGAAGCGTGCTCAAACCAGAAATGTAGAAACCCTTGTCTTGGTACATGTGGAGTAGGAGCTCGATGTCAAGTTATCAACCACAATCCAATTTGTAGTTGTCCATCTCGCTACACTGGCGATCCTTTCGTCAGATGCATGCCCATACGTAAGAATTCTACTTCTCTTATTTTTATTTTCACTTTTAGTTGTAAGTTGTAAAATTATATATTGAATGTTATATATGTTTTTTACCTATATACTCTTTCATCTCTGCATGTTATTTATATATTTGTGCATTTTAATATTTGCCTGTTTGTTTTATGTTTATTGCATAAAAGAGAATGAATTATCTGCATGTTGACTGTTTTCTGTTACATTTATCTGTGTATATACACATATATTCTTAAATGTTTATGAATGTTACTTGTCTTTCACATTACTTTCAATGTCTTTGTGTTTCCTGTCCCTAGAATTTATTTAATTTATTATTTTTATTTACATAAATGTGTACAATAACTAATTTGCAGAATGAGTCTCATGAATGACCTATATATATATGCATTTTGTGTCTACATATTCTCTTGTTTCCATATTTTTTTCCTAAATGTTCTTAGTTTTCCTACTTTATTCATATTTTATGTTAAATATTTCTATACTTTAGCATGAAATGAATGTCAGAATGAAGATAAATGCATGTTTATACTTGTTATGTTTGCACGGTGAATTTATTCATGTTGATGTTTTTTTCTAATGCAAGTGAATCTTATGATTGCGTGAAACATACTTGTTTGTTTGTTTATGTTTACTATTTTCCTTGTGTATGATACCTATTTCTGTTCTTGTTTCCCTTGTGTATGATATTTTTTTATTATTTATTGAATGTTAGCATGTAGGCATGTGTTCCTCCATTTTAAATGTTTCTTACACTTTCATCTTGTTTTTATGTTACTTTTTGCACGTGAATTGTAATATGCATGACTGTTTTTACTCTAGCGGAAACACCTCCTGCACCAAAGAATCCTTGCCAGCCATCCCCGTGTGGTCCAAATGCACAGTGTCAAGTCGTAGGTGACAGTCCTGCCTGCTCTTGTCTTCCTGAATTTAAAGGTTCACCACCAAACTGTCGACCAGAATGTGTGACCAATAGCGAATGTGCTAGCCATTTGGCTTGCATTAATCAAAAATGTGCTGATCCTTGCCCTGGAATATGTGGAGCCAACGCAGAATGTCGTGTTGTAAGCCATGCACCAACATGCTTATGTTCAGTTGGCTACACAGGTGATCCCTTTACGCAGTGCGTCGTTGAACAACGTAAGATTTCTTTTTACTTTACAGCTTTTATTGTTTCGTCGTTTTTCTGAGGAAATTAGCACCCTATTATTACTTTAAAGGAATCACAAAACATTTATTTTATTTTAATGAACTTTTATTGCAAATACTTAGTTCAAAATAGAACAGAAGTCACTTTAGCGTTAACTCTATATAAAAGCTATCTATATATTAAAATGCTAGGTTTATATGTTTGTGGGCAATTCTTTTGACAATCTCGGAAACCACAGGTTCTAGAAAGATGCCGTTTTAACTGTTCGATTGCAAATTTTGTGTAGATTGTTCAGTTCTAATTGAATATTTAAAAGTCCGTTATTTCTTTATTACATTTTTATGTCTACACTGGAAGCATTGAAATTTGAGAAAGTAATGCTCATATCCTACGAGTTATACATTCCAACACCACACATTTATATACGGGCTTAGTATATCTCTCCGGCGTTTATTTCATGGCCTAATGATAATGAAAAACGAAGGATAACCATTTCTCCAGTCTTAGATGAATCTTCATTGTTTAGAGTGTTTTGTCCAATGAACACCATATATCACTGACATTATAATTAAATCTATGTGTAATATGTTTGCTTGTTACATACTGCATGCAAGAAGAAAGAAAATACTGATCATACATGACTTAGAAACTCCAACTGGAAGTAGGCTCAAATCTTGCAAACGGTGCGGGATATTGAAAAAATAATCGAAAAAAAAAATCTCCCCTTCATGATATCCCTTGAAGACTTTTATCAAGACTTTCTTCACTTGTGTCTGTAAAGGAACATGTACAGATGTTGAAAGAAATGACAAAGAGACTCATGCTCATATGTGAATGATGCTCTATCTAGAGAGCGCAGGTTCAGCTAGTATACTCTTATAATTTGTAGTCCTCAATCAACATGCTAACAAAGAAGAGCACAGAATACTTATGAGATAATTATTCATTTTGGATTAATTTAGATGTGATTACATTTTCGTTTTCAATTCTTTAATATGGTGTGACAAAATCTTCAGTGCCATCCTAATTCAACATACAACCTATAATTAAAACTAAATTGTATAAATGATATAATTAACCATATAATGCCAATATATTTCCAGCGAAAATATTTTCAGAAACCCCTTCTGCTTTCATTCTCAGTCTCTTCAAATACGAATAATGATACGTATTTATGGATTCTTCATTAATATTACTAAAAAGTAAATTATGGGATTTTAACGAACTCATACAGTAAAAATATAGGGTGTCTAAAAAATTCATGTTCTTTTTTTTTTTAAAAAAAAAAAATATTGGTTTGCAATACTGCAATGCATGTGTCGCCGCGTAACGCACAAAACGTGATGTAGATACCATATCATTCAGTTATCATGAAGAAATGGGACGCTGTACAGCATGCACATGATGTGAAAACATGTTATAAGAATAACGACAGTGTGGAGGTTACAGATCATAAATTTCGGTGACACTATCAACTCCGCAGTATGCACAAGTTGGATCTGTTTGTGCATCTGAATATTGACCTACATCAATTGAGAAACTGAACGCACAAATCATTGAAGAAATCAACCAGATTCCTGTGGATATGTTACGTCGACAATGAACGATGTTCCTGGACGGCATCAGGAATACTTACGCAAAAACGGTCACCATCTTACTGACGTTACCTTCAAGACATGAGGTCATCTTGTGACTGAGTTAATTAGTTTAGTAACGGCATACCCTATACTATTCATCAGCATACTGACATACCTTATATACTTAGTTCGAAGTACATCTTTTATTTACCATTTCAAAAAGCTCATATTTTAGAGATACAAGAAAACACAACTTTCACTTTTTCCACAAATAATCATTTCACAGAATAGAACCCACGTAGATTTTACCATAGAATGTAACTCATGTAGATGTTACCACTTTGTTCACCACTTTTACTACTATGACCAACTTACTCCAATATCATACTTCTGGACTTATACGTAAAAGGAATTAATAGGTAAGTTCAAACTTAATGAATTTTGGATTTTTGAACGAAACCCTCGATAATACAGATCCACTTATTGTTAAATTACCTTCATCCAAATTTAACTTGACTTCCTTCTTTCTTGTAGCAATACCATTCAAACACATTCCTTTCAATATGTGATTAGTTCTTGTAATTATTTTAACCTCCTTTTGAGTAGCAATTTTATTCAAATTAATAGATAATTTAGACCAAAAACAAATAGAAATCCACTTTTTATCATTTTTGCTATTCATGGATGTCCAAAACTCTTTTCCTTAGTTTCTCTAAAGTATCTCAAGAGTATCTGTTTATTTACACTAATTCAAAAATAATTTTTATTTGATTTTTAATTTCATACTCCGGAGATACCAATCCATAAACTCTAAGGAAGAAATTCAACTACACATTAGCTTTAGTTTTCAATGAATGTATTGATTTACTGTGTAGTAGAAATTACATATAAAAGTTTTCCTGTATAAATTGGAAGCAAATATATTGTTCTGTTTCCTGAATTTTAAATCAGAGAGGTTCAATTTATTGTTCTTTTCAAACTCGATCATGAATTGAATTATAGAATTTAATTCATGAAGCAAGTTCAGCAGTCGTTCATCAGTTTTATACACTATTACTGTGTAAATTATATATAGGATAATTATAATTAAAGTCCCACTTTCGAAATGCTGTAAAAAAAAAAAAAAAAAAAAAACGCTCAGAATGACTTCAAATTTGAACTGAATATATTTGAAGAAGGAGAAACAGTATGGGGAAACAGTATGGCATAAAAAAATAAGTTTCAAAGTGTATCAATAGATGGCGCTGTATGCAGCATAATTAAAGTGGATTCAGTTACAAGTGACATTTTGAATCGAAATACGACGACTTTCCCATGAGTTACAAATTAAACCAAACTGTAATGTTCAATGGGCATGATTGTTTCGGTTTTGTGACGGAAAAAAATGACTAAATGGTACGACCTTGCCGTGGTGGATGGGTTTTTTCACTAACAGTGCCACAACTGTTGAATAACTTGGAATCCATTTTTTTTCAGTCACAAAACTGAAACAATCATGCACATTGAACAGTACAGTTTTTTTTTCATGTGCAACTTTTGTCAAAGCCGTCGTATTTCGATTCAAAATGTCACTTGTAACCGAATCCAATTTCGTTATATCACTTACAGCGCTATCTATTGATATACTTTGGAACCTTGTCTTATGCCATACCGTTTCCCCCTTCTTCAATTATATTCAGTTCAAATTTGATGTCATTCTGACTAGTGGTTCTTTTTTTACAGCATATTGAAAGTGGGACTTCAATAATAACCACCCTGTATATTAACATATATATGTTGCATTCGAAATGATCGTAACTATATTGACCAATAAACGAAATATCGGATAGTTTTTCCATCTATCTATTTGTATGTCTCATCTTGATATCTGAAGTAATTGGTATTGGAACATATTTTCAGTATCATTATTATCTCCTATATTTCCTCATATTAAATTTACTCTATTTTAACCAAAGTTGAGTGATTTTAAAACCAGATTTACCAGAATAGAGTTCAACATGTCCAATACGTATACAAACATTACTATTTGATTATTAGCATTCACTAAGGAGCAAACATCAGTTTTTCCAAAATTGACTATTTTCTAACATCAAAATTTATCCATATTACTTGTTATGGATAAATTTTTATTTAACCGTTCCACAAGTTCAGTTTATTGTCTTTCTCAAACTTAATCGTAAGATGTTTTCACGAGACAGTAGTTCTGAGAGAAACCGTTTCTTTGTGGATTTTAGATAAACCATGTACGAGTTTTTTAAAAAAATATGCATCTACACTTAATAGTTTAGCAATAGTACAAGGATCATGGATCATTCTTATTACTGTCACAAAAACTTTAAAGGTAGACACTTCACTGGTTATACAGGGTGTTACAAATGTTTGTCTCAATATTTTTGTAATAGATTCCTCGCAATTAAAATAAGAAAAACAAGAAGTTCATATGGACGTGGCAGGAAGTGCAATGTTTCATAATTATAGGGCGTCGAAAACGTGAAAAAATGAACTTTAAAGATCCATATTTCCACTACTATAGGACCGATCGTAGTCGGGTCAAGACGTCACTGAGGAACTAGTATGTGAACTATCCAAATATCCATCTTTCAGAACCTCCGGTACTTGGACAATCATTTTTAGAGAGGCTGTTTTGGGACTGCTTGAATATTCTCCACCTACCTATCTAAAAACTGGTGTGCAAGTACCGGAGTATTCTTAAACATGGATATTTTGAAGTTCACATACTAGTTCCTCAGTGATATCTTGACCTGACTACGATAGGTCCCATAGTAGTGATGCTATGAACTTTTAAAGTTCACTTGTTTCATATTTTCGGCATCCTAAAACTACGAAACTATGGACTTACGACCACAGGACCATATGAACTTTTTTTTTATTTTGATCTGAGGAACCTCTTCCCAAAATAAGGGCCACTATGGCTCAGTGGTAGAGCGTTCACCTCTGGTGCTTGGGGTCACGGGTTCGATCCCATCCCCCGCCAAGTGAACTTTGTGGTGGACAAACACCGTGTACGTGGGTTTCCTCGGGGTTCTCCCGTTTCCTCCTACTTTCTTCATTCCACCATTTCACTCATATCTCATAATCACCGTCTCCTTTAGCCTAACTGGCACAACCGTGAGACGTAAAACTCAAAGATTTCATTTCATTTTTTCTATTTTTCAAAAATATTGTGACAAATTTTTGCAACACCCTGTATATGGTTTACCTAAAATCCATGAAGAAGAGGTTTCTTTCAGAACTATTGTCGGGAGAAACATCCCACATACCTACTTGCAAAATGGTTAAATAAAAACATAATACCGTAATTAATACGGGTAAGTTTAGATGCACGATTGAAAATAGTCAATTTTTAGAAACTAATAATTGCTTCTCAGTAAATGTGCAAATAATCTAAAAATAGCTTTTTTTAGATACAATAGACATATTAAACTCCATTCTGATAAATTTGACTTTAGAATGTACTCAACTTTGGTTAAAACAGAATAAATTAAATTACTTAAAACGTGACGAAGTAATAAAAATACTAAAGATGTGTCTGAACAGCGACTGTTTCAGGTTTGAAGATAAGACATACAAACAGAAGAAATTTTCACAAGTAATTCATTATTTTGTGTATTGGTCAATGCAGTTACAAATTATTTTGAATGCGACATTTTCAAAAAAAAAAAAAAAAAGTATTAAATATTGTAGATGTATAGATGACAAAAATTGTAGTGCACATAGCTGACGAACAACTGCTGAGTTGGCTTCAGGAACTGAATTCTATACATCCTAAAAATTAAATTTACGATCGAATTTGAGAAATACAACAAAGTGTACTTCCTTGATTTAACGATTCGGAGGACAGAATAGCAAATTTACTTTCACTTCCAATTTATAAAAAAAAATGCCTTCTGCTTATGATTTTTAAATGCACAGTAAATCAGCACACTCATTTAAAACTAAAGCTAATGTGTAGGCGAATTTCTTCCTTTTTGTCTATACATTGGCATCTACGGAGAAAGAAATTAACAATCAAATAAAAAATTAATTTTGAATTAAGGAAAATAAATAATACTCTTGAAATGCATTAGAAAATCTGAGGAAACAAGTTTTGGACATCCGTAGTATATCCAATAGTAAGGTTATAAATGATAATGGAGAAAACAGACTTCTATTCATATGCCTAAATTATCTGTTACATTGAATAAAATCGTTAATAAATATGGTTTATTGGCAACTTATATGTCTCCGATTAATATACAGAAGCAGTTTATGGACTACAAAATAAATAAATAAAAATGGGTGTATGTGGAAGAATATGAAGCTATTTGTTAATGTGAAAACGCTTACATTTGTATGAACAAGAGTATTATTGACACCATGGTCAAGGAACTTGTGGAGACTTTAAATATCAGGATTCTGCAATTTTAAGTTTTATAAACACCCAAGGATATCTAACCAAAGTATCATGGAGGTTAAAATCATTAGAAAAATATCATACGTTTGAAGGAATGTGTCTGAATCGTATAAGAAAGAAGAAAATCAAGCTAAATTTTGATAATGGAACCTTAACAAGAACTGGGTATTATCAATGGTTTCATTCGAAAATTTAAGATTTATTAAGAGTCTTCATCCCGGCAAAATTAAAATACCGCTAATTATACAGTAATTATGTGATATCTTCAAATAGATAAAAGATAATTAAAATATGGAACAAGAGCGCCCTAGACAATATTATTTTGCGTGAGGTACCGTTATCACAAGTCACCTAGTGGCGTTCCGTTTTCAGCTGTTTAGAAACGCGAAAATAAATGCCGATTTTCAAAATGGCTCGAATTCGAAAGCAGATAAGTGAGTCGTGATAACGGTATCTCATGTAAAATAATATTGTCTAGGGCGCTCTTGTTCCACATTTCGATTATCTTTTATCTATTTGAAGATATCACATAATTACTGTAAAATTAGCGGTATTTTAATTTCGCCGGGATGAAGACTCTTAAGTTTAAAATTACTTATTTATTTTCATTACTAATAAGCCCAGTGGCGTGATAATGGAACAGTTAGTTATGGTGTTTATAGAATTATGAAGTGACAAAATCTATATGGGATTTATTCTGTGGTAAAATCTGGCAAAATCTACAAAGTTATATTCTGTGCAATAATGGTTTGATAGTGGATAAACCATAAGTTGTGTTTCGATTATTTAGTTATTATAATATTTTTACAGTATGTTAGTCAAGATATCACAATTTACTTTTTATTGGAGCAAAGGTCCTATTTACTCAACTTAGGCGTTCGTTTATCCGGATACTTCTCCGAGATGCCTGAACCGTTTTAAACCAAATTTGGTATGATGTCTCAACCTCGCGTGGTATGATGCCCACGCGCAGTGAGTGTTGTAAGTGGTTGCTTGTCCCGATCGGATAGCATTGAGGAATAATCACCGAAAAACGGGTTGTCTATAAACTTAACATTGGAAAAGCATTTGGGGCTCGAATTCTCATTGTAAATCATGGAAAAAAGAATTTTCAGCGTTACGAATAGGGCGAAATCCATTTCGTTTTGTTCTACGAATACAATTTTTTCGAAACGAAGCTCCTCCTTAATCGACTTTTTAGGCATTCATTTGACGGGATACTCCTCCGAGATGGTTGAACAGTTTTTAACCAAATGTGACATGGTGATTCGAGAGCGCACGCTGAGTGTTGTTAGGGGTCACATGTCCCGATTGGACATACCATTGAGGAATAATAACCGAAAAATAAGAATAATCAATAGAGGTCGATCGCTTCGCTCCAAATTTTCAATTATTGTATACCTAGTTTAATACCAGGTGTGAGCACCTGCGTTGCTTGGTTTTAATTCAGGAACTGGATAAAAAGAGTATGCATCCGTCGATACCAGATCTTAGTTGAGTAGATGGATAAAAAGAGGGGAAGTCAATTGCCAGGGATTTATCCTCTGCTGTTATGTAAGCTCGCACACCAAACATGTAATGAGAGTAGCATGCAGGCAAGGCTCTATTAGAAACTGCGAGAAACGTACGTGCATACATTTTCACTTTCTCCCCCCCCCCCTTCCGAGCCGAAAATCGGTAAAAACAGCTTCGTACACTCTTAGATCTAGTAAAGATCCATCTGTGAACAAAATTTGGTGGCTTTAGGTGAATCCTTTCTTTGCGGAAAACTAATGAAAGACACACACATACCCATATATTAATTAATTAAAGAACCGCAAACGTGTGGGTTTAGTATATTCATCATGTTTTGTACTTGGAGCGACTGAGAATGAAAGCAGTAGTGGCATTCGAAAATGTTTTTTTGCTGGAAAGACACTGGCACTATAATGTTAGTCATATCATTTAATTAAGAAAAATGAACCACAATTTCTGTTTTCCATTTAAATTCTATAAACTCTAATGGGTCAATGCAAAACCACGCTCAGGAATTCTATCATTTTACTTACAGATTTCTGTAAATTCCTGAATTTTCTTTCCTGAACATCCAAGCTTTCGACTCTCCCCTGGAGTCTTGGTCACGGAGGTTAAAACCAGGAAGAGAAAGATATGTTGTTTCAAAAAGATATTCTGTTCTTTTTCTTCCTGTTTTTAACCTCCGTGACCAAAACTCCAGGCAATAGTCGAAAGCTTGAAAGTCTAAAGAAAATTCAAGAATTACAAATCTGTAAGTGTAATGGGTCAATTCATTTTAAGTGATCTAACATTACTTATTCAACTCAATCATTTTTTTTTTTATTTATTTATTTATTACGACTGCTTCGGAGAAGAGGCTCAAGCCCACAATCATATATTTTCTACATCTTCTCTGCTAAGAAAGCTGTTCGTGTTTAGGTCATGACTATCTCCATCTTTGGCATTTGTGAGTGTTTACGCCAGATTAAATATGTCGCCTCTGGATCATGATAAATATCTAAAGAACCACACTGTTTTAATAAGTTCGTTTTAGATTATATTATAACATTCATCCTAATTATCTGAAATATAAATTTGAAATAGGTTTCCAATATGTAAAAATAACTCCCCAAAAATTATGTTCCATGATAATTTTCGTTTAAAGTGTTCTTTTTTGACCTAATATGTCGTACATTTTCTTTGAAGCTTCCTAACCATCCTCTCTGTAGGGGCTTAATATCAGTGAGGAATAAAAGAATGGATTTACTTTTTCTATCCCCTCGCTCCACTGGTTTCTTTTAGAGTTACATGATAAATTTTCTTAAATTTGTTCTGGTTTTGATAGTACTCCTTTCAGTAATCCCAAGTGCTTGAGATTAAAACCAGTCAAGAACGAACGGTGAATTTGGCCTCCTTATTTGGTATGGATTATTCCTTCTCCACTACCACCAATTTAAAAAATCCATATGTTCCACATTCATTTCCGTTACAACTGTTCGACAAATTTTTAGTGTAATATGTTAGTGTACATTTTCTTTAAGCTTTTTAATCATCCCCTCTGTATGGATCTAAAATCAGTAAAGAATTAGGTAACAGTATAAACTCCTCCCGATTTTTTAAAAGTTCAACGATAACTTATATAAAACTCAGCTGGTTTTAATACAATATAATATATAATTTCTTTGACTCTTTCCCGTAGCCCCCTGTGCTTAGGTATCAGTCAAAAATGAGCATTGCATTTAGCTCCTAATGTGGTATGAACTACTCCCCCTCCCAAATTAAAAAAATATATATATGATGCAAGAGATCTTTAGTAAAAATATTAGATTTACATGGAATATTACATATACGTTTTGAAGCTTCGCAATCATTTCCACTAGTTGGATATAAAATCAACTGAGAACTAGAGAATGAACTTCCCCGCTTCCCAGGTTTTATATATCTATATATATATGAAAAAGCTCTAGGATACTTTTCGTAAATATTATTCGATTTTGCAGTTGAAGTAGATCAAATATCAGGACTCATATAACTGCCCCGTTCCCCCGAAGGTTTAAATGAAAATACTATAATAACCTTTGTAAAAAGTGGATCGATTATAGTCTATTTTTTCTGAGAATTTCCAATTACTTCAATTATACTTGCAGTTGAAATGGGTCAATAACGAGGGAGCACAATGTCCCCAATTTCATATAACGTATTTTACTGAATAATTATTAAACAAACTCATATTATTATACAATATTATGTGTAGTTTGCCGGACTTACCTTTATAGCTTTGGGTTTAAATTAGTCAGAAGTAGGATCGCTCGCTTCAGCAATGCACAATATCATTAGTGTAATTTATTTATTTTCTGTGTATTCTGAAAATATATGTTAAATCCAAACATAAGTAATATAAAATTTGCGTTTCTTTCTTAATCAAAACTAAAATTATCTACATTAGAGAAAATTAAAAAAAACTGACACATCACCACTAAATCTATGCGATGGCAAAAACTTCCTTGAGCTCCTAGAGATATTTTTCGGAACTTTTTCCTATAGTGTTGATAAGGAGTGGCGTCTACCTTATTGGCCATGTTAATGATACCAATTCTTAGCCGAGAAGCATTTTTTTTAAACAAAGGAAAAGCAAGAGAAGGTCGATTTCTAAATCAGGTAAATACGGTAGTCTGGTCGTTCTAACCGCAAAAGTTAGAGCATTTAGATTTTTGTAGTAAAAAGGTTTTTTTCTTCTATTTTAAAAAATTTTCATTGAATCTATTTAAAAAAATAGCAAAAATGTAAGACCAGTTCAGGGAACGGTCATTTATAATGTACACTACCAATACATCTATGAAAACATTGTAGAACACCGGGAATAAATTTTTACATCAAGTAGAGCTTATATTTAATTAATAATAATAAATGCAAATTCCGTACACACTGGGAAATCAGGTCCGGTCAGAGGAAAGATGGATGACCGTTCGTCTTCACCAGATGTTCGCATTGCGGCTTCCACTCAGTGTCGTGAGGATAATTGTTGCGCTATTTGAGAGAAGGCAGGACCGAATTCCATTCTAGAAAGATAGCATTAACGGTGAGGAGAGCTGATGTGTTGACCACACATCTCCCCAAACACATGAGTACCACAAGCCAGCTTTTAGCCTCTGCCTCTCTAAGAGCTACTGTACCGGAAGTTTAGTAATAATGATAAGGAGAAGTTCCGAAAAATTGTGTGGAAAATATTTGTGGTAATTCTTATTTATAAATTCTAAAATATTATGCCATGAACTGACTTTTGATTGATATTATTAGTAATCGGATATAACACATCAAAGAAAAATATATTTGAGAATGCATATGAGAAAGTAAATCAAATGAAAGTAAATTTCCTTATAGCCGTGTAACGCTGAAATCTGAGAAGTCCAAAAGGAAATTATGTTCTTGTATTTCTACAATCTTATTCAGAAAACCTCTTGGTCTCTAATCTTTAATTTAAAACATGTATATCCTCTTCATTTAGGTAGGGTTGTTCTTTTTAAGGGGTGCTTTAATCTGTTGAAAATATTTATTACAAGAATACTTATCAAACATACAATCTACACATTTACTTACAAAATCTATGAGTATGTGTTATAACATTAGATTGATTTAACATCTATAGCCCGTAATGTAATAATTGTGTATTAATTTCCAGCGACTGAAGCTTGTAGGTACTATAAAATCATTCAATTCTTATTTACACCGTTGAAATGTAAGAGAGTTATATATTTTATTGTTCCTATAAGCTTCAGTTTACTGGAATTTACACAGAAGGCATAAGTATGCAGTTATTTACAACAAAATTATATTAACTCCTGGCACAAATAAGTTCTACAACATTTTTTTCTTTTAAATATGTGTGTGTAAACAAGTAAAAAATATGTGATATTTTTCACCTTTATAATTAGTCCAGCATTTTAAAAATCCATTTCCTGATGGACATATAATAATAAATAAATAAAAGAAAAAGAATAATGAAATAAAGGAAAGAAAAATCTTTTACCTAGGATATAATTTCTATTGTGACTTTGTGACTGATGTGACATTGTTTCCATTGTGAGCAACTGCTAGGTATCTTATAGCACCATAATAAAATTAACTACATTAAACTGAAAAACAACTTCCATAAAAAAATTATAACAAAATTTTCAAAATAGTAATATATATTACACTTTTACAATGTCTTGCCTATAATTAAACCTTTGATATATTGAAGTAGAACCACAGCTATTATTCGTTTCTACAAAATTTCAGCTAAACCTGTTGTCCAGGAGAGACCCACACCTTGCACACCATCTCCTTGCGGTGCTAATGCAGTTTGCAGAGAACAAAATGGAGCCGGTTCTTGCACTTGCCTCCCAGATTACTTAGGCAATCCCTACGAGGGTTGTCGACCTGAGTGTGTCCTGAATTCTGATTGTACAACAAATCGAGCTTGTGTTCGCAACAAGTGCCAAGATCCTTGTCCAGGAACTTGTGGTCAAAATGCAGATTGTCAAGTAGTCAACCACTTACCTTCATGTACTTGTCGAGCTGGATACACTGGAGATCCATTCCGAGCTTGTACCATCCTACCCCAACAACGTAAGACATCTTTTGTAGTAATTTTCTTTTGTTCATTGCTCATATTTTGAGCCTTAGCTTTTTTCCAAGTATTCATATCAATAATTTCTGTTCATATTTAAATATAAACAAATCTAGAAAACATTCGTAATAATATACATTTTTTAAAACTTATCTTCTATCTTTTTAGCTGATTTATCAGAATTTATTCACAATAATTCTTTAAGATATTTTTTCTTCTTAAAACTTTACAGTCCCCGAAAATGTAGCTTTATATTCTAATTCTAACCTTTCATCAATAGCTGTTAAAGTTGAACCCGGAAATCCATGCAGTCCATCCCCTTGTGGACCAAACAGTCAATGCCGAGAAGTAAATGGTCAAGCAGTATGCTCCTGTTTACCAAATTATATGGGAACTCCTCCAGGATGTAGACCGGAGTGTGTCGTCAGTTCAGAATGTCCACAAAACAGAGCTTGTGTCAACCAAAAATGCACTGATCCTTGTCCAGGTACTTGCGGTCTGAATGCTCAATGCCAGGTGATCAATCACAGTCCAATATGCAGTTGCCGTCAGGGATATACTGGTGACCCATTCACAAGATGTTCTGAAATTCCACGTAAGCATGTTTCCATAGTCAGTTTGATATCAGATATTCTTGAACCATTAACATAAATCCAGTGACGTAATAGAGATAGTATAGAAATGTTGAAAACAACAAATATTTGAGTGCAAAACGAAATCCTAAAATTGAACGTTCAAAATTATTTCATAATGATCAAAAGTCTTAAAATTTAATTTTGATTCTATATTTTTGAATCAACTACTTTATTTTTATTAAATATCCTGATGGTTTTTCCCTTTCTTTTTCCATTAATTTTGTAAGGAGGTCATTGACATTTCCCAATTGCATAATTTATTTTAAAATGAAAAGTAGTCTCGATTTTCATATTTATAACAATATATATTTCCGATATTATATACCTTTTGAAGAATATAGACACTCTGAACATTATTATATATACGAATTGAACTTTACCTTATAGCACCATCTCGAGAACCAGAACGCCCAGTTCACGTTGATCCATGTGTGCCTTCTCCATGCGGACCTTATTCACAATGCAGAGATATAGGTGGAACTCCGTCCTGCTCTTGTCAACCAGGATACATCGGAACTCCTCCCAATTGTCGCCCTGAGTGTGTTATTAACTCTGAGTGTCCCAGCAATAGGGCGTGCATTAGAGAGAAGTGTATAGATCCTTGTCCCGGCTCTTGTGGCGCTGGAGCACGATGCGTCGTATTGAATCATACTCCAGTGTGCACTTGTCCAGAGGGATACACTGGAGATCCTTTCACGAACTGCTATCCAAAACCACCTGAACGTAAGACTTGTTCTCAGTTTTCTTCTAAAAACAATTGTTTTTGCTCTATTAACCTTAGAGAGCATTGTTAATTAATTTAATTCAGTAATTCATGTCAACATTATTCCATTCCGCAGTTCTTATAAGTCACTAGCAAATATGGGTGTTCTTTTGTTGATAGATTCCAAACAAATTGACCGATTGGAATACAGTTTTCAGTACTGTGCAGAGAACTACTTTCTCCGTATATCACGCAAAAATAAAATAAAATTAATTAACTCGATCCAACGTTATTCGATAAAGGTATATATCCATTTTTACTAGTGACTGTATATGTTTACTGTTAGCAGAATTTTCTTAAAAGTAATATCAAGTAGTAATTCCTAAGAAAAAGTCTTAATTGCATTAATATTCTTGTTCAAAATAGTTATAAACTAAACATTTGATATTCGAATATTTCCTTAATCTGAAACAAATTTGAAGTTTTTTCAAGGTATATTTAAAAAAAATGAATTTGAAGTAACTACTAGTGTTGAACCTCATTGGATCAAATATTCCTCCTGATTACAGCACCTGCTCCAGTAGAGACTGATCCCTGCAATCCATCGCCGTGTGGTCCAAATGCACAATGTAGGGATGGTGTTTGTACTTGCATGCCAGAATTCTTCGGAGATCCTTATGTTGGCTGCCGTCCCGAGTGTGTACTTAGTTCAGATTGTAGTCGAGACAAAGCATGTATACGTCAGAAATGTTTAGATCCTTGTCCAGGCACTTGTGGGCAAGGTGCTCAGTGCGATGTTGTGAACCACATTCCTATGTGTAGTTGTCCTCCAGGATTTTCAGGAGATCCATTTGTGCAATGCAGAGCTGTGCAAAGTAAGAATAAATGCAATTTCTTTCATTACCATAATCTTTGAGAGCATAAGATATAGGTTAAAAACAATATGTACAAGAGAGTGATTTATAAGAAAAGCTCCTCAATCTTACTTTTCAGTTAGTTAGTTACGGACCCATGTGATTTATAAAAAAAATATAATTTTCGTTTTCAATTATTGTAATGGAAAGCAATTATTAAATGAAAATTTTATAAGAAGAGGAAAATATTAAAAGACGATATAAGTATCCTCTAAGGTACATATATGAATTTCATTTGAAATCTAGTTTTTGATAATGGATATTCTGTTTTCTAAGTAAATTACTACTTTACCATATATAAACTTCATTAGTACCATATTTATATAAAGAAATTCAATATATGTCTACTATTCTAATAAGATCTATATAAAGTTATAATATATCACTGATTTCTGATTTTACCAAAACTATCTCAATTGTTTTGTAGAGGTCGCCTTATTTAAGTCACCTGTCTTCGTTTATTTTGTATTTCATACAACTACAATTTTATGATTTTAAACTGACTTGAACCAAGCTAGTTATTAAACAAATACAAAAAAAAAAAAAAATGCTTCAATTAAAACGACTTGCTTTTATTAAGTTTATATCATATACTTGATCATTTAAAAAAAATACGTGATTTCAATATTCGTAAAATTGGAAGATTTGTCTGAGACTGTGCTAAGATATGTTACCTCTTTTACCATTGCTATACTTCACTGGTTTTTCTTCTGTCTGTAGCTCCGGTTGTAACTCAGCCATGCAATCCATCCCCATGTGGTCCAAACAGTCAATGTCGAGAAGTCAATGGACAAGCCGTATGTTCATGTCTACCAGGTTATGTAGGCAGTCCTCCAACGTGTCGACCAGAATGTGTTGTTAATTCAGAATGCCCACAAAATCAGGCATGCTCGAATCAGAAGTGTAGGGATCCTTGTCCTGGTACTTGTGGCGTCGGTGCACGCTGTGAGGTCATTAATCACAACCCAATTTGTAGCTGTCCTGCACGGTATACTGGAGATCCATTTGTGAGATGTCAACCTATACGTAAGCACTTTTTTCTCGAAGTTATAAAGTTCTCAATGTGCTCATTGCAACTATTTTTTAAGAAGGAAGGTTTCAAACCGTAATTTAAAATAGATTTCATTGTTTCATTCAGTTATTTAACATTTTACGATATATTTCTTCAACATAAAAGTGCCCAATTTCTTGAACAAGAAACCATTTATACTGTTCTCATAAACTAAAAAAATAGCATATTAGTCTTTTTTTCTTTTAAATAATAACAAAAATATTCAAAATTGATTTTTGAGAAATTAATATTTCTTCAGCTCCTTTCTCTTGTTTTATTTCATATTTTTCAACTCTCCTTTTACTCTTTTTTCAAAATAACATCCTTTTGTTATACAGCTGAAACACCGCCTGCACCACCAAGGAATCCATGTGACCCCTCTCCCTGCGGCCCTAATGCACAATGTCGTGTAGCTGGAGACAGTCCGTCATGTTCATGTTTACCAGAATTCCGAGGTGCACCTCCGAATTGTAGACCAGAATGTGTAACCAACAGTGAATGTGATAGTCGGTTGGCCTGTATCAATCAGAAATGTGCAGACCCTTGTCCAGGGTCATGTGGAGCGAATGCAGAATGTCGTGTAGTGAGTCATGCGGTAACTTGCGTCTGTCCCACTGGGTATACAGGAAATCCATTCATCCAATGCGATATCAGACAACGTAAGATATCCCATTATTTATCTCCTTTGTTATACAGTATTGAATTTTAATCAGAGCTCAGTAATTAAAAGGTTTTTAAAGATTACATTTATATGAAACTTTATTATTACCAAATGAAATTAGATTAATTGTTAGCAGTAACGTCTCATAATCCTTATATTTAATATTTTACAGTACATACTCCGAAAAATAAATTGTAACTAGTAGATTTATCTTTGACAGAAGTCCTAATTTATTCCATTAAGTATACATCATAATGATCTTTAGCTCATTTAGTTTTCAAACTATCTAATAAGAGAATTTCGAATCAAACAAATGTACAGTATGGTACATCCAAGAAATATTAACTCATAGATACGTTATAAAGTTGTCATTTAAAAATCAGCATGTTATTAGAAATGTTATTCTTTTTTCAAATGTTTATCATAGTCATCTATCAAAATTTGTGAAAAAACATATATCAATTCCCCCTTTCAGCAGAACCACTTCCTCAGGAAAGACCAACTCCTTGTGTTCCATCTCCCTGCGGAGCTAATGCTGTTTGTAGAGAACAAAATGGAGCTGGTTCCTGCACTTGTCTCCCAGATTATATAGGCAATCCCTACGAAGGCTGTCGTCCAGAATGTACCCAAAACACTGATTGTCCAGCAAATAGAGCATGTATACGCAACAAGTGTCAAGATCCTTGTCCGGGTACCTGTGGCCAGAACGCAGACTGCCAAGTGGTCAACCATTTACCTTCATGCACTTGTCGCACTGGTTATACAGGGGATCCGTTTAGATTCTGTAGTCCCCAACCGCCAGAACGTAAGACATTTTGTTTATTGTTAAAGTATTTATTGATAGAAAATAATGTTGAAATTGCTATATTACACTCAAAATTAATTATGAACCGACCAAAGTTTTTCTACGTAAGATAAACGTGATAAGATAAATATAATCACAAGAACATGACGAGGTCATTATCAAAATAGCTAAACAGTTTTAAAGCTTCTGATTGAATTGAATAAAATGTACATTTATAAATTTAATTGCTATGGATATATAGAAAGAATAATTAATTTTTCTGAAAGTATTTTTACATTTATTTTTCATAGTACCTTTGGGCATAATTCAGAATTTATCAAAGGAAATACGCTAAACCAGTACGTAGAAGATAAATTTCTTCAACATCATTTGTTGAACTTTAATTTATTTTTTTAATATTTTACTTCACAGATTTGAAAATTACTTACTATATACAATAACAACGTTTAATATTCGTGTACTTAAAGATTATTGGTTATTTTTTTATTCATAGTAACATTTACACTTTTCTTTTTTTTAATTCCTCATTAAATTATTTTATAATATATATTTAATTAAATGAGCAGAATATCGTCAGTTATTGCATTTTTCAAACATAGTTTTTGTATTTTCCCAGCCCCTTGAACTTCACGCAATATTCTTCTATTTCTTCTATTTTATTCTCACATACAGCTGTAGTAACAGAACCGAGAAATCCCTGCAGTCCATCGCCTTGTGGTCCCAATAGTCAGTGTCGTGAAGTGAATGGTCAGGCTGTGTGTTCCTGTTTGCCAAATTATGTGGGTAGCCCTCCAGGCTGTAGGCCAGAATGCGTCGTTAGTTCTGAGTGTGCTTCCAATAGGGCTTGTGTAAACCAGAAATGTAGCGATCCATGCCCTGGTTCTTGTGGATTGAATGCAAGATGTGAAGTGATCAACCATAGTCCTATTTGCAGCTGTCAATCGGGATTCACAGGAGATCCGTTCAGTAGATGTTATAAGGCACCACGTAAGATTACTTACTTTTCAGATTACGTTTGTGTTACCCATATTATTGAAATTTACCGTTTCGAAACAAAAATATATGTTGATTGAATTATTTTATCAAATAGAATTTAAGGCATATTGAGAAGAAATAAAAGTTTCCACGCCCTGTTCTCTTACATTTTTAAAGTAAAGGTAAATTGAAACATTAGAAGACTAAAGATTTAAAGAAACAATATATATATTCTTCTGTTAGCATCATAAAGGCTATAAATGATCAACAAAATTTATCAAAAATAAGAAATATAATGAAAACATTTGACAATTTTAACACATAATATTCTTTACATAATGGACTAATTAAGTGAAATTTACATTGTCATTCATTTTTCTGTTATTATAACAATTGTGTTTTGAAGAGATTTCAGAAAAATGTCAGGGAATAGGGTATTTTCAACATGTGAGACGGTGGGATTTAAAACTTACATTCTTATCGCTATTCTTATAACTTTTCCGAGGAGACTTGTTTTTCATTTTCGGAGGAAACATCACCCCACTGGAAACTCTTTAAAAGAAAACCCTGCAAGTATTTGTCTCAAACATAAAAGATGCCAAATTTTCTCTCTCTGTTTTAGTTTTGTAATAATTATTCAAATATAATTAAACAAATGCAGAAAAAGAAGTTTTCCAGATAATAATCTAAATAATTTATTTCGTTTGTAAGTTTCCTCACTTGATTTACAGCCAATAGCTGTAGTTTTAACAAATTCTGATACACTGCTCACTTAGCCTCGGTGTATAATTGTGGGGCGTTAAACTAAAATAAAAACTGTTGTTACTTGCGGAAATTCGGACACCATCCTAATTTTCTTATTAATGTTGATTAATTAGCACTAATGATGATTATTGTAAAATTAAGTAAACTCCAGGAATGACAAGTAAAGTTTTATTATTTCCATTAGTATATTAACATTGTATGAGAAACGAAAGTCACGAAAAAGATAGTATTTGAAAGCAATCTTTCCTTGATACTTAAGGAAGTTTAGTTTTCAATTTTATTATGAAAATACATGCATAAACAAATACTACAAACCTATCGTGTGTACTGCGATAGATGACCTAACAAAATCTGTCGAATTTTCGCTGTCACAGCTATCAGAACTCTCAAGTTTAACATGTAAAAGTTTAGGGTTAATAAGAGTAGCATAAAGCGAGACAAATGTAAGCTAATGTTCGAAAATACCTGAAACATTTCAATATGTATGTGCGGATTTATTTTCTAAGAAACCGTATTTAACAGTTTCTTATTTATTTATTTATAAATGTTTCAGATACAGATCTAAGCTCTTTTTACACTGAAACAATGTAACAAAGTATATAGAAAATAAGAACAGAAACCGTTCCATATTTGTAAATGTTACAAATATTTCTGTATATTTTCTTACATTAATTTTCATTCACTTGTTTTTTAATCAAAAGATGCAATATATTTCAATCAAAAAATT
Source organism: Thermobia domestica (assembly GCF_964235325.1). Classification (NCBI taxonomy): domain Eukaryota; kingdom Metazoa; phylum Arthropoda; class Insecta; order Zygentoma; family Lepismatidae; genus Thermobia; species Thermobia domestica. The sequence continues at coordinate 37,672,241 of NC_137462.1, read as the reverse complement.
TCTTGTAGGCCTTATCTGTAGAACTACATATAGTGTAGCCAAACCCAAACTATCAGTTAACTCAAAATTGCTTATTCCATAGAAAATACTAAAATTTGATTTAGGGACCGTTCAAAAATTTTGTGGCCCCTGATCCAAAAACTAATTATTGGGCAAGATCCCAATCTTTTGATCCATTTTTGGATCATTTTCTTAAAATTCTTGTTATTTTATCCTCTTAACTCTGAATTCTGTTAGTCTTGATAATGTCAATAGCCGCATTATGGAAAATTCGATAGGTTTTGTTTAATCAATCATCTTTGTATATAGGATAGAAGGATATATTTGAGTATATTTATTTATGCATAATACAGCTCTTTAATTGGCTTATATATATAATGAATGTTATTCAAAGCTACAAAACTGTTTTAATTAAACTAAATATAGATCAATAGAACTTCGTGATTCAGAAGAATGAAATATATATATATATTCGTACCTTTTTTCTAGCTCCTTCTCCGACTCCATCACAGCCACAGTATGTAAATCCCTGTGTTCCATCTCCCTGTGGGCCTAATTCTCAATGCAGAGACATCGGAGGAAATCCTTCGTGCTCTTGTCTACCAACTTACACTGGAAGTCCCCCCAACTGTCGACCTGAATGTGTTATTAACTCTGAGTGTGTCAGCAATAGGGCGTGTATACAAGAGAAGTGTCGAGATCCGTGTCCAGGATCTTGTGGATCGGGAGCTCAGTGTACTGTTGTCAATCATATTCCTGTTTGTACTTGTCCAGAGGGATACACAGGAGATCCATTTAGAAGTTGCGTTCCGAAACCACCTGAACGTAAGAATCGCCTTTGTATCATTAAAATATCATATGCTTATATATTCATTCAAACATTTACTATTTATTCAAATATTATTTATTCGTTCAAATATTATTCAATTGGAAATTCTATAGAAGTGTACAATAATGATAATTTGTATTTTAAAAAATAACATTTAATATATCGAACAATATATGAATCAAACAAATTCATTCATTAGGAACGTTTCCTTAATGAACTCAGAAGATGTATATCTAATAATAACAAAAGCAGCACTTACCAAAGCATCCAGATAACTATTAAGATGTTTCAGCAATAATTTTCCGCTTTGCTCAGTGCGTACCTTTTAAAAATTTTACATTGCTTGAAGAAGTACATTATTGATAACTTTCCTTCACTGTAGAAATAATAATTATGGTAATCAAAGTAATTTTCTTATATATTTAAACACAAATAAACCGTGCTCCATTCTTCACACATTGCACGTTTCTTGCAGCACCAGCTCCTGTCAAGACTGATCCTTGTAATCCGTCTCCTTGTGGACCAAATGCTCAATGTAGAGATGGCGTTTGCACATGTCTTCCAGAATATTCAGGGGATCCATATGCAGGTTGTCGCCCAGAATGCGTATTAAGCAGTGATTGTCCTCGCAATAGAGCTTGTATTAGAAACAAATGCGGTGACCCTTGCCCTGGTACTTGTGGACAAAATGCTCGTTGTGAGGTTGTAAATCATATCCCCATATGCAGTTGTCCTGAAGGATTCTCCGGAAACCCGTTTGTGCAGTGCAGCCCATATAAAAGTAAGCTTGCATTAATATTTTAATAAATTTCGATATTTTAATAATAATAATAATGAAAATCGCCTTTATTCGATCAATATTTTTCCGAGTCAATTTTCAAATTATTTAATATTGGAAAGAATGCTATAAGAATTTTTGCATTTTTTTTAGCTCGTTATTTCTTGAAGGATTTTGTCTAAAACCGAAACTTGAACGTCGCTTATTTTTTCTAAACAGCACCAATTGTAACCCAGCCTTGCAATCCATCTCCATGTGGCCCGAACAGCCAATGTCGTGAAGTCAATGGACAAGCTGTATGTTCTTGTGTTCCTGGATATATTGGTAGCCCACCAACTTGCCGACCTGAATGTGTTACTAATTCAGAATGTCCTCAGAACGAAGCTTGTTCCAATCAGAAGTGTAGGGATCCTTGTCCTGGTACTTGTGGTATTGGTGCTCGGTGTGAAGTTATTAACCACAATCCAATATGCAGTTGTCCGCCTCGTTACACAGGAGATCCTTTTGTTAGATGTCAGCCTATACGTAAGCATATCCTTTGTCATGTTTTAATTTTTTTTTTATTTTTTGAGCGTTTTAACATTAAAAATTAAAAGGAACTCTTAGTAAATTATAATAATTTAAATTCTAACGTAATCTCTTATTCATTTTTATACAAAATAATTAAAAATTATTGAAATGTGATTGTTTTAGAGTTCCTTTTATTACTGTGAATATTTTTCTTCTTTGATTACGCCCAACTACATCGTAATTTCTTATTGTCTCGCTAGTTGCTACTAATATAAATATCAGAGAATTACGTTTATATTAAGAATTACAAATTCAATCGTTTTCTTGAGAGAATTAACCACCATCATATTGAAATCAATTTGAATAATTTTCTATTAACGACATGAATTATTGTAGTAGTTAACACAAACATTAGTTGAAAACTAGAAAGGTCAGCTTCAATTCAGTTAGTTTATATGCTACGTTTGGAATAAAAGAGTACATTTTCTACTTAATTAACAGCCGAGCAACCTCCTGCTCCGCCAAGAAATCCATGTGAACCATCTCCATGTGGTCCCTACGCGCAATGTCGAGTAGTGGGTGATGGACCTTCTTGCTCTTGCTTACCGGAATATAGAGGAGCTCCTCCAAATTGTAGACCAGAATGTGTTACCAACAGTGAATGTTCCAGCCGATTGGCTTGTATTAATCAGAAATGTGCTGATCCTTGCCCTGGAAGTTGTGGAGCGAATGCAGAATGTCATGTGATTAGCCATGCACCAAACTGCGTTTGCCGTGCTGGCTATACAGGAGACCCATTCCGACAATGTCTCGTTTATCAAAGTAAGCTTCTTATGATGATAGTTTAAATTTTGGATTTAACTATCACTTTCTACTTAATTTGCTTCAAAGCAGTCAATCCAACTATTAGCTATAAAAAATCATCTTCTGTAGTAATTTATTATTTAATGACAACTATTATTAATTTTAAATTATACTTGAAATACAAATCAGCATAAGAAATCATTTACTGCTTTTTTAACCTTAAGCTAAAGTTGAGAAGTAAATATTTGTGCTCTGAAATTCTAGAAGTTTTCTTCAAACTTCATTATACGAAAATATTTTTTTAAAGTACGTGCATAAACACTCTTATTGTGGCCTTATGCAATAATATCAATATTTACTATATTTATTCCACTTCTTATAATTATATGTTACGGATAACATTTGGTTAATATCGTTTTATTTAACCTATTCTATTTATATTTTTAAACAAATCACCGAATCTTCTGGTTAAACGGAAACGGCTCGTATACTTAAAAACAAATTTATTATTATTTTTTTGTTTTTGTTTTATCATAAATCGGAAAGCAGACTGTAAAGACACAATCGTGCTTAATTTTGTCTTTGAGTTCTAAATGAATCAAGTAGCTGGTGTCTATAATTAAGAATTCATTTCTTACATACGGAAAGGAAACTTGAGCCAAAAAGTTTTTGTAATCATTCATATTATAAATAAACTAATAGTTAGTTTCTATTTGATAGCACACAAAGTAACATGTTCGGCTTAAAATAATGATTGGAATAAATATAGCTCCTTCTGTAGAAAATTACAATCGTAATATGTAAAGAACTCGAACTTTTTTTACTATTATCTACTCGTTTTAGATTTAAAAAAAAAATAATATGTAGAGTCTCATCTTTATATGTATTTGTCAATAACACGTCCTCTTATTATTAAGCTTATTGATTTAACCAAATTTTCTCTTTTTTTCACTACTTCTTTACTATAGACTCTACGTGTCCTTTCCACTATTAGCACTACATTATAGCTTACGTGTATTTTTCCCCTGTTTCTGTCGCAGCTCCAGTAGTACAAGAACGGCCAACTCCTTGCGTTCCTTCACCGTGTGGTGCAAATGCAGTTTGTAGGGAACAGAATTCAGCAGGCTCCTGTACTTGTCTCCCAGATTATGTAGGTAACCCCTATGAAGGTTGTCGTCCAGAGTGTGTTTTGAACTCAGATTGTCCAACAAACAGAGCTTGTATCCGTAACAAGTGTCAGGATCCTTGTCCAGGAACGTGTGGTCAAAATGCAGATTGCCAAGTTGTGAATCACTTACCAACGTGTGTGTGTCGTCCAGGATATACTGGAGATCCATTTAGATTGTGCACTCTTCCACCACCTGAACGTAAGAATCAACTTCATTTAGATATTGCTCCACATTTTAAAAAGATACTTATTAGAAATTATTGATTACTTTTATTTCAGATTATTAGTAAGAAACCCGAAATCTAGATTTTTCTTCACAACTATTTTGAAATGATAACTGTTTAAAAATTATAATTAACATCATAGATTCGCTTTTTATTCATTTACTTATTTGCTTACTTTCAGATTTAATTTGTATTCTGTCACGTCAAAGCATAAAATTAGAAAAATCTAATTGTCTTTAGCTTGTACATTTTGGCTTTTATTTTTACAAGCGCGAATATGAAGTATTTGTCTTAAATGAATGAATTAATTGCAAGAAAGTAAAAGTCATAAAGAACAATTTGAAACTACACGTTATATATACATATACATATTTGGTATGACAATAGCACTTGTTTTCTACTTGATCGCAGCTGTAGTTGCTGAACCCAAAAATCCATGTAACCCTTCGCCTTGTGGGCCAAACAGTCAGTGTCGAGAAGTAAATGGTCAAGCTGTTTGCTCATGTCTGCCAAACTATATAGGAAGTCCACCAGGATGTAGACCAGAATGTACTGTCAGTTCGGAATGTCCACAAAATAGAGCTTGTATCAATCAGAAGTGTAGTGATCCTTGTCCAGGAACTTGTGGAATAAATGCTCGTTGTGAAGTGATCAATCATAGTCCAATTTGTAGTTGTCAATCGGGATTTACTGGAGACCCGTTCACAAGATGCTACGAAATTCCACGTAAGCCTTTACTAAATTTAAACATCCGTTATATATTACTATTATTTATCCGAATACAATACTTTGCCTATTTCTACAATACTTATTTTAAAATAATAAAGAGTAAACATTAGAATTGTTTGTTAATATACTCAATGTATTGCCCGTTATACTTAAAACAACAGATTATTTAATAATATATAATAAACTACCATGCACTTTGCAAACGAAGTAGATTTTTTTCATATAATTCAAAACTATATACTATATGTTTTCGTATATAATATAAAACTAAAACAAATTAAAGAATGACTTTGTGTTTAATTGTATGTTTTCGCTTTATTTCGTGTAGCACCTCCAGCCACTCCTGCTCCCCCTGTGAAAACAAATCCATGTTTGCCATCACCTTGTGGTCCATATTCTGAATGCAGAGATATAGGAGGATATCCTTCATGTTCATGTCAATCAGGATACACAGGAAATCCACCTAATTGCCGACCTGAATGCGTCATTAATTCAGATTGTGCAAGTAACAGAGCTTGCATTAGGGAGAAATGTCGAGACCCATGTCCAGGATCATGTGGTGCGGGTGCACAGTGCAATGTTTTGAATCATACCCCTGTCTGTACTTGTCCTGAGGGGTATACTGGAGATCCCTTCACTAATTGCTATCCTAAGCCTCCACCACGTAAGAATCTTTATGTCACATATATTTTCTCTAATAGTTGATGATTTTGTTCTCAGATAACTAATTTCATTCAGTTATATTTTTACAGTAGAAAAATGTCATATCATTTAGTGTTAGAAGATACTTTTAATAGGTTGCTTAAAAAGTTGAAGATGCACAATATATTTGTAACAGTGAATAATTTTAGAAAAAAACTGATTAATATGAAAATTCACTTAGTGAGATTGCCCACTTTCTTCTTACTATTAAAAAACCTTTTTTAAATAATTTCCTTAAGCAGTTATCAAAAGTTAAGAAATTGAAATATCGAATTGTACAAAATACATTATAATGATTTACAGCAAACAAAACTATATATGCTTTTCATGTTATATTATTCAAATCAGGTTAGATACTGAAACGCTGCACTTACTATTAAGCGCTAGTCTCTGGACAAAGAAATTTTCATAATCATCTCATTTCTTATATTTACGTTCATATTTATTTTTAAACTCAATCAGTAAGTAAATTTGACATTAATGTTTATTATCATCACATTTTTCATGTTTTGGAAGTATTTTGCGTATGGCTTATAGTTGTAATAAATTTTACAGCAAAGGAACCGGAAGTTCGAGATCCATGTAACCCATCCCCATGTGGACCAAATGCACAGTGTAGAGACGGTTCTTGTTCATGTATTCCTGAGTACTTCGGTGATCCTTACGTTGGTTGCAGACCTGAATGTGTAATTAATACGGACTGTTCTCGTGATAAGGCTTGTATTAGACAAAAGTGTACAGACCCTTGTCCAGGCACTTGTGGTCAGGATGCTCGATGTGACGTTGTTAATCATATACCCATGTGCAGCTGTCCTGAAGGATTTTCTGGAAATCCTTTCGTGCAATGCAGACCTGTTCAAAGTAAGAACATTTTAAAGTATATGTTGAGTTTACCTTAAAACTATTGTGCATTTAAATGCAAGAAGATGACCGTAACACATCTTAAAGGAAAAATAAAATATAGCTCTGCAAGAATACAATGAACTTCACCTAATAATTTTAGCAGCTAAATGGAGTTATTTTCAGGAGTAAAAGAACAAAAATCAACATAATTTTTCAGAAATTATTTTCATCTTTGTAATTATTTCTTCGTTTTATCCTACAGTAATTTCACTTTTAACATAACCTTTGTAAATTTTTTAATGCTGTAGATGGTAGGCGGGAGTAACTTGAAAAATTATTGAGTAAAATTCATCTTTTTCTTGCAGAGTTGTAAGTTTTATATTTTCATTGCTTATTTTAGTTTACTACTTTGAAATTTAAAGAAAAAATCAAATTAATAACATTTCAGTATATCTTTGTGGCATCTTAATGTCAAAACTAGGAATTTTCTCTTGCTTCATCTTTATTTTACAATATCTACCTTCATTTCTGTATTTTGATTAAAACTTAGAATCTTCCATAATTATAATGAGTTTGATTCCTCGCTAATTTTTATTTTATTTGTTTATTTATTTTAATAGAAAAAATACTTACTTTCCTCCCTGCATACGTGTGTTATAAATTCACACCTTGTTGCCCTTTTTACAGCACCAGTTGTAACTCAGCCTTGCAACCCGTCTCCGTGTGGTCCGAACAGTCAATGTCGTGAAGTAAATGACCAGGCAGTATGTAGTTGTGTGCCTGGTTATATTGGAAGTCCACCTACATGTAGACCTGAATGTGTTGTAAACTCTGATTGCGGTCGTAGTGAGGCTTGTTTCAACCAAAAATGTAGAGATCCTTGTCCAGGCACCTGTGGCATTGGTGCTCGTTGCGAAGTTGTAAACCATAATCCAATCTGCAGTTGTCCTCCTCAATACACAGGAGATCCGTTTGTCAGATGTCAACCTATACGTAAGAGTCATTTCTTTGCATCATTACAAAATAATATTGACTTTCCTTTACTTAGAAAAAAAATGATATAACGATAGTCTGTAGTTGTATTTCTTGCATTTATGGAGAAATTTGAGTATTCCAAATGTATGATGAATAATATAGGGTGATTCAAGCAAACGGGGAATTTTGAAAATTAAATAACTTCATAAAAACATTTTTTTTAAATTATTTATCTCATTTAATAGTGTAAATAATGCCATTTTAGAATACATACAGTACAATTGTAGTAACCGGTAGCCACTGGCTAACTGACCACCGGTTTGACCAGTGGCCAGTTGGCAAGTGTCCACCGGTTACTATTTGGTACCAAAATGATGACCATCCTCTTAGGTATTGATCAACACTAATATCATCTCTCTGTGACTTACTGTTCCCGAGATATTGGCCAAGAAATTTCCGTTTTCCGGAGATTTAAAGAGCCATATCTCGGGAACCGTAAATCATAGAGAGAGAATATTGGTGTTAATCAATACCTAACAGGATGGTGATCTTTTTAGCATCAAATAATAACCAGTGGGCACTGGCCAACTCGCCACTGGTCAAACCAGTTAGCCAGTGGTTACTAAAATTGTACAGTATGTATTCTAAAATGGCATTTGTAATATTAAATGAAGGGAAATATTTTTTTAAAAAAATTGTTTTCATGAAATTGTTTAATTTTGAAAATTTCCTTTTTTTTCCGAATCACCCTGCACAAGAAACTTAACTTTCTTAACTGTATGTAAAATCTTAACTAGTAAGGTTAGGAAATTCTAAGGCATTTCTTTTGGATATTCATCAAGTCCTGATCGAAACAGCTAAAATACGAAACTGTATGAGTATTTTCTTATCTCAATTAAATTTGCTCAAATTATCATTAACTATTTATATCATTCATCATAGACACATTTTTTTTTTTTTTTTTTAAGTTGAGTATTGAATTTTTAAATCATCGACTTTCAGGAAGACTTAATATTAGATGAAAATGTCCTATATCTCGTTGATGTGTCCTGTATTTTTCACTAATATTTTAAAATCGAAATTAGAAGGAGATTAACTGTTTGTGTTCATATTATCTGCTTTGGCTTTTCCTTCATTTCTTGAAACATGGTTCTTCTTTCTAGAAGAAGAACCGCCGCGTCAGCCTCAAAACCCTTGTCAACCATCTCCATGTGGACCTTATTCTCAATGTCAAGTTGTTGGCGATAGCCCTGCGTGTTCTTGCCTACCAGAATACAAGGGATCACCTCCAAATTGCCGACCAGAGTGTGTAAGCAGTAGTGAATGTCCAAGCAATAGGGCGTGCATTAACCAGAAATGTGGAGATCCTTGTCCTGGAGCTTGTGGTGCAAATGCTGAGTGTCGAGTTGTCAGTCACACGCCTAATTGTGTCTGTCCACCTGGATTTACAGGGGATGCGTTCATCCAATGTATTTCACAACGTAAGAATTTTAAAAATTTGAAGTTCATCTTGCTTCTCTTATTCCAACGAAAACAAAAATACAATGTAAAATTCATTATTTAATTACTTTCATTTTCTGCACATACGTAAAATTTCTCTTGGGAAATTCATTACCAATATTTAGTTAAAATATCGTGTAATAGGCTGTGTTTTTGTAGTTATTTATATTTCTTTCGGATGCTAAACAAACTAAATATTACATTTTCTTAAATTCTAAAATAATGAAAATTTTCTTTGCTTTTGTTCTTCCCATTGTTGTTAGACTACCATTATTTATAAAGGAATTGAAATTGACAAATTTAATTACTTATCATATCTAAAAACAATTTTACATTTGACTAATACATTTAAAGGAAAGACTTATGAACATTTAGCTTTCTGAGAAGCATCTCAAATGTTCTAAGCAACTATTGTATATTTGTTACTTTCATTTTCATTATCCAAAGTTTTAATACCATTAACCCTTACAGCTGAACCGGCACCACGTCCACAAGAACCTGCCACTCCGTGCATACCATCTCCATGTGGTGCTAATGCAGTCTGTAGAGAACAAAATGGAGCCGGTTCTTGCACTTGTCTCCCAGATTACGTAGGAAATCCTTATGAAGGTTGTCGTCCAGAATGTGTCGTCAATTCTGATTGTCCAGCAAATCGTGCTTGTATCAATAATAAATGTAAAGATCCTTGCCCAGGCACTTGTGGCCAAAATGCAGATTGTCAAGTTGTGAATCACCTACCATCGTGTACCTGCCGATTTGGTTATACTGGAGACCCATTTAGATATTGCAGTCCAGTACCGAAAGAACGTAAGAATTATTCATATATAATTTTATCTATTTATTTCAAAGTACTAAAGTCAGTTTTTGCCAGTATTGTTATTTTTAATTGTTTATATGGATTGACAAGTATTACTAAAGAACAAGTCACAAATATATTTACAGTATTAAAGAACCATATATTCTGAATCCATGACGAGAATTTTTAATATATTCTTTTACTTTATAATCTATTATTTCTCACAAATGAAAACATGATGAATCAATTCAACAAGCTTTCGCAACTCTATATCATATTTACGCATGCCCATTTCTAATTTTTCTTCTATAGCAACAGTCGTTGAACCTTCGAATCCATGCAATCCATCTCCTTGTGGTCCTAATAGTCAATGCCGAGAAGTAAACGGACAAGCGGTTTGTTCATGTTTACCCAATTACATAGGAAGCCCACCAGGATGTAGACCAGAATGTACTGTGAGTTCAGAATGTCCTCAAAACAGAGCTTGCATAAATCAAAAGTGCGGTGATCCATGTCCGGGTACTTGTGGCCTAAACGCTCGTTGTGAAGTAATCAACCACAGCCCCATATGCAGCTGTCAGTCAGGCTATACGGGCGATCCGTTCACTAGATGTTACCCAATACCACGTAAGTTTGTATTAAATAATTGTATGAAATTACGTTCTTTAAATGAAACAACATAGAAATCATTCTGTGTATATATGTATTATTACGTGTAATATTTAAAGTCTCATATAACGATATTCTCAAAAGGGATGGGGAGTTTGTAAATTTCGTAAATGCACATGTAAGAATGAATAATTAATTACACATGAATTTTCATCCTGATTATTATTTTTATTCATGACTCAAACTAGTGCTAGCTGGTATTGCTTTTACGTTTTCGACATGAAAAACTATTGCTTCACGTGTTAACTATAGCTAACCTTTTCAATTGTAGGTAGAATAAAGAAAGTCTATGTGACTAAATCAAAAGAATAAAGAATTATTAGTTGAAGATCTATTATGAAGATAAGAGAAAAATAGATTGATATATTCTGATTGATATAATTGCTATATACAAACTAGAAATAGAATAATAATAATAATTTAACATTTCTCAATTCCATTAGCTGGGTAGAACGAAAAGCTAATTATTTTCTTACTGAAATTATTCAATAATACTAAAGTTCACGAATTGTTCATATAATATTTCTGTTTCTTTTTCCAAGTATAAAAATCACGAATAGCATAATCTAATACCATATTTTTAAAACTGTAGCGTCACCTACACCTACACCAACTCGTGTTGATCCATGCGTACCGTCACCATGCGGGCCCAACTCATTGTGTCAAGCTGTCGGAGATAGTCCAGCATGTTCCTGTTTGTCCGGATATATAGGTAGTCCTCCGAACTGTCGTCCAGAATGTACTGTCAGCTCGGAATGTTCACCTGATAGAGCTTGTATAAGAGAAAAGTGCCAAGATCCTTGTCCAGGATCTTGTGGCGCAGGAGCCAGATGTCATGTCTTGAATCACACTCCAATATGTACATGTCCAGAAGGATACACTGGAGATCCATTCTCCAACTGCTACCCGAAACCACCTGAACGTAAGATAATTTCTATTTTACTAATATAAAAAAAATTATCAAGCCTTTCAGATAATTTTGACTTTAATAAACATCTTTTGATTTAGAATATCACGTATTTGAAGTTTCAATACAAGATATTGCTTTTATTGGAACAATTTCTATAAATACTTTGAATTTAAGACATTTTTTTTCTAACCATTCTGAATTATTGAATGCTACTTTAAAAATCAACTGAAAGTAACACAAAAATCTATGTTTATGATATATAGTTTGTATGATTCATCTTTACTGACTCAAATTCTATTGATACATTTTATTTAATATTCAGAGTTGCAAACAAATTATTTAATAAAACAGGAAAATCTTCAACATATTTGTATACAACTCAGAAACTGTTATGGAAATTAAATCAACAAGAAAATTAAGATTATTTATGAATCATATAACCTACACGTCATAAAGAACAATTTTTAGTTATTTCTGTCTATTTTTGAATGACGAGAAGCCTATCAACACTTTAGAAAAGTAATAATATTGCTTAATATAAACAAACATTCCAATTAAAATTCTTTGAATTCTGCAGTACGTCCTTCAATTCAACGCTATCTTCCAAGATCAAATTCTGTAATTGTAACTTCTATTTATAGCCACTCAGCCTACTGCTAGGGATCCTTGCAATCCATCACCTTGTGGACCCAACGCTCAATGTAGAGATGGCACGTGCACTTGCTTACCGGAATATTCCGGTGATCCATATGTAGGCTGCAGACCAGAATGTGTTCTCAACAGCGACTGTCCACGTGACAGAGCATGTATTAGGAATAAGTGCTCAGATCCATGTCCTGGAGTTTGTGGTCAAAATGCACGTTGTGATGTTGTGAATCATATTCCAACATGTACTTGCGTAGAAGGTTTCTCAGGGAATCCGTTTGTGAGCTGTACAGAAGTCAAAAGTAAGCTTCGCCTCTCTTTCGTATCTTATCTTGCAATTCATTCTGTTAGATACTAAATAATTCATGTTTCAATTTAAGCAGAATTGATTACTTGTTGAAGTCATATGAAAAGTATGTCTTGCTTGCTTTGACTCTCAATCGATAACATGAAAATTAACACATTTTTCTAATGCTTCTCTCAATAGATATTTCTTTAACTTATTGCTTTGGAGATTCTCTTTTTTTGCTGTAAATTTTATTTTATTTGATGCACTATAATTCATATATTTATTTAACATGAAATGACTTTACAATCTTAAAATAATAGCAAGATAAATAGACATATTATTCCGAAGTACAATCTTCAACACTAAAAACTGTAATTAAATAGGGCTTTTTGCATTATTTCTATCCTCAGCACCTGTTGTAAGTGAGCCGTGCAATCCGTCACCATGTGGTCCCAATAGTCAATGCCGTGAAGTGAATGGTCAAGCAGTCTGCTCATGTTTACCTGGTTATCTGGGTACTCCACCAGGGTGTAGACCTGAATGTGTTGTAAATTCGGATTGTAGGCTAGACCAAGCATGCTTCAATCAGAAATGTCGAGACCCTTGTCCTGGTACTTGTGGAATCGGGGCTCGATGCCAAGTGATCAACCACAATCCAATTTGCAGCTGTCCACCTGAATACACAGGGGATCCATTTGTTAGATGCATGCCTATACGTAAGCCTATTTTATTAAATCTTTATTACTTTTGTCAAAATTCAAAATACAAGAAAAGTATCAATTTAGTGTCGTAATTTATATATTTGTTTATTCTGTTGGAAACATAAATTCACTTTACAGATTTGATTTAACATATCTTAGTCAAACTCTTTCTATGGAATAATTAATGCCACTCTTTTAAAGGAAATATTGTTTCTTTCAACATTCCATAATAATCATATTTTGAAGAAACAGAATGAAAAAAATGTTAATTAGCTTTTGTTGAAGAAGCGACAATATAAAGTCCGTGTTCTAGCTAAGATATACTTTTCTTTTAGCTAAAACACCTCCACCATCGAAGGATCCATGCCAACCATCTCCATGCGGACCTTTCTCTCAATGCCAAGTTGTTGGTGATAGTCCAGCTTGTTCATGCCTGCCAGAATACAAAGGTTCACCACCAAACTGTCGACCAGAATGCGCTAGTAACAGTGAATGTCCTAGTCACTTAGCTTGCATTAATCAAAAATGTGTTGACCCTTGTCCCGGAACGTGTGGATCAAATGCAAATTGTCATGTAGTCAGTCATTCTGCTAATTGTGTCTGCGCTCCTGGATACACTGGAGACCCCTTCAGGATTTGCACTCAGCCACAAAGTAAGCATTTATTTGAAATGCGATTTATGGAGAAAAAAAACTTGCATATATCTATTCTTAACTACATTTTTACAATTAAAATTAGTTTGTTTTAGCATATACATAGTAGTCCTTTTTGATTTGGTTCCAGAAGAAATTGCTTTGCAGTTGCATTTGTCTTAGATTTTATGAAAGAGTAATTGGTGTATAGGGTATTGAAGCAAATTATTATGGTTTACAGTTTTACTTTTTGAAAAAAATAAAAGCGAAAAAAATCTTCTGTTAAAACATTGATATTATTAGCATGTCGTAGATATGTTTAATAAGACTTTTCATTCTCTCCAAACCAAATCTTAAATCAACAACTGAATGAAGATGACATAGTAGGTATGCATACAAAAGTTATTATAGTAACTTACATAATACTTTGAAATATTTATTCTCACACTGGGAATATTAAAATAGTTGTTCACATAACCAACGCTATAGTTTCATTCGTCATTGGAAAGCCTTAAACTTGTATAAGCGAATAAAACATACTTATTTACAAAAATAATAAACATTCAAACACATAAATTTTTATTTCCCACATATTTCAGTTTCAGAACCACGACCAATGGTAAAACCATGCACACCATCCCCTTGCGGACCCAACGCCATCTGTAGGGAACAAAATGGAGCAGGTTCTTGCACTTGCCTCCAAGATTATACTGGAAATCCGTATGAAGGCTGTCGTCCAGAGTGTGTATTGAATAGTGATTGTCCATCTAACAGAGCTTGTATCCGTAACAAATGTCAAGATCCTTGTCCGGGCACTTGTGGTCAGAATGCAGACTGTCAAGTTGTTAATCACTTACCTTCTTGTACTTGTCGCTCTGGCTACACTGGAGATCCATTTAGATACTGCAGTCCTCAACCAATTGAGCGTAAGACATTTTTTTTCGTTTATACAAAAGCGAAATTGTATAATTTGTATTTTTGTTTGTTATCACAATATTGATCATCACTAAAATCTTTTGTAAGATATTATCTTTCTTATACGTTTGTATGTTTTTTACAGTCAAATATTAAGCTTTTGTAACAGTTCAATAATATTCAATTTGCTTTAAAACAAAACAGTATTAAATTTGCATTTCGTATAAGGTAATGGTCAATCAATTAGTACCTTCTCTTATGATAATATTTTCTTATCTTAAAAATGTAACTTTTATAAGAGCAATATTTGTATACATACGCTTTGACATTAATTCACCAATCTGGTATATCTACCTCACGTGATTCGAATAATATTTATGAAGGTGCGAATGGCCACGATGCTTGATTCTAGTTAGTGCCAAATATTTTTCGTGCAATAGCAGTTTTCTCTTCTATCGCAGCTGTAGTTGAAGAACCCAAAAATCCATGCAGTCCCTCACCTTGTGGACCAAACAGTCAGTGTCGAGAAGTTAATGGTCAAGCTGTTTGTTCGTGTCTACCTAACTATGTAGGAACTCCACCAGGGTGTAGACCAGAATGTGTTGTAAGCTCAGAATGTCCACAAAACAGAGCCTGTATCAACCAGAAATGTAAAGATCCTTGTCCAGGAACGTGTGGTGTGAATGCACGTTGTGAAGTTATTAATCATAGTCCTATCTGCAGTTGTAATCAAGGCTACACCGGCGACCCGTTCACTCGATGTTATGAAATTCCACGTAAGAAATTTACAAATTTCTAGAGTTAGTATTTTCGAATACAATGCACAAAAGCTGTAATTGCAAATGTGAACATTAAGATTCTGATTATATATTATATGCAAGTGCTATTTTTTCTTCGATTTCTTTACTTTTTTAAAATATTATTTGCATTTTTATAATTTGTGACTGAATTGACCAGCTGTTTACGAAATAAATATATTAATAAAACTAGGAAAATAAAAATTACACAGTTACAATCTGTTATATTAAATTAATTACGTAAATTTATCCTGTTCTGCACTGTTTTGGTGCTTTCTTTTTTTCTTCAAGAATTTAATATTAAATTTGGAGATTGTTTTTTCTTTGCATGAAAATAGATTTTTAAAGTCTTGTCTCTTGCTATTGAAATAAATTTAAATAGATCAAACACACTATTACACTTACCTGACATTTATTAGAAAAACATTAGAATTGAGGTGATATGTATTCAATTCAGAAAATATTCTTGTAACTATGAGACAAGATACTAGAAACAAATTAAAAATAGTCTGTTGTATGTACTTTAAGTAACTTATACCATGTTATTATAGCGCCAGCACCCACTCCATCTCCACCAACTAGAGTTGATCCATGCATTCCTTCGCCATGTGGTCCATATTCACAATGTAGAGATATCGGAGGTTCGCCATCATGCTCATGCCTTCCAACATACGTCGGAAATCCACCTAACTGTCGACCTGAATGTGTGATTAACTCTGAATGTCCAACGAATAGAGCTTGTATTAGGGAAAAATGCCAGGATCCTTGTCCTGGATCTTGTGGTGCAGGAGCTCGTTGTCACGTGTTGAATCATACACCAATTTGTACTTGTCCAGAAGGATACACTGGTGATCCATTTGTCAGTTGCACCCCCAGACCTCCTGAACGTAAGAAAATTTCTTTGGTAGTTTCAACTTCTTATTTTTATTTTACTTGTTTCGTATTTGGTGCTAATATTGAAAATCTAATGACAATTTAACGGATTTATAAAAATATGATTTTTTAAAAATTTTCATCCATTATTATTTTAATTGCATATTTTGAAAACGCAGACTTTTTCGTTTATCAGAGAAAAGTTAGCTCTGAAGAATTAAATGGCGTTTTTGAAATAAAGCATTTAAATTAAAAGGCAGAAGAAAACTGAATTCTTCATGAAATATTATATCATATTTTTGTGTTTAAAGTACTTATATATATACTCACATTTATGACGTAATTACATCATATCTATTAAGCATATATCCAGTTAGATTCAAATTTTGACAATAAGAAACCTTCAAATAGAACTCATTCAAAGAAAGTTAAATTTAAACAAATTAAACTGCAGTAATGAGACTTAAACATTGTAATAATTTAGTAATATGTTTGATTTACATATTACGTTGTAAATGATATTTGTTCTCTAATAGAAAAATGCATAAGAAAACTGAAAAAACAAAATCTTATTTCAGCGACTCAACCAACTGTGCGTGATCCATGCAATCCATCGCCTTGTGGACCCAACGCGCAGTGTCGAGATGGATTGTGTACTTGTTCACCTGAGTACTCAGGTGATCCATACGTTGGCTGTCGACCTGAGTGTGTCCTTAACAATGATTGTCCTAGGGATAGAGCTTGTATACGAAATAAGTGCGTTGATCCATGCCCTGGTACTTGCGGACAAGAGGCACAGTGCCAAGTTTTTAATCATATCCCAAGCTGTGTTTGCCCTGAAGGGTACTCCGGAAACCCATTCGTACGATGTCAACGAGTGCCACGTAAGCTTCTTTCTTTGGTTTCCACATCGTATTTACTGTACTTCTTATTTATATGTTAGAATCATTGACGACTATACCAAGAAATATCAAGTCATACTTGATGTACTTCTAAAATACTACTTGGCAACTGGTGCTTTCAAGATGAATTTCGAAATACGTTTGTATATACATATATATAAATTCTAACGTAGCATTCATTCTAAAGTTTATAAGCCATGATATACAAAAAAATTAAAATCTGAGATAATCTATTTTTATTCATAGTAAAAATTTTATACTAAATGTTCATGACTACATTGTAATAATGTAAATACAAACAGTCAAAAAGAAATACTTTTTATGTCTGTTCTTAGGCAAATACTGTTGTTGTTCAGGCAGTACTCAGACAATCACCAAACGCAATTTCTTTATAAATACAGCATTTAAAATATATGACAATAATAGAGTTGTCGTGTATTTACTATCTCGTATTTATTATTTTTTCTGTAGCTCCAAAAGTTCAACAACCATGTAATCCATCTCCATGTGGACCAAACAGTCAATGTCGCGAAGTAAATGGTCAGGCTGTGTGCTCTTGTCTCCCTGGGTATATAGGAGCTCCACCTACATGCAGACCAGAATGTGTTGTCAGTTCAGAGTGTGGACCTAGCGAGGCTTGTATCAATCAGAAATGTAGAGATCCTTGTCCAGGAACTTGTGGTGCAAATGCCCGTTGTGAAGTTATTAATCACAACCCAATCTGTAGTTGTCCACCACAATATACAGGAGATCCTTTCGTCAGATGTTCTCCTATACGTAAGAGAATTTCTAGATTATTTTCTCTAATCTTTATTTCATGTTGTATTTGAACTTTAAATAGTTCCATCAAAATTAATAGTAAAGAAACTTGATTTTTCTTTTAAAAATATTCATTGGAGTTATTCATGTTCAAAAAAAGAAAAGAGAAAAGAAAAAAGAAAAGATCTTTCCTCTTTTAAAGAGATTTTAAAGAAAACAGAAACATGCGTGTTTCGAGAAAATAATTTTTAAAACTTTGTACGATTTTGGTCGTTTATTGTTGTCCCGTACTTTTCCGTATTAAATTAATTCCAGCGATCGTTTCAGTTTCATTTCTTCCAGTATTATCAGAGGAACACGTAACATATACCTTTAAATGTATAAACGAGAATTGTTAAACATTATTACCAATAATGATTTTTAAATGCTTCAATAAATAATCATTGTTGATTGCAGCCTTACAATCAGTATTGTAACCCTACAGTCAACAATGATTATCAATTTTAACATTACAGTTAACAATGATTATCGATTGTGACGTTGAAATCAGCAGTGATTATTGACTGTAACATTACAATTAACAATGATTATAGGTTCTCACGTTCATATATTAAGACTATACAATGTTTTTCCTCTTATAATGTTGGGGAGGAAAACAGGGAAAGATCATTGAACTAATATAATAAAAGCGACGTTAAAACCTTAAAGTATATTGATTTATTTGTTGTTTTATATAATTGCTAATAACGAACAAGAAAGTGTGGAACAATATTAATATATCTTTGATATCTTTGTTACTTGTAACCCTATTTATGAACAAGTAGGGAGATAGCACTTCTTGAGGAGAAATTGATATTCAAATTTTGTTTTGAACATGGATATCCTAAAATAAGATTAAATTCCTTGGAAAAATGACTTACTCGTTACTGACATTAATTCCGTGTATACAAAGTAATTACTACTTACTACTCTGCGAATCATATTACATGTTCTTATTTCAAAAACATGCAATGCATTAATTTTTTAAATTTATCTTTACTTCTTATGCTGCCATATGTTGTTCTAGCTCCCGCGCCTCCTGCTCCACGACAAGACCCATGCAAACCATCTCCATGTGGTCCAAATTCACAGTGTCAAGTAGTAGGGGATAGTCCGGCATGTTCATGTCTGCCTAATTATATTGGATCGCCACCTAATTGCAGACCTGAGTGTGTTATTAATGGAGAGTGTCCTTCTAATTTGGCCTGCATTAATCAAAAATGTCAAGATCCGTGCCCTGGTTCTTGTGGAACTGGAGCAGAGTGCCACGTTATGGCACATGTTCCCAATTGTGTTTGTCCGGCAGGTTTCACTGGAGATCCTTTCCGCTACTGTACAACACCTCCAAGTAAGAACTATGTAAAAACTTGATAATTTTGATTTGATTTGAAGATAATTAACAATTATTGTTAACATATGCTGTATCAGTTGCAAATATATATATATATATATGTGTGTGTGTGTGTGTGTGTGTGTAGAGAAAGGATAAGAGAAGAAATAATGTGGTATGACTGTGCAAGTTCCATCTTGAATTTCCAGGAATTACTACATTTGAAAAGAGTTTTTATTAGAAATGTTATCTATTATTTATTAGAAAGACGTAGAAAGACGGTCTTATCTTTTCTAATATGAAGGACATAGATCAATGTAAATATTTATTTAAAAATAATATTTGTATTGATCTTCATATAACTTTTAACATAAGAATTTTTTTTTCTTTTCGATTTGGAAGAAAAAAATTTTGATTGTTTTTGATACATTTGAGATTAAAATTTTATTATATACATCGTTTAATATTGAACATTTGGTATGTTTTATTTAGAAGTCTCAATGCCTCATTTTTTAAATATTGGAAATGTACCCAATATTGATTTTGAACGGGAATGAATTTTGCATGTAATAATGCATGTTAATGTGGTGAATTGTGTAGGTGGTGGATATTTTAGTTTTTTTTTTTTTTTCAAATGTTTTTCAGATTGTGTTTTCGATCACATTACGAAAGTGTGTAACTTGAAAATTTTCAGCACTAGGAGACTTGACAAGCACATTTTAATTATAATTATATTTCTGATCATGAATAGTGTTTTTTACCATATGACCAAGTTGCTCAGTAACAAGCTGACTTGTTTCTTTGAGTGAAGAAAATGTGTATGTTTTCTATTTTCTGAAAAATTTGCAAAAGTAGAGTAGTGCCCTTTTGAAATGTGATCGATCATATTGAAAAAGTAGCACATATATTTTGATAATTCACCGAAAAGAAATTAGCTAGAAAATTCATATTTATATAATGCTCATGTCTTTACAATTGACTATATATGTTCAATTGACTAATTAAACTGAAATCAGAAATGCAATACCTCGTGGTGCAAATTGACTATTGCTATTTGAAATGATCAAAAAATGTTTTGTAAGATTAGATTCGGAAGATTTTATTACTACTAGAATACCAAGTAGTCCTATGATACTTGATTAGTGGCAACCTTTCTTTTTTTTTAATATATATATATATATATATCAAGCTAGCAAAGGCAAATAATAAAATTGCAATTTTGACTTACTTTACTTTTAGACTGTAAAGGAGAAAAGTCATTCTTTTAGTCCTTTAAATTGAAAAAAAAAATATTTTTCTTTTGCTCCTAAAATGAAGATGAATTTTAGTTTTTGGTATAAGTTATTTCTCTTTCATAGCTTTTTTAATGTGCCTTGTTTTCCAAAATAAATGACGTTCATATTGTAATGGATTCTCAACTTACAAAACAAAACAAAAGAAACAAAAAAAGCTAGATAGAAATTATAGATCTCAGGGAATTACTCAGACTGTAACGCCGTAGTGGCAGAAAGTGGAACTAAGATTGTTAGAATTTTTCGTTATAATATATACTTAAGTTTAATATTAGATTAATAGATTTGTACGAGAAGTTTATTTGTAAGAAGTAAGTCAAACTACAATAATCGTACAGAAAAGAATTAGTAAAAATTATATTTCAGAATTAACTTCAACAACAAGAGCAAACAAAAAAACAATAATAAAACTTAATAAATTACTTTTAATATTACTTGGAAGACGCTAGAAAATCAGAAATTAAGCCTAAAAATGTTTTTGTTATCAATATCACCATAGTATAATGGTTAGAACGTTGGACTCACGTCCGCGTGGTCCCGAGTTTTATTCCCGGCCGGTACTTCCCAGCGTCGTGAGGCAAACTGGGGAATCATGTGAATGAAAGACGTGACAGACACTAGATCTAGAAAGCTCCCAATACGCCGGTTAATGACAGAGCTACTCAGCGTGCTGACCACGTACTCGTCGCTAGGCTGGTAGTAGTTCAGCTCGTCGCTAACAGATGGCGTTGGAGTGGCTCTGGTCCTCAAATGGGCTGTCAAGCCAAGTGGTTTGGTTTTAGAAATCTATACAATTATTGATCGCTTTCTCTCATAGAAAGCAATGCTAATGTTAAAAATCATAATATATCCTTTTTGATTTCTTTTAAAATAAACAAATGGATTTGTAACTAGTAGCGACTTATTCTTAACAAACTTGACTGCCAACCCATATGAGTTTTAAAAAGAGTTTTGCTATCTCCGAGTCATTTTGATTAACTGCTCTTTCGTATAATTTGTTAGAGGTAGGAAAAAGCAATACTTATACAAATTGTTAAAACTATTTTCTAAAAGGTTTCTATCTACAAAATCTATAAAACGAACAAACAAGAAAATTCCGAAAAATGAAGGCGAAACACAACGTATTTTCGATGTAATTTCTTGATACTTGCGTTTTAGTCGTAATATTATCAATAAATAATGAAATGAGATCTTTAAATTTTACGTTCCACGGTTATGCCGTTAGGGCGAAAGGAGACGGTGATGATAAGAAATGAATGAAATGCTAAAATTAAGAAAGTGGGAGGAAACGGGAGAACCCCGAGAAAACCCCCACACACGATGTTTGTCCACCACAAAGCTTATTTGACGTGAGCTGGGATCGAACCAAGGACCCCATGCACCAGAGGTGAACACTTTAACCACTGAGCCATCGCGACCCCTATTATCAATAAAGATGTACTTGAAATTTACCAATGGTTGTTATATATGATATAATAATAAACATGTAGTTATCTAATAGATTCGATGAGCAGTAGAATCCAATAAGTGTATTTTTATATATAATTAATTTGATTTTCTTTAATTCATACTTGAAGCAACTATAACAGTACGGAGAAACAGTCGTCTGTACTGTAGTCTATTGAAATTCCTGATTTCAGTTTATTTAAATCAATTTTATAAATAATTCACAAGTATTATCAGTGTTAATTAAACAATGAATGATTAAAAACATTTGGATGATGGAGATCATCTAATCTTACCTACCGTATTAATTTCTTAGATCTTTGAAAAAATTGTAAAAAGAAAATCAGTTACATTTGTGTTACTTTTATTAAGTGTAATTTCATAAAAATAAATAAATTCGTGCAAACTTTTTTCTTTTCAATTGTATATTTAACTACGTATTTAAGCTACATCTAAGATATACTACTGTTTTTGATATATAATTTTATCTGTAACTAAAGCATTTACTAATACCAATATATTAGAAATTGGCTTCTATGTAGCTGATGAAATTAGCAATGATCTAATATAAGATTTCCTTTTTATCCTACAGAGGTGGAACCAACACCGACGACCCCTACAAATCCATGTTACCCATCACCATGTGGTCCAAATGCCAGATGCCGAGTTGAAAATACATATGCAGTATGTGAATGTATCCCAGAATACTATGGAAACCCCTATGAAGGTTGCAGACCAGAATGTCTTGTTAGCTCTGATTGTCCTATGAATAGAGCTTGTATTAACAACAAATGCCAAGATCCTTGTCCAGGCACATGTGGAGTGAATGCTGTTTGTACTGTTTCTAATCACATCCCAATCTGCAGCTGTCCAGAAGGAATGAGTGGAGATGCTTTCAGACTATGTGAACCAATTCCACCACCAAAAGGTTAGTGCAGTTCTCTAATTACACTAAATAGCATAACTTAAACTTTAGGCAACAAGAATTCTTGTCAGAGTCTTTCGTAAAAATTGTTTTCATGCCTGAACTGATCCCAGCACGGCAAGTGTTCATTTCGTGTTTCTATGATACAAGCGCAATAGGTAACTATAAATAGTAGGAAATGAAGAATACACAAATAACTAATAGTCGTAGCACTAGCTCTATTGATTCAGACATACATCAATTAGAAGAAGGTTTTGCTTTCATTCTGAAATTACGTTCCGCCCCTACTCATTAAATGAAGCTTGGCACGAAGATCTATATAATATTGGTATTAGTACCTCCCGGTGTAGATGTAAGTTTTGTATGTGCGCTGAATGTTCTGCGGAGATATGTTAGAGGGCGAATAATAATAATAATAATAATAATAATAATAATAATAATAATAATAATAATAATAATAATAATAATAATAATAATAATAATAATAATAATAATAATAATAATAATAATAATAATAATAATAATAATAATAATAATAATAAGAAGAAGAAGAAGAAGATCATAACATTATTCTGGGACAAACATGAAAGTAGTTGTGATTTTTAATAATATTTTATATTTAACACCACTGCCTCCATCTATATATGAAACAAAGTACCGTAGAATCGACTTCTATTCATCCAACACATTTTTAATACTTATAATATTATTACACACCATATTTTACGTAAATCTCCAGAGATTATCAGATGTATGAATATTTGTTCAAAGTTATTGCAGACCGGATGTCAGGCAAAATGCATATTTCTTAATATTAGAAATATAATAAAAAATGAACTTTCTAAATTCCATTTCGGGGATCTTTGCTTCAATTTAAGCAAAATGTATTTTGCATACTTCACTCTACATTGCCTACGTTATTATTTAAATGATAACTATTGCTCATTCTCATTGAAATAACTCCATAGATCTTTTATTTCAAGAAAGATTTAGAAAATTTAAAAACAAAAAATACTAATCAACAAAAGATTGGTTACTTACCAATAAATCCTCCCGTGGGGAAAATAAACACTCTCCACATGTCTCGGAACACTAAGCTAGTTCCTACTTCAATGGTAAGGTAACAACAATAAAAAAGGATGGGAGAAGAAAAGGTGTAGAAAAGAATACATACCACAGAATGAATAAATATAACGTAAAGGATAACGTAAATATAACATCAATAAAAAAATACTCGTTTGGGTGGTATCCTTGTTATCGATAAACGCAAACCAACAAAAATAGACTTAGACCCCCCTCTCCCATAGAATTGTTTGTTAATCTTACTGATAATCTCTTGACATAACTGAGAAATTTTATCAGATTTTTAGCTTAGGTTTAAAATTTAGTTATCTTCCGCTTTTCATTCCATTAGAAGAGATCATTTGTTCTGTTAAAAGAGCTGTTGACTTTACACCTGATTACACCTTATTAATTCCTCACAATCTATTAGAAATGAATATTTAGCAACAATTTTTACACTCACATAGAAAAACATGTCTATATTCAAAATCAGGCTATGTATAAGGGCTTATTACACAATTTAGAAAATTTCTTAATAAGCATGAAATCTGGTGTTTAAAGGTTAACATAGGAAATCAATATGTAATTATGTCGAAACAGAAATATACTTCTGGTATATTGGAAATAGCAGAAAATGCAATTTTGTTTCACATCCGTGTAATCCATTGCCAAAGGTCCTAAAAATGGTACAGTCGACAATTAGTTCTTCTCCATTATTAACTGACTGAAAAAGACAAGATAAAAATACATGTATCTAGTCATATCATTATTTATGCCCTTCCGAAGGTGCACAAGCCCGACATTCCCCTTCGTCCGATCATATCAGGTTTCAACCATCCAGCTTACTTACTATCCAAATGGTTATGCAAGAAACTTAATGATTACAATCATCACTTGTAAATGCTAATGCCATTTTACTTGCATCCATAGATGTTGTTGATATGTATCCGCCTATACCATTGGAACCTACTGTTAACAGTACACGATCTTGGTTATTACAAAATGGTGCATCTGCCTAAGAAACTATTTTTTTATTACAATTGCTTGAAATTTGTTTAACAACCAATGTATTTCAATTTGAAAATTATTACGTTTTTCAGAATGATGGTTTAACCATGGGCAACAGACTATCCCCGATGTTGTCCAATATTGTTTTAAATCAGATTGAAATTTCTATTTTACAGCAGGACACATTAAGTATAGTAAATATTACCATTATGCCGATGACATTTTACTACTTGTACGTGATGAAAACACACTTTTACAAATATTTGAACAACAATCAACATCCTAGGCTGAAGTTCACCCTTGAGCGTGAATCCGATAACTGTCTTCCATTTTTAGATTTACTGATTACTCGTTCACACAACAAATTTATAACAAGATTATGTCGAAAACCTACTGCGGGCACTACTTATATACATCAGCAGTCAGCCCATCCACCACTATACAAGGCCAATATTTGTAAAAATATCTTTCGTAGGTCATTATTAATTTGTGATCGTTCAAATGATCTTAAGGACGAAATACAGTTTTTATATCAATTAGAATTAAAAAAATCTTTAAGTTTAACGTCCCACGGTTATGCCGGTTAGGCTAAAGGAGACGGTGATAATGAGAAATGAGTGAAATGATGGAATGAAGAAAGTGGGAGGAAACGGGAGAACCCCGAGAAAACCCACCACAAGCACGGTGTTTGTCCACCACAAAGTCCACACGGCGCGAGCTGGGATCGAACCAGGGACCCCAAGCACCGGATGCGAACGCTCTACCACTGAGCCACCGCGCCCCCTAGAATCAAAAAAAGAAAAGGTATAAATTGCGTACCTTATAAAAGTGCTTTAATCAAATACGCAGATCGGTGCAAGCCCCTAAAATAGTTATTTCCAAAGAAGCAAAAACATAAATAGGAATTCTTTACTATCCACCATTATCGACAAAAATTCAAAGTATTCTTGCTAAGCATAACATATCTGCTTCTAGTATCCCCCCGAAAAGTTTAGAAAAACTACCAGATTTAAAAGTTATTTTGTTGATCCACTAAATAAGTCAGGTATTTATCGTGTTCAATGTGAATGTGACTACTCACATATAGGTCAAAAGAAACGCAATATTAACACCCGAATAAAAGAACATATTAGACAATCAAAAAAGTCACAAGTTGAGGGCATGTCGGGATTTGCGCTTCACTTAAAACAACATACACACAATAAAAAGCAGGTTAATGTGATAAGTTCAGAAAAAAGCAAAGAAACAACGGGAGATTAAAGAATCATTCTTTATTCACAAATATAAATCAGCTTTAGGTCTGGATTTTGGCAACATTGATAATATTTTGGATCTCGCAATAATGACGTACCATAGACATCGCGTTTCATTCAACCAAGCTCATTCTTTTGCACTGTGCTCTGCTCGTGGTATTTTAGCTTTCTTTACGTTATATTTATTCACTCTGTGTTATGTATTCCTTCTTCTACACCTTTTTTTCTCTCTCGTCCGCTTTTATCTCTGTTACCTTACCATTGAAGACGGAACTAGCTTGTTGTTCCGAAACGTGTGGAGAGTGTTTATTTTCCCCTTTGAATCATCCTCTCATTCGCCTACTAATAATTTTAACAAAAGATACCAACTTATATCTATGTCAGATTCACCATAATAAATGAATAAAGTGCAATTAGATTCTATGTGACCACTGTTAAAATAAATTAAACATACTCAATAATTTATATACTCATTTTAAAGTGACTAATTTATCGGGCTGTTGTGTATAGTGTTGAGAAACTTCGCACTACTGATAAAATGCTACAAGTAATTTATTTATTAGCTATGTGAGTCAAGAATTTAATGCTTCATGCTTTAAAATACTGACTATCGTTTGCAAATTTGTTTTTAAATAATCTGAACACCATTTATGCCTTAATTTCAGTATTTTTGTGGCACTGAATTTTTGTCTTCACTATTTCGGCTTAGATTTTAGTGTCTGTGTTACTACCTACTTCTTTGAATTATCAGTGGCTTTACCTGCCTATTTTCCATATTTTTAGTACCCAAGTATCCTGTCTCTAATTATTACATTAAAGAGTCACAGATTCATTCATTTTAAACCATGTTATTAACTTACGTAATAATATTATTATGTACACAAGTTTTTATACATTTGATGACACATAGGGAACAATGGGAAATGTATTGTATGTGAATATAAATTAATTTTGCTTAATTTCATATGTAGTATTAACTTTACTGTATTAAATGTATATTATTATTTCAACTTATTATTATTATTTCATTTCTTTATCACAGCGGAACCACGAGATCCCTGTAATCCATCGCCTTGTGGTCCTAATACTCGCTGTACAGCTTCAGGTGGCAATGCACTGTGTGAATGTTTACCTGAGTACCAAGGGGACCCTGCGTATGGATGTAAACCAGAGTGTGTCCTAAGCTCCGATTGTCCACGAAATAAAGCTTGCATTAACAACAAATGTGTCGATCCGTGCCCTGGAGTATGTGGTTACCGTGCTGAATGTCATGTGGTCAATCATAGTCCAATCTGTAGCTGTCCACCACCAACAAGTGGGGATCCATTTGTTGAATGTAAAGAACTTCCAGGTAAGGAATTATTCGCTTTTAATTACTTTCTTGAATGTTAAAAGTAAAAACTGATTCATGATAAACAACATAGGAGATCAGATCGTTGTCATATGGATATATACATATATTGAAGTTCGCAAAAGCCTGCTGTGTAGTACTTCGAGTTCTGTCCATTATCAAACGCAATAATATTAGAATCTGGTAAACGCGGCTTGCAGAAAGTCAATATAAAAGAACATGTTCACAGCTGATTAACTCTGCTGATCTTGTATGTCTGCATTAAATATTTTTTAAAAATATATTATTGTTTGTCTTTGTAAGTTTTTCAAAAGAGAATTTAAGATCTATATCTTGATAATATATCTGAGAATTATACCACTTGGTCAGTATTGATCTTTAATTGCGGATTTAGATATTTACTTCATTCAATTCAAAATATGATGGCACTTTTGTAGAAAGTAAACATATTTATTTCAAAACAGAATGGACTTAGTAGTCTTACTGGCTTGGCATATGAAATTAATTACTGTTCTAGTAATAATATTCTATAAATAAGATACAAATAGACACAAAAAATATGTAGTTTTTGAGGACACGTACTTGTCAAATTTGAATCAGTATTGAAACGTTTACAAAAATAAAAAGAAAAAAAGAAAAAAGAAAGAAAAAGAAAGAAAGAAAGAAAGAAAGAAAATAATTATTTCGCGTATTATCTCTATGATACGAAGCATATGAAGAGTGAGTAATACAAAATTAGTTTTAAAAAATGTTCAACTCTTTAAACACAGGGTATATCACAATTGCAAACCGAAATAATATTCTCAAAATAAAATTACACATTAGTTTTGTGCTTCATTTAGAGCTTTTTCCCAATTTGTAATTTGAACTACATAAACTCTTTCTAGGAATCGAACGCGGATCTTCTATAAATCATTTAACAAAGAAGAAACCCTAAAACTAAACGTAAAACGTTCCATGAGTTAAGTACAGAGCCGTAGCTATAAATTTCGGCGTCCGGGGCGAAGTAAGATACGGCGCCCCCTACACTCACCTTGCCAAGCCTTTTCTTTTTCTTTTTTCTTATTTAAATAAGAGAAGTCGCTTTTGATGTTATGCTACGTTGAATTTTTTATTCATCTGCTTGGACAGATCATTGCAATAGATAAGATTAACAGAAGCGAGTTCCTATGTTCAAAGTATGGAATAAATTAACTTTTTTTTTTTTTTTTTTACCGAATCGTCTATTTTATTACTCTGAATAAAAATTGATCTCATGAAACGTTTAGTAAAACCAAAAAGAACAGAAATCCTAACACTTATAATTTTGTTTGGAGTTTTAGTTCACATAAAATGATATATATCGAGTGCACATAATAATATTGCATTATTTGTTAGAATATGGAAAGTATTATATAAAGTCTATTATATAAAGTCCTTATCGTAAAGTAATCAAATATAAATATAGCAGTGTGTAATAAAGCATAATCACAAAGGAAAGTTCGTGGAAAGACGAGACTAAATGCAAAACATGAATAAACTATTAGGCTTTATACTTTGCATTTCCTTTCTTGAAAGAACAAAGCATTCCGTTCAAATCTTGCGCCAAAATGTATTTTCTGAATTTAACTCTTAATTAGATATCAAAATGTTGCTGTATTACTGGCAACATTTTAAAGGAAAAAGGTAACAAAATAAATTGTGGGTATAGAATGGATGAAAAAACACTATTTATATGTATTTGAATTAATTTTCCATTTATTCTATACGTACATTCCATTTTTTTATATCAACTAATGAAGCATTGAATTCAGAAACTACATTTAGGAAGAAGATTAATTATTTATCATTTATTTACATCTAGTCATTTAGTAATATTTAAACGGAACGAAAAAAAAATTATCTTCAGAAAAGAAATGCTTTATAAAATGAAAACAGAAACTAAAGTAAATAAAAATAAATCTGCTGCCTTAGGAGTACCAATACAAACTTTTGGAGAGAGAAGAATATGTTATAGAATTGAGCTATCAATGACTGTGAGAACATGTGTTATATCACACTCAAGGAAAGTTAATTAATACTATCTTCTATTTCTTTTAAATTAGCTGAACCACAGGATCCATGCAACCCATCCCCATGTGGAGTGAATGGTCAGTGTCGTGTTGTAAATGGAGTTGCTGCTTGCACTTACCCTGAGTGTGTTATCAACCAAGATTGTACCCGAGATAAGGCCTGTTTCAACCAAAAATGTCGAGATCCTTGCGTTGATGCTTGTGGTATCAATGCCATCTGTCAAGTAGTAAATCACAATCCCGTGTGCTCATGTCCACCGGGATATATTGGACAGGCTCGAGTGGAATGTAGACTACAGCCTCAAGAAGGTAAGAATAGTTATTGTTACTACTATAATTCTTGAGTGATTAAAATCTAAGATGAGTTAGCAAATATATCTTTTGACCGAAGTTATGTATCAGAGAATTTTGGTTAATTTTAGTTGCTAATATCATCTGCGAAAGGACTTTTCTTTTGATCAGAGGTCACTATTAGAATGTTTACATCAACTGCTTCTAATTTTATTACAAATTTCAAGAATTTGTGTGAGAAGATGAATCCAATGTCTCTTTATGTTGTCTCTTGTTCTTTGTGTTTGCCGAAATTTTTAGATGCACAAAAATTAAAGCATTTACTATAATTACATTGTATAAATGTAGGAGATGGTCACTATTAAAATATAAGTTTAAACTATGGATTAAAGGTGTTTCTGCAGATAATGTAAGAAACTTGTAGCGCAATGAAGAAATGAACTGGATATAAAGAATTTACGCAACATATCTGGAATATTATAATAACAATAGTTTCTTCATACATAGTAAAATTAAGAAATTAAAATTAATACAAAATTATTAACATAATTTTGGTACGTTAATTCTAAATTTGTTTCTTCTTTTTTATATAGTTCCCAGACCAGAATGTACTGAAAATTCTGACTGCACAAATGATAAGGCATGCATCAATCAAAAATGCCAGGATCCTTGTCGCGAAAATCCAAATTCATGTGCACCGAATGCTGAATGTAGAGTGCAGTTACACAGACCATTGTGTACTTGTAGAGACGGATACACTGGAAACCCACAGAGTAGATGTTATGAAAGTGAGTACAATGTGTTAATTTTTACCTAAAAAAAAAAAACAGACATTTATTTTATGACAGATTTTAATTCATTGTTTTGCATAGAACAATCGATAATATTTAAGGAAATTTTCTCTCTTAAAAATGCAATAATCAGTTTGAAAATTTTCTTGTTGCTGCTTATCTATATGTTAAAATACTAGGTTTATATGTTTGTCTCCAAGAAAAGTGTATATGTTTGTCTCCAATCCTTTCGACAATGAGATCTCGAAAACTACAAGTGCTAGAAACGTGCCGTTTTCAATGGTCGATTCAAAATTTTGTGTAGATTGTGTAGTTCTAATTGAATATTTAAAAAAAACATGGCCGTTATTTCTTTATTACATTTTAGGGTACACTGGAAGTGTTGAAATTTTAAAAAAAGTAAAGCATTTTCTATGATAAATACATTCCAAAATAACATATTTGTATAGATGGGTTTATATCTCTCAGGTGTTTGTTTCATGGCCAAATGATAATGAAAAACGAAGGATAATGATTTCTTCAGTCTAAAATGAATCTTTATTGCTTGGAGTGCTTTGCCCAATGAAAGCCCTATATTACTGACATTATAATTAATTATGTATGTAATGTATTTGCTTATTACATACTGCATGCAAGAAGAAAGAAAACACTGATCATACATGAATTAGAAACTCCATCCGGAAGTAGGCTTAATCTTGCAAATGGTGCGAGATATTGAAAAAAAATCTCCTCTTTATGGTACCCCTTGCCGATTTTTATCAAGACGTCTTTCACTTGTGTCTGTAAAGGAACATGTAGAGATGTTGTGAGGAATGATAAGGAGATTCATGCTCATACGTGAATGATGCGCTGTGTAAAGAGCACAGGTTCAGCTAGTTTTAGCTAGTTTTAGTTATATCACTCCATAGTATTCAAGAGTTTATTGTGTTAAGTTTCTAAAACATACTTTGCATAAAAAGAATTCAAATTGTGCTGATTTACTTACGAAAATCCTAACAAAGTGTCCAACAACTTTTTAATACTTTAAATTAGTGCTGGGTTGTTTATAAATATTTTAGCAAATAAATATGTATATCTTAAACTAATTTATTTTGTAATTTTTTTTACTTACAGTTGGTTGTCGATCTGACTCAGAGTGTCCACCAACTGAAGCTTGCGTCAATAAACAATGTGAGAACCCCTGCAGCTACACTCAATGTGGAACAAATGCTTTATGTCAAGTGTTCAACCACAGAGCTCAATGCTACTGCCCAGACAACTACCGTGGTAATCCTCAAGTTCGATGCGAGAGGCCTGAATGTACAACAGATCAGGAATGTCCAACGCACTTGGCTTGTAGAAATGAGAGATGTCAAGATCCATGTGAGTGTGCGCCAAATGCCCAGTGCACTGTGTTCAACCACAGACCACAATGTAGATGCCCACCTGGCTACAATGGCAACCCAAGTGTGAACTGTGAAATCGGTATGTAAATGTATAGTTACAGTCTTAACTATAGATTATATTTTAAATGTTCGAACTATTATAAGAATATATTTAGTGTCAACGTTTTGCTGGCATAACACTTTAGTATATTTTAACTATTCTTTAAACTTCGTGCGTTACTTCATTCAACTAATATACTCACTGATATCGAATATTTTATTCGAAAGGCTCTCGTAAGTTTCTTTTTTCTTTTTTTTTCTTTTTTATCGTATAGCGAAAATGATAAACAACATTACACTACACAAAGAGTGAAAAAATACACGACTGGAGCGAGAGTCAAACCCGAATCTCCGATTTATTATAATGATGTATGAATCAGTACGCTACTTAGTCCGCTTCCTGGACAGCATACTTTCTATCAGTCTTGAAGACAGTGCCCAGCCACTTCACTTTTTGAGCATCAATGAATTCACACTTAAACATTAAAGAGAAATTGGAGTTACATAAAATCGGTTATTTCCTCCCTTTACTAGCATAACTTTATTACAAGTTTATTTCATATTTTCCTTTTATTTGCACATTATGCTCTTTAATGTTAAAGAAAAACATGTATTCCTGCTAATAATAAATGCTGCTACCAGCTCAAATTATTACACTATCTCAATTTTCGTACAATGTTATGCAAAGTATTATCCACATCGCCAGATTTGCTTCTAACTTCGGAATAAATTGACAAAGTTGAATACAGTTTTCGATAACGTACAGAGCGTAAACACCTTCTTCCTATGTCAAGAAAACTTGATACGAATTCGTCAATTTATTTCGAAGTTATCGATAGAAGCAAATCAAAGACTGAAGAAGTGTTTTTGCTTTTGATTGTTCAATGTCATTCCCATTCCAAAAATTTACATACTTGTCAGCATACAGGAAAGAATTTATTTGAGCATTGTTTGAAAATGAGTTTAAACATACTTTTGCCTTGTAAATTGCCAAATAATTTGAGAGTAGCATACTTGACATATTCTTATAATCTTATAATAACTGCAAATCACAATGTTTTTTGGAATTATATTGGGATGTGTATGTGTGTAGAATGAATCAACAGTCTGTTGCTTTAGAATATAATATTTAATTGTGACAAACAGTTAAGCTGTTTTCTCGAGTATTATACTCGGACATTTTACAAATCTCTTAAATCAATGTAAGTTAAATGAAAACACAAAACCTGGAACTAAAATTTAACTTCGCGAGCTCTTTTGACTGCAAAGGTTTTTACAATGTCTCAAAAGATAGTTTTGAAGCTAACTTATGCTCTATGGATATGATCCCATGGTTGGTGAGTCGTTGTTGTCCTGTTAAGTTTATGAGGTATTTTTTTTAATGATCTGTAGTTTGCTAAAAGTCCTTTCCTTGCCTTATAATGAAAACAAATATTTTTCTCGTTAGCTTCCCCCCCCCCCTAGTTACGTCACTGAATAGCATTTAGAAGAAAGTATGTATTTATTCACTAATTCAATTCATTGTATAAAACTACTGAATGTGGATTCAGAAATTTTTAGCTTAATTGCCCATAACCTAAAAAGAACGAAACTATTGACAGGTTTAAAAAAAAATTACAATTCAGTCTTCGATTCATTCAAAAGACAGTAACAAAAAGAAAGAAAAAATAAGACTATGAGGAAATATATAAGGAAAATTAAGACTATGAGGAAATATGTATGTTTTACGTTAGACATATCAGATGAGTATTATTATTATAGTCTGAATGTCACAGCAATTACATTTGTTTTTACATCGAAAGTGTACATAGGTAGAGTAACTCTTAGATAATGGTTAAAATAATTTGAAAACTCATTTTATTGCAGTGCCAGTTGTGGTGCAACCACAGTGTAAGATGGATGCCGACTGTCCAAGTAAATTGGCATGCTTTAGCGGAGAATGTAAGAACCCATGCAGAGAAACCACTCCTTGTGGCACAAACGCTGAATGTACAGTTGTGGACACCCTGCCTCTCAGAACAATGATGTGCATATGTCGACCAGGATATGTTGGCGATGCAGATGTAGAATGTAGGCTAGGTATGAACGACTCATTAATATTCTATGTTAGCACAAAGCAATGCATGCTCAGGGGATATTAAAATATTTAATATTTATAAACCATAACTAAACATAAAGATGTATTTGTATTTTAATTCAAATGAAATTAACCATAAAGCATATGCAAACTTTATTAATGCAGGTTTTGTTCTGCGTTGCAAATTTATGGCATGCTTACTTAGTATTCAATGTGTAAAAATGATTTTTTTTTCTATGTTTATGCATTCGCTTTTTAAACCTAAAGAAATAGGCGCTTTGCTTCTTAGTTGTTACAATTAGTTGCTTATTCATTAAATATTAGTTCATTAACTTGAATGTCATCTTAAAAATTGTAGTTAAGAAAGATTTCTTAGCGTAATCACTTACAGAGAAGTGTATCGAAGATATAGCTCTTACAAGTTATCTGCTTAAGTATATATCTTGGGCAGGGGAGTACAGTGGCTTAGAGAACTTTTATAGTTTGAGCATAGCTTTGATCTTGGTCCAAATGGCCGGTATTGTGCACAAAACTCGACTCCGTGGGTTTTCTTGGAACACTTCCGTTTTCCTGAAGTTAATAGTTTTCGGCAATTATTTCACTTTTATTAACTTCCATAAGTTCTCAGTTCGATTCACTGGTTAGAACACACGTGATGTAGAACCCACATTAAATTATAAATCTATGTTGCATATAGTCGTTGCGCTGAAGAGGAAAATTCAATTCCTAGCAATCCACATATATTCGTTCTATCTCTGACGATAGTAGAATACTTCCTTAAAAAGATCCATTACTAAATTTTCCTGTATCCGAGATATATGTATCTCAGATCATTTCTACTGTAATCGCTTTAGTTAATGTCTCATAGAACAGCACAAGGTTCTAATTTATTCATAGTCTGACTTATTTTTACTGCCATTTTTTTCAATCCCGAAAATAATTGCTGTGACAATATCTTCGTTGCAAAATAGAGTGACAAGGAATTTAATAAAAACAAGACAAGATCTGACTTTACAGTGGGAAGATTCTGAGAAATTATTTTTAAAACTGGGTTAAAAAATATTTTGTATTGAAACTTTTGTTGTCTTTTAAAAACAAATCATATAATTGCAATAGCTGTGCTTTGTACTCATAATATTAAGCTACACTCTTCTATAATATCTAGTTGCCAAGCCACTTTGCAATCTTCAGTCATTATTCTAATAGGCTGAATAATACTTAACTTCAACTATCTGGAGATTGGTATTAATCAAAGGTTCTAGTTATTTTAATATTTTTCTTAATTTTACATATGAATTCCAATATAACAATATTCAAATATACATAGACCCCATGATGCAAGATATAATATCGACTCTTTCATAATACTTTAATATAATTCAAATCCATATCTGCTATGTGATGCTGACATAAACAATCCACCACAGACTACTCTAGCTTTACCACAAGGTAGGCTCATAAATTCTAAAGCCATTTTCACCTACCCAACAACTTTCAACACTCGTTTTAGTCTATTTCTTCTGAATATAGTCTATAGTCTTTCTTGTTTGCGAAAAAAGTAGTAGTATTTTTAAAGGTACAAGTAGAACTTTTGAATGGAGTTTACCTTATCTATTAACTGGCGTCAGTTACCCACTTCGCTGAATTAAAACAAGAAAAATAGTAATATGTTAATGAAAAATCAGAAAATAATAAGTAATATATATAAATAAAAATTAAATATTACTATTGTGGGCTGAATTTGGATTTAAATGCGATCGGAAGTGTCACTATTCATCTCAGCGACCCCGAAAACTGTGGACTCCATACTAATATCGATCATTTTAGGTCAATTTTATATTTATCCCCCTCCCCCTTCCCCTCCCCCAAGTTGTGAGGCTGAATTTGGATTTAAACGGCATCGGAAGTGTCACTGTTCTTCTCAGCGACCCTGAAAAATATGGATTCGGCACTAATTCGACATTTTCGATCACACATACACACATATATATATATCCCTCCCTTAAGTTGCACCGTCAAAGTGAAATGATCAAAAACATTCAACCTCATCTATGTTGAAAATATGATCGAGATCGGTAGGGCAAGCGCTACGAAGTCACAAACATGATGACTTTCACTTTCATACATAGAGATTAAAATCTCGCTCGGAAAAATTTTATTATTTAATTTTTTCTTTAAAAAGTTATATTTTCTTGTCTTTCGCATTCTTCTCATTCAATTTGTAAAGAAACGTTAACAATTGATTTTCTGAGATTTTTTATTCGTAGTCTGTTTTACAAAATAAGTCAAAAAACTTTTAGGTCTTTGTATGAACTTCTACAATGAGTATACCCTTTTAACTACATCTCTTCCACAAAATATGTTAATTTGTATAAATTTAAATAACAAAGAAATAAACATTACCATGAAGACACTAAGACTGCATTTTCTTAAGTTTCAGCTCTATATTATAAAGTGTCAACATCAATTTTAATAAACGTTGGATATAACTCAGGAAAATCTTGGATATAACTCAGGAAAACGTTGGATAATTCAGGAAAATCTTCGATTCACTTCTTGAAAATAGTGTTAGGTACTGTAATAAAAAATAAAATCACGTTCAAAGTAATAATTCAGATAACTACTAAAATCATGCATTATATGAAACCATACAACCAATTGTGTGTATATATGTATAAATTATATTTCGCAATTTATAAAATAAATAATATTATCTGTATTCTCCATAGTTAACATTATTAATGCTAATTATAATAAATGCATGTATTAACATCTTGCTATGCCATGAAATATTTATGAAATCCTGTTTTAGTAAAGTAGTTTGTATATTTTTTTTAAAAAGATAAAGGAAGTTACATATTTTTATTGTATCTTTTCAGGTACCAAAACAAGCAGCAAGTGGATTTAATATTATTATGATTTAAGCAACCATTTTTACGTCAAACCATTAATCAAAAGAAAGAAAAAAATAAGAAAATTAACAAAACAGCAACACATGTTTCTTATAGATTTTGTTTATTTCTTTCTTGCATGTTGCATGATTTAAAACAAGAAAATTGTAGCGCATTGTTAGATCCAGTAGATTGAGGATATATTTCCTATCTGTGATTTCGTGTTGCCTGATTCTTGTTCCTTTGTAGAGTCTCTATTAAAATACTACTTTTGCATTTTTAGCTCCGGAAACTCCTGCTGGTTGCAGAAGCAATGACGAATGCCCAAGCACTGAATCTTGTATTAACCGGCAATGTGTTAATCCTTGTTCTGCTTCCAATCCTTGTGCTGCAAATGCTGAGTGCCAAGTATTCAATCACCGAGCACAGTGCCGATGTCCACCAGGTCTTAGCGGTGACCCATTTGTGAACTGCTATGAGGGTAAGTGAAAAATTACACACAAAAGAAAGTTTCTGTACAATACACTCCTCCAGGAATTCAAATGCTAATTATTTCTTACAACTAATTCATCTTCTAACAAAATAATATTTTTTTTGAAAGCTTGATATCTTTATTAATTTGCACGATGATATTAATTAATATGTAACATAGAAAATTACAGTTACGCATGTTTGTACTACTATAAACTTTAAAGTAACCTAAAGCTTAAATTAAAAGCATAATCTCTAAATCTAAAATCAAATACTAAAAGCTTAGTTTATAGAATCTAACATTAGAAATGTAGATTTATGTGATGAGAAAACTAAATCTTTACTTTAAAGGTTCTAATAATTCTAATGTGCATGTCTCTTTAAAAGAAAAATATACATGTACTAACTGCATGTATTAAATCTTTTGTTATGTGTTATATAGTATTTATCTAAATCTTTCATTATCCTTTTTTAACCAATATTAAACTTCTTAAGCAGCATAAAATGATGTTCTTCAAAATGCTTCATCAAATGTTTTACATTTTCCATCTGATGATGAAGAAAATAGGTTCGTTAGTTTTTGATCAAATGGAATAGTGATATGTTTTACATTATTTTTCGTTGGTTATATCAGGTTAAATGCAGGATCAAATTAAATTATAAATTTCCCCCCCTCAAACTTTCTGCTTTCACATAAGCTTACGTTCTAGGGATTTGAAATGAATTGAAACTAACAAGCAATGAAATCATCCAGTTCTAAACGGAAAGCTATCATAGTATTATGGATGATTGATGCATATTTCTCTGAATAAACACCTATAATATTCTGTGTAAAAAATTACTATATTTTAAAACTGTATTGGAGCTCTTTCGTAGCTGAGTGGTTAGCGTACACGCCTTTGGCGTGGGAGACCCGGGTTCGATTCCCGGCGGGAGCTCATGTGGTTTGGATTCCACACTAATCAGTAGATCTACGTCTCATACAGCCTCGCTGCTGAACAGGACGTTAAACTCAAAATCAACTCAACTCAGCTCTAAAACTATATTCTTTTTTGTCATTTTATGGGGAAAATTATTTCCGCTTTGCTTTGGCTTAAACAAAGACGATATTCACAGCTTAAATGGGTTAAAGCATAACAAGTATAAAGTAAATGCACATTTTATGCTGCTTCTTCAAATAATACATTACTAGTTCTATTATTTAACCTCTCTCTAATAATTTAACTAAATGCATGTTGTGCTAGCAGTTCACCCTCGACCAGGGATCAAGTGTTCAGTGGATTCTGATTGTAACAGCATTAGCTCCTGCCTAGATCATAGATGCCAGAATCCATGCCATGTTGCGAATCCTTGCCCTACCAGTGCTTTATGTAAACCATATGATCATCACCCATACTGTGTGTGCCCAACTGGCACCACAGGCCAACCAACTGTTCAGTGTGTACCAGGTAGTTGTCACTTTTGTTCTCTTAAAACATTATGTTGTCAACAGATCGGGCGTAAAGATAGATATTTATAAGAAGCTCTTTTTGTACTTGCTGGAAAAAAATTGTTATGTTTTCTTGTTTTAAAGATAAACTTTAAAACCGCATCAGGTTCAAAATAAAAGTAACATATTAATAATATTGATTTATTTATTGCATTAGTAGTAATAACAATCTTTACGCCCAATCGCACTTTGGATCTGAATAGTATTCTACCAAACATATAGACAATGTATCGCTTTAGATGAAACTCTTGCGAATAATTTAAACCTAATTTAAGAGTAATTATGTAGATATAGGAGTCTAATCATATGTTTTTCAGGTCATTCTAAAATTTACAAACATTTATTTTAAATGCAATTGCCTTTCACATACATTTTTCAACTATTCTTTTCCCAGATAAATTTAGCACTTCCCGTAACAAGAAAAAAAATCTGTAAAATATCATATATTGAACATTTGATAATTGATTCGTGTTAGTAAAGCTATTTTCATAAATATATTTGAAAGAATTAAAAGAAGAGTTATAGCAATGAGTAGAATCTAAATAATCATACTTATTAATTCTATATCATATAATAAGCAGGAAAAATGGTCGACAATTTGTAAGTAGAATTGAATTTCTTATACAACTTCACTCAATCTACATAATTTAAATAATGAAGAAATGATAACAAGTTCATCTGGTAAAACTATCATATTATGATATATCTAGTAAGCTTCTGAATTCTACGTATGAACTGTGTATGAATGTTTACGTATTACTTTTTTCTTACAATGAAGATCAATGACTAAAGGCGGATTTTCATGCAAGCGTCCGTTGTGTTCTTTACTGTGGCTGAATAGTCAATTGAGAAAGTTGTTTAAGTACGGCTCTACATGTAACACAACTTTATGTTGGCTACACATAGAAATCGCAAGCAACGAACGCTTGAATGAAAATTCGCCCTTAGCGGGGAGAACTACTTCGTAAACTCCTGAAAGTTACTTAAAAAATTCTAGTTTCTTAATACTACTAATATAATTAATGTTCTTTTAAAACATTGCTACTTGTTACAGATGCAATGAAAGCTATCATTATAATATTAAAACAGTACACATACGTAGTATTTCCAAGAGAAATACTTTTCTAAACATACATCTTGATCCGTGGTGACGTAGTCGGTCGTCCACCTATCAACCGGACTGTCCGAATTCGATTCTCTGTAAATCGAAATGTGTTTCTCATTCTAGCATCGTTCCAATGCAATTCAGGGATTTATCCATCTTTTGGAAATGAGTACGAAACTTTCGTAGCTAGGGAAACCTCAGATACAGTTAACCGGATTATGAGACTGACTAATCTTTTATATTTTGCAAAGTATGAGGAACTGTGTAACCTTACTTCCACATGACCTGTGTGGCCTTCATGTGCTGTCTCGAATTTAGGAGAAGGTGTAGATTTTATTTTTTTTTAAAAAAAGAACACATATAATTGAAATCTCGAAGAATAAATTATCTTACGTATTTTTGAGAATGTAATTGGAAGAAAATATAAATTTCCTTTAGTTACATACAGAATGCTTATTTTATTTAGTCGTATGTAATGATTTTCGTTATTTTGTTCATGTTATTTTGTCTTTTGTGAAAGTACAGTAAAAATTAAGTTAATATTTGCTCTGGTTCATTATATTCGACGTAGAACCGAAGAGTATTGATGTTTTAATCCTATTATACCAATAATTAGGCGCCTTATAATAGCACAGGGATGCAAATAACCACTCGCCCATTCGCCCGGGGCGAGTGGTTCATAGGTGCAGGCGAGTATTTAATAACATACCGAAGGCAAGTAAATGATTTCTATTGTGGGATGTGGGCTAGTGGCTTTTTTCTTGAGTTAATAATATTTTGTTGCTTATTTGCATCCCTGTATTAGCATGTTATTAAATTTGAATGTATAAGTATTTGTAATTTTGTAAACATATTACATTCACATATATTTTGATTGAAATATTTGCCTTTTGCAGTGGTTTCGTCGAAGCCTGAATGCACAGCAGATTCTGAATGCCCGAACAACAAGGCTTGCACTAATCAACTTTGTCAGGATCCTTGTGTCCTCAGGAACCCATGTGGAGGAAACGCTATATGCAAAACTGACCAACATCATCCAGTATGCAGTTGTCCTGAAGGCTGGGGCGGAAACCCACAAGTTCAATGTTACAAGCGTGAGTACTTTGGGGAAAGTATTAAATGTGTGTTGTGCGCATATGCTGCACATACAAGCATTGCATTAGCGGAAATATTTTTTAAATTTCTTGACAAACAAAGAAAATACCTTCTCCCTTCTAACCAACCATTAACAAAATTTTCATTCTTTTATTTACTTTTTAAATGTTTGTTTTTTATTCGATAGGTTTATTTGGGCAGAAACTGTATAGGAGAATTAATAAGTTCAAATATACAGCATTTCTGCAC
Organism: Thermobia domestica; assembly: GCF_964235325.1. Taxonomy (NCBI): domain Eukaryota; kingdom Metazoa; phylum Arthropoda; class Insecta; order Zygentoma; family Lepismatidae; genus Thermobia; species Thermobia domestica. The sequence goes on along the minus strand of NC_137462.1, from coordinate 37,630,651 downwards.
GTTTAATTGAAGTTACTGGGAGGTGATTTTTTGAAATGTGATAGTTTCATTACAGTACTCACCACTAACACACGGCAATCTAAAAAAAATTATGTTAATACTAATGTGCTATTATTCTTATAGCTGAGTGTACCGTCGACAGTGATTGTCCATTCGACAAAGCATGTATCAACCAAAATTGTTTGAATCCATGTACTTATGGAACCACCCAATGTGGTCGTGGCGCTGAGTGTAGGGTCCAGGCTCATGAATCCCAGTGCTACTGTCCAGCAGGAATGCAAGGAAATCCTCAAATTTCGTGTATATCAGTCCAGTGTCAATACAACGAGGATTGTGCTGACCACGAAGCTTGTGATCGACTGAACCGGCTGTGTCGACCAGTATGTGAGCATGACACTTGTGCTCCTTCTGCCACATGCGTGGGTAAAAATCACCAACCGCAGTGTTCGTGCCCACCAGGATATACTGGAAATCCATACAATCAATGCACTGGTAAAGTATTTGTATTTTTTATGTACATAGCTATCTGAAACATAGTCTTATGTAAGCTAAAGCTACGATTTTCAACTGGTTTAGCACAAGAATATGATAACAATTGCTTTTGTCCGCTTTTTCTGCAATGAACAAAATCAAATATTCGAATCGGTAATAGTTACTAAAGCTGGAAGATGATATAAGGATATATTTGTCAACTATTCGGTCGCAAATAATCATAATGAAAACTCGCCATGTTCAAGTTTCTTACTATTCTTGGTAGTAAACAACTTCATTTTATACTTTTAAACTTCTGTACATGAATTTGGAAAGTTTTATCAAACAACTTAGTTCATCAGTCCGTCTACCGACAAGATCAGAGCAATCATGGTAAGAGATAACAGGAAACGCTGTACAGTTTTCGATATGAGTATTGACTTCTACTCGAATCGAAAGAACCGTTTTCTGCTAAACTGGGCACTAGGTACACTTAGAAAAGCTAAAATATGAATTTTTAAATTTAAATTTATAAAGTATTAGTAAATTATCTATACATGCATTTCTAAACATGTAACTAATTACATAAAGTCATAAAGTCACATAATTACATAAAGTCATGTAATTCTAAACATGTAATTACATAAATTACTGGAGTATATTGTAATAATTTAGTAGAATCTTACAAATGAAAACTAATACGTGGTATGTATTAATTTTATCTGTAGATTATAAGGATGCACCCAGCATTTGAAATTAGATCTGTATTTCGTGAACTGGGTGACAAAAGTTGAAAATCGCTTAGCTGACGCTATTCTAATTTGCATAAACTTCATTTCTTTCTTTTAAAAAATATTTTTTTTAGAAAGTTACTTCCACTTACAAATACTTATCTAGCAACGGAGTTCTTTTCATATTACTTTGTGTGTGTTTCTGTAAACTGTACAGCTTCTTTATTTACTGTTGAATTACACAAAATAATCTCACCTCTAAAAATCAGATTTGGTGCTTTTTTTCCATCCTAAGGTCTCAACTACAATGACATTTTATATGTGTATACTCTCTGCAATCTTTTATAGTTAATAACTTTCAATAAATCCTTCATCCAATACGGTGGTAGCTAAAACAATCTATTTCGTAAAAATTACGGATTTATCTTTCTTAACTTAGTTGAAACAATAAATTCTTCTGTGTCCATCTCTTTTCTTATTATGGTGATATTACAGAACGTTCACTTAGTGTTCAGTAAATGTTAAACTCCGACTTAAAAGAAGATGATTGGACAAGTATTAGAGAAATATTAATTTCTGACATTGGAAAAGGCATTTGATATTGTTACTACATACCCAAAATATAAGCTAGAATTTTTTACCCTAGATAAAGTTATCAGGACTCTAATATAAAATTTAGTGTAATCTGAAGACCTAATATTGAATCTCACAATAACTCTAAATTCATTATGCGTGTGAAAGTTTTATGATATGCACTTTTTAACATCTTATGTTTGTTTTACAAAACATTGTTGTGAACATACTAAAATTTTGAGACTTTTTTGTCACTGCATGCTAAAGAAAATTATACATAACTAATAAGTATAGAACTGATGTACTGATATACATGCACTATAGCAGAGAGAAGACTAAAATGTTCCTCTGGAATTTCTACCCAATATACAATTTCTATAGGGCATTTATTGGCTCTAAAAGTTACTAAAGGAACAATTAAAACTATATGTTCATTTTATACACAACTGCAATATTGCATTTCTTGGGTTAGTCATTTTAGAATCCATCTTGTAAAAAATAAGAACAATTTAAAATATTAAATTGACCAAATGTCTAGAAATTTGGATTCAGCAGCTAGAAGAAAACAGTAACAGAGAGCAAAATAAAGGCTAATGATAAATTAAAACTTAAAGTTTATATATCAGCAATACCTGATCTGCTGAAAAAATATTTACTAACAAATATTTAATTTATGATATCATCAGAATAAAACATTATTAAGTTATAATAAAGCGAGTAATTATCAAATTTTGGATAAGAAACAAAATGAATCATCCTTTAGAATCTTTCTTTTGTAAAAAAAAAAAATCTACACTTTACTTGTATATACATCATTTTTTTTATTTTTCCTGTTGCATTCCTTTTTATTTTCCTTTGCATGCATCTCTTGCATTCTTTCACTGTCTGTAGAGTGCGTTTATTTCATACTTGTGGTTTTGTATAGGACCTATTGAAGAGAAGAAGCCGGAGTGTACTCAGGACGCAGATTGCCCGTCTAGTCATGGTTGTATCAATGAACGCTGTCAGAATCCTTGTGCCATATCACAGCCATGCTCACCTGATCAAACATGTCGTGTCATTGATACACTGCCTCTTCGAACGGTCATGTGCGAATGTCCTCCAGATACCATCACAGATAACAACGGACAGTGCAGACCAATTGGTTAGTAGTAATTTTAATGCACGTATTTTCAATTATTGTTTAATTGTCTGTATAATCTGAATGTCTAGGCTTTCAGGCTTTAAGTATTTAAAACCAATTCTAAAGTTCTGATTCACTACCGGAAGTCAAACTCATACACAATGCACATTGCTACCTAGCTGATTTGTGTTCTGTTAAGGAGTACTAATAATGGAAAGTAAGCCTAAATAAGTACAAAAGTGTCAAGAAAGGTATTTATTTATTGATCAGAAAAGTTAAATAAATACGTATAGATGCACAATATAGAACTTTCGTTTGAGCTATTTTTATATAATTTTTATAACTATAAAAATAAATACCATTTGGTAATACAGTTATTAATAAAATCCCAGATCGTGATATTTGCTGTTAATTGACACTTTCTTTGGAACAATTTCTACTTCTTGTGTATAGTGAATTAAGAACTTAGTATTCCTCAGAAAATTTGGATTATCGCACGCTGCTTCCAGTACTCTCTAGAATCGTAAAAAGCTTGAGTCAATAAATGTTTAATGCCCGCAGTGACGATTTTGCACTTAAGTTCTGTTCAGGAGAGTATTTCAAACAATATTTTATAATTTTATTGAAAATATTTTATAATATTAATATGTTTTTATATATATAATGTTATCAGAGTGTATTTGTATAAAATGAATTTCCTTTAGTGAACAAGAATAACAAGCAGCTGTCCTATAACATCAATTGAATATAACATCTAAGAAAGCAAAATGATACTATATTACTGTAATGAACTAATAGTAATTTCTGATTGTTTATAGGCAATAAATGTAATATAATTTTCATTTCTAGCTCAACCTCGGCCTGAGTGCACATTGGACGGAGACTGTGTAGACACTCACAAGTGCGTAAGAGGAACATGTATGGAAGCATGTCGTGTGGATTATTGTGGTATTAACGCTCAATGCAAATCCCAAAATCACCAATCAATGTGCTCGTGCTCTCCAGGATATCAAGGAAACCCATATGTTGAGTGCACAAACAGTAAGGATTGCTTTTCATAATAATAATAATAATGTTTATTTCTGTACCATGAACTGCCTAACGGCAAAAATACAGCACTTTATCAGGCAAAAATAAACAAATATTGCATACAACGTAACCTACTTACTGAAACAATACAGTAAAACATAATGATAAAATAAAATAGTATCGGATTAATAATTCCATGTCAAATTAATACCAAACATTTTTAGTCTCAAAATAGATATATCGTCACAAATACTACAAATAATGTTTGTCAAACTCTAAAATTCGTGCTTCTGTACTGATAAAAATAAATTAAAAGAATTGATCATTCTTAAAATTACAGATTTTCGATTCAAAGAAACTAATGTTGATTCATTTCTCCTATTATTTCTCGTATTATACCTGTATACCTATATTATGCAAGCAATATTCACTATGAGATCTAGTGTTTAGTATTTTCTCAATAAAATCTCTTTCAATAGGTTTTCTCCTGTCACTTAATGCCTGCAATCCTCAAAATTGATTAATAATAATAATAATAATAATAATAATAATAATAATAATAATAATAATAATAATAATAATAATAATAATAATAATAATAATAATAATAATAATAATAATAATAATAATAATAATAATAATAATAATAAAGTATTTTAGTATGCTTGAAATTGTCTTTCATATAGTTCTTATGAACTTGAGGGTAATTTTGAATCATTACTTAATTTTCACTAAACGCAATGTAGTAACGTAACAGAAACATTCATTAAATAGTATTGTTCCTTTATTAAAAACAATTTCATATTTGATTTTAATTTGTAATACCTTTGTTGTATTATATCATAAAATAATTTTTTCGTAGTAATTTAATTCTTAGTACATTTTTATTACAGATTACAAATCCAAATAAAAAAATTTGTCTTACAAAGTAAAATAAAAAATACTACATTACACTAATTTATTGCCTATCTGTAACTTTAAATTCTCTATTATCAGTAAATTATTCCAAATGTTTACAAGATGAATAATGGGGTGCTGTAGGATCTTAATTACCTATTGATTTTTACAGTAAGAACAAAGTTGTTATAGCCGTTTCCAAGATGGTTGGAGTTTTCGATTCTTGTTCAACAGTAAAGTAACCACTGTAGACTTTTCTAACTTGAGTCAAATCAATATTAACGTTTACACATAGTGATTAATGACATGTTCATATTACAAGACATTAATGACTTATAAAATATGAACATAATTATTATTATATTTATTTTCAAGAACATAGCAATTCTCAACTTTCGTTTATCTGTAAACTTTCCCTATTTGAGAAAATATGGTGAAGATGAACAAAAGCAGAAGAACAGAATAAAAATTCTAAATTTAAAATTGGAACTGATATTTTAAGTGGTGTGTTAGTTAGGTCTCTGGACACATGAACAAACAAACTTCCAAATTCCCCTTTCGTTACGCAGATTGCAAGTAGTAATGGAGTATGTAAATACAAAGACTTCAATTCAATTTTCTTTGCCAAGACTTTTTCAATCCCAGAATATATTAAGATTAGAAATAGTATCATTATTTCGATTAGCTATTAGCAATACTTTTCATTCTTAAATATAATGCTTATTATTATTTTTCTCTTCTAGTTCCAAAGACACCAGTACTTCCACTACCACCAGAATGTACAAGAAATGATGATTGTATGAATGATAGAGCTTGTATCAATCAATTGTGCTCGAACCCATGTGCAGCAGGCGATCCTTGTGGAAGAGGCGCCTTCTGCCACGTACAAGATCATCAACCTGTGTGTAGGTGTCCCGCTGGGTATGAAGGCGATCCGAGAACAGAATGTAAACCACGTAAGTATTTTACATTTATATTTGTATATATTGATATATTGATATATTGTATATATGTATATTGTTTTATATTGGCTGGGTAAAAAGCTCCTATGTTAGCAAGCAGGAGATGTTGCCTATTTCCTCCTTTAGAAGGGGAATTTTCGAAAATGCTGGGACATGTGTTCAGTTGTTTTTAATGAGGAGTTTAAGTACCGAGTTCCATCTTTTTAACTTATGGGAATCCTGAGATATGCTATTTTTGGCATAATTTTTGAACTCCTTCCTTCCCTTAGGAGACATATTTTAATCAACGATGAAAAAACCTAGCTCGAGGGATGTACTGTTTCCCCTCCGTCGATTTGTATAGCGATATAGATATGTATAGCGAACGAACATACAAATATATATTCAGCTTTATAAATAAGACTAGCCTTTGGCTAGCTAGGCGCTCTGCCCCAGTCCCCCGCGTTTGCTCAGTCTACAGCCTCGCATCTCTTATGTATTACCCTTTGCATCAAGAGTGAATTTCGTGCACTTGCTCTTAATATTTTCTGCATTTGCCCAGTTAGGGGCTTTGCCCCCGTGCCTCTGCGTTTGCTCGGCCTACGACCTCGCCCCTTTACACTCACAATTCCATCGAATTTCAAGTTTCTTTTCCTATTTCAACTATCTAAAAGATAAGATTTTGTATCCCAGGAAAACACCTATTTGAATAACATGGGAATTTCTTCATCCTCCCTTTAGACCCCTTCAAAACTAAAAATATTCACTTTTGGCAATTTTTCTGTGAGTTAGCCCCGGAAGGCTACAATCATGCCAAATTTCATCATTCTAATCCTGCCGAAAGTGTCTAAATAATTTTGGGGTAGATGTTTCATATAAATAACATGAAGACTTTTCAGTTCCCCATAAAACCACTCTAAAGTTGATTTACTTTTATTTTTAGTGATTTTGTTAAATAGTCTTATAGAAAACATACAATCGTGCCAAATATTAACTTTCCACGTCAACCGGAAGTACCACATTATTTTATGTCAGTGAGTTCATGTAGTTTTATATATAGTTAGGATTATTCCATATAATTTAATCTGGAATAAATTTAGTAAGGGACTTTTTTTTTTTTTACTTTACTTGTCTTAAATATAATTGATGCATGAATTGTGCTTTGTACTGTAAGTTAATATTGTAAATTGAAATATGTGTCAGATGCAATTAATTTACAAATATTTCCTTCTTTGATCCTTAGCAACGGCTGAAGTTGTAGGATGTGCTTCCAACTCCGAATGCCCACAGGAAGAGTCTTGTGTGAACGGTCACTGCGTGAGCCCATGTAATTGTGGTCCAAATGCTGAATGCAGAGTTAGAAATCACTATCCAATATGTTTCTGTAAACCTGGATACTCAGGAAATCCACAAATTGGATGTGTTAAAGGTACGAAATAATGTATTTACTATTTGTCTAATACATGAAATCTGTAAATTTATGGAGAGTTATATCATTTATCAATGACTTCTGTAATTAAAAGAGATTAAGTTACAGAAAAATAATTTACTTTTTTAATAATAATAGATATTGTAATAACAAATGCCTTGTTCTAAATAATATCAATGTAAATAATGGGTAATTAATACAAGCATTAATTTATATGAACATGTAATGAGGAGTTGAGATTATAATGCATTTAAAAATGTATAAGTTTTTAATGAAACATTAATTTTGCATTCTATATATAGTTATAATAGTTCAAAAAATCATTAAATCGACATAGAAAAATATTAAAAATATCATTTTATGAAGATCTGGTGCAGTTTTTGAATCCATATTGTAAAAATTACTGCCTTTTAATTCTCGTCTGCTACCAAGAAAAGAAAAAAGTAAATATATTGAGTGTTTATTCAAATTTCTTCCTTTAAATTTATTGAGTAATTAAATATATATTTAATTACTCTTCAAGCAGTTGTTTAGTTTAGTGATTTAAGGCTAATACATATGAATGAATTGTAATACGTTTCTCTTCTTTGCTTTTGTTCTTATTAGTTGGATGGCAGTCAAATCAGTTGTTTAGTTAAATGATTTAAGGCTGATACTGACGAATGAATTGTAATACATCTCTTTTCTTTACTTTTGTTCTTATTAGTTGGATGCCAGTCAGATGATGAATGCACTAATGACAAACAATGTTACAATGGAGAATGTATCAATCCCTGCATCTTGTCTGATCCATGCGCTGCAAATGCAGAATGTTACGGCCATGCTCATCGAGCAGCTTGTAAATGCTACAGCGGCTATGAAGGAAATCCATTCGATAGATGCGAGCGTATTGAATGTCACACAAACAACGACTGTCCATTTGACAAGGCTTGTGTCGAACAACGGTGCGTCAACCCGTGCTCTCAACGTAATCTCTGTGCTTCCAATGCTATTTGCTACGTTCAGAATCACGCTGCTGGATGTCGTTGCCCGGACCACTTACCGCGAGGAAACCCAATGTCGTACTGTGAAAAGGAACAGCCTATTGAAGCAGAACCAGAGTGCAGAATGGATGTTGATTGTGCAAGTGGACTCGCATGTATTAAGGAAGAATGTGTGGACCCATGTAAAGAACTCCTGCCGTGCTCAGCAACAGCTCAATGTAGGGTGTTGGATACTGTCCCCATCCGTACAATGATGTGTATCTGTCCAGAAGGTTGGGTGCCGAACAATAACGGAGAATGTAGGCCAGGTTGGTATATTTTATGATTGATATAAATCTTAATAATTGCCTAAGTGTCTCAAATTATAACCAAATTCATTTTTTTTCTGTTTTAATGGCACATATTCAAATTATAAATCATGTTTTAGTGCTCAAGTAAGTTAAATTCAGTTTATAGTCTACTAGAATTAAAGTGCATTTTTAAAATCTTTAGTAATCGTATAAGATGTACATGCATAAATTTAACATTGCAATGAAAGCAGATGAAAATATATTTTTCTTGTAATTCTGTAGTGTTTCAACTTTAAACGATGCTTTAGCTCTAATTAAAACACTACTTTTAAAAATCCGATTTTGTAACCTCTAATTATTTTGCTTGCTTTCAAATTGCAGTTATCTTGCCAATGCCACCAGGCTGTACATCAGATAACGAATGTCCATCAAATGAAACGTGTATCAATAGATTATGTCGAAATCCATGTGACTGTGGAACCCATTCAGTATGTCATGTTCAGGATCATAGGCCTGTGTGCTCATGTGAAGAAGGTTATGAAGGAAATCCAAACATCGCTTGTTATGCAGGTAAGAGCTGCAACAAAATCTAAAATAATTCAATAGCTGTTCTGTTATGTTCAGGTATCAACCACGGGACTAGAAATCTAAACTATGCTAGGTTCAACTACGGAAACAATGTTTCAAATTAAGATTTACACTGAAAATGAAATATGTAAATTCATAGTAGGGGAACTAGAAGATGCTATTAAGGAACTTCATTTATTACTCCTTATCCAATGTAATATTGTTTCAATTAACACAAAATAAGTTTCTAAATACCTTATATATATTTTTTTCTTAGTATTATTTTACTTTACCTAGTTTTTTTTTTAAATAATAGCAACAAAAAACTCAATTATTATAGTTATGTGCAAAATAACCAAAATGGTCACGATACTAGTATTTAGGTATTATTAATTTCAAAGTCAAAATTTTGTGCCTTATTTCTTATATATTAAATTTAAGGGAGTTCTCTATTTTTCTGAAGTAATTTTGTCTTTTTTTAAAAGATAACAATCATGAAACCTTCTACATAATATTTTACAAATTTAAATATATTTAAACTGCACTTGTCAAGAGTTCAGTTGTTAGGAGCGCTATCTAATTGTATCCTATTGTTATTAAAAGTTATGCATAATAAACACGATGGAGCAATTTAGTTTATGTATGAATATCGCTCTTTTGCTCTTTTCCTGCAATATCAATGTGAAGTTCTTCCCCAGTTTTCATAAATCGACACTGTCCCTAATTGGATTTATATTAAATAAATGTCAAAAGAAGCCAAGATAAAAATTAATTACATGTTTTAAGAATCTGCTTCTCTGCCTCATTTAATCATTTCCTAATGTTTTCTCTTTCAGTTGGTTGTCGCACTGACTCAGAATGTAGCTCAGGCAGGGCTTGTGTAAATGGAAATTGTGTCAATCCTTGCTTGGTGAGTGACCCATGTGGACAGAACGCAGAATGTTACGCCGTCAGTACAAAAACGCAATGTCGCTGTCGCACTGGCTATCAAGGTAATCCTTACGAGCGTTGCTATATCGTTGGATGTCGCAGCAGTAATGATTGCCCCAGCGACAAAGCTTGCATCAACTCCCAATGTATTAATCCTTGTGTACACGACAATCAGTGCGCTCCAAGAGCAGAATGTATGGTTCAGAATCATTTCGCCTTGTGCCGCTGTCCACCAGGTTATATTGGAAATCCATACACAGGGTGCCGTCCAGAACCACAACCAGAATGTCGTTTAGACCAAGACTGTCCATCACAATTAGCTTGTTTGGAAGAAAAATGTCAGAATCCATGCAGCGTCTTAGAACCATGCGAAAGTCCATCGGGTTGTAAAGTTGTAGGATCAGTGCCAGTAAGAACTATGATCTGTGTTTGCCCACCTGGCTACATCAGCAGTGGAAGTGGAATGTGTAAGAAGATCCCCGCCATTACTGCAGGCTGCACTTCTGACTCTGAATGTCCATCGGACAAAGCTTGTGTCAACAACGTTTGCCGAGATCCATGTAACTGTGGAATCAACGCTGACTGCCGAATCATCAATCATAAGCCAGTTTGTACCTGTCAACCTGGCTATGATGGAAATCCAGAAGTTGGATGCGTGAAAAGTAAGTACACGATTATAACCGTTTTATACTTTGTATTAATTCATTACTCGATCACTATTTATCTCATGTGAAATATATACTTCCATTATTAATATATGAATACGACAAAAATGCTATTTAAGGAGATGTTTAATTAACAAAACAAATCAATTCTGAATGTATATTTTGTATTACTCTTTCAAGTGCTAGAATGATCTAGATAAGAACCGCAGAATAACACTCTCCACGTTTTGTTATGACTGTTTCTTTTGCTTAAAATATATGCTCTAAATGTTTTATAAATTCTAATTGTTTTTTTTAATTTATCACTAACAAATAATCCTTCTACAGAAAAGCATATGTAAAAACATTACAAAACCTTTAAAAATACAGAACACCTTTTATATGGTTCAAAATAGTTAAGTATACCTAAGTATATATGAAAATCAGTTGATATATCATTAATATGTTACCATTTTATTTGATAAAATCTTTATTAAAATTCAATTTATACTTTTCTAGTGCTATGTTAAATTACACATAAATTAACTAGCCCTCGGTTAGATGAGAACTTCACCCCAGAACTCCTGCATTTACTAGGTCTACGGCCTCTCACTTCTCATGTTCCTAACATATCTCTAATCTTAATTGATTTCGAGATATGGCCATCTTATTATAACAATTGCAACCCCCCCCCCCAATCTTTCTCCTTCCCGTCTTTTTTCTTCCCTTCTAAGGGAAACATCAAAGAACACCGAAACATTCCTTTAATTAACATGTCTCTATTCTTAAGGGATTTCGATAGAGACATGTCTCTATTCTTAAGGGATTTCGATTAACACGCCTTTTTTCTTCCCGTGTAGGAGAAATATCATGAAACACATCTTTCGTTATTTTAAATGAGAAGTCCAAATGCCCAATTTCATGTCTCTAGCTTTCAGAGATTCCGAGATATTGACATCTTATTATAAAACTTGTACTTCCCAACTCTTCTTTCTCCTTCCCTTTTCTTCCCATCTAGGTTAAATATCAACAACAACAAAAAAAAAAAAAAAAAGAAAAAAGAAAAGAAAAGAAAGAAAGAAAGAAAAGAAAAAGGTGAAACATGTTTCTCACTATTTTAAATAAGAAGTCCTAATACCGAATTCCATGTCTCTAACTTTAAGAGATTCGGAGATATGGCCATGTTATTTTGACAATTGTAATCCCAACTTCCTTTTTTTTTTTCCTTTCTTTCTTTCCTTATGGGGAAAATATCAAAAGCCGCTGCAACACATCTTTCATTATTTTAAATGAAAAATCTAAATAACAAATTTCATGTCTCTAACCTGAACGAATTTTAAGATATGGCCATCCAATTACAACAACTGTAACCCCGACTCCTTTTTTTTCTTCCCGTCTTTTTCTTCCCTTTTAAGAAAAATATCGACTTCCGCTGAAACACGTCTTTCATTACTTTAAATGAGAAGTCTTAATACCTAATTTCGTGTCCCTAACCTTAAGAGATTCCGAGATATTTACATCTTATTATAATAACTGTAATTCCCATCTATCTCTTTTTTCATTCGTTTTTCTTCCATTCTATGTCAAATATCAAACAAACGCATGAAGACGTGTCTATTTTAAATGAGAAGACCATATACCTAATTTCATATCTATAATATTCAGAGATTCCGAGATATGGACATTTTAAGATAATAATTGTCATCTGTCTGCCTTCCTTCCCCGTTGAATTCCAAAAATTCTTGCTTAGTGGGACATTGCATCACAAATCCTATGTTTTGTCCAAATTTCAAGTATCTAACTTAAGTGGTTTGGCCTAGGCGTTGATCAGACAGTCAGTCAGTCAGTCAGGACTTCTTTTATGCATTGAGATTTAAAGTAATTGATAATAAAAATACATGTCTAATTGAAAAGTTTATTTTTCTCTTTATATATTCTATTATATTATCTTCTATTTTATTACTAAGATGTTATAAAATAAGGTAAGGAAGATCATAATTAATAGACAGTAATACAGACTAAAACTTATGTTTTGATAGTATTTTGTTACGTATTTTTTATTATTATTATTACATTTCGAAAATATAAGCACTTGTCTCATCTAATTATCATCTCAACCATAGTATTCAGAAGTATACAATCAAGTCAAAAGTTCATATTTTCATATATCATTTATAGAATACTTCAAACAGCATTTGGAACATTTATTAACTTTTTTTTTCGTCTGTACTGTAAAACAGAAAAAAAATGTGCATACCTGTACGTTTTATTCTTTGCACAAATTTCGTTGGTCATACAAAGTCTACATGTTGTGTATTCTTGTGTTTTTTACACTAGTTTCTTATTCTTATTGTGTCTTCTTTTATTTTTTTAGTTGGATGCCAAAGTGATCATGATTGCGCTGGAACTCATATGTGCGTCAACCGCAATTGCGTACCTGCCTGTGCACCTAACAATCAGTCATGTGGCACTGATGCCGTCTGTTACGGTGTCAACCATCGTGCAGTATGCGAATGCCCGCCAGGCCTCATAGGAAATCCCAAAGTTGCTTGCGTGACGATCGGTTGCCGCAGTGATAGTGAGTGTCCAAGCACTAGAGCCTGTATTAACGCACAGTGTGCTGATCCTTGTGTTGTGAGGAACCCATGTCAGAAACCAGCAGAATGTAGAGTGTATGGGCATCAACCGGATTGCTCGTGTCCACCTGGATTTATTGGAGATAGAGGACAGGGATGTGCTAAAGGTATGATAATGGAACTTTTATTATATACAAATATGTAACTGCAACCAACAATTTTACAGTGTGACAACTACAATATTGATTCAGTATAAGTAACTATTTAGAGACTCCAGTACTTAGAGCATTGGACTTAGGTCCGCGTGGTCCTGGGTTCGATTCCCGACTGGCACATTCCAAATGTTTGGAGTCCACTGAGCGTCGTGAGGCAAACTGGGGATCACATGAGTAAAGATGTGATGGTCGCTAGGTCTAAAAAACTCTTGATACACCTGTTACAGATAACATGACGCGATGCGCTGACTACGTGTTAGTCACTAAAGTGGATGTCGTTCTGCCAGTCGTTAACACATGGCTTGGGGCAGGCGCAAGCCCGCAAAGGGCTGTCACGCTATTAGAAATTATCGACAATCTTCGAATACCACGATTCTATTGTTTTCAATTCTATTTCTCTCTTCGTACAGTGAAAATACTCGTATTTTGTCTTCAACGTCCTCTGTATTTTCGGGATCATGTTTAAATCGTAGAGACTGTATGTATAAGTGCGTGCTCTTTAAATAAAAGATATACACATAAACCATCGACAAAAAGAAAATGTATCATTTAAGATAAATTTTACATTTAGGAAACAAAGCTTTACCAGGTACTTTCATGTCCAAAATGATTGTCGCATATCTATAACTGTCTTCTTGTAAGAATATAGCTTGATAATGATTTTGCAGGGTACTTTTAATACTGATGCTAAGTGTATAATCGGGAAATGTATATTTGTGATAAATTTCATAGGAAAAGAATTATAAACACGAAAATTAGAGTGGGTAAAACAAAACGTTGCTAATTGGACAAGAAAGTTTTGTTTTCGTTGTATTGTTCTTATTTACTGCTCTTTTGACATGAAATTTACCACATAAGCCTACATGTCTTTGCCAATTATATACATACTAACATTATAAGAAATACCTGGCGAATTCGTTATCAAATTATATTCCTACAACATATTTATAGACATGCAACAATAAATTTGGACGTAAGTGTACATCAGAATATTTACAAAATATGTATACTGAGTTTTCCTTTCCTTTTCTAAAGTTATTTAACACAGATTTCAACAGAATAATTGTATGAGAAAATTAACCTATCTAAAAAATGAAATATACTCCCACGAATCTGAAATTTAAAGTTTTCTATATTTAGAGAGGAATACTTTTGAAGAGAAAGTCTAAAATAACAAAATATTATACAAGAAAATGAGAAAATTTATGTCCTATTGCTTTGGAGAACTTTCGCTCAAACTCTCTAAATACAATATTATATCAAGTACAATTATAATTCTAAAACGTGCACCTTTTCTAATAGTTTTATTGTTTTTCTCTTTAAAATATGTTTTGTTTCTGATATCATTAAATGACTTGACCCCGTTGTCTTTCTCTTGTTTCTGACCTCGATAAAATATTTTAGCAATTCAGCAATATACATGATAATATTTCTGAACATTTGTACACCTCCTTTAACAGTTACAAAGATATCATCAAATAATTACAAGTAATTAATAAAATATTTACAAGTAACATTAACACCGGTTTCGACAATATGATTCTGTAGTTACTGTTGTAATGAAAGTTGATTTTATTGATCAGAGATAGAGATCAGGTTGGTCTTGTTCATTTACGAGTTGTAAAGTCAATTATATTCCACACATGGTCTGCTATAAAACATAGATCACTTGGTTTTATTATTTTAACAACGACACTCTGTATGTCGTATTTCACTTGTGATTTTTTTAAAAATAAAACTTCAACTTTGATATTCAGAAGTTTCGTGATAGGCAAAAGAAATACTTCAACAATATTATAAGATTATATTCGGCAATACTTTGAAATATTGCAAGCACTTTCCAGTACTTAGGGAAAACCTTTACAAATATTACATTATTCAGTAAATTAAACTCAATTCTTTAATGCTACAGTTCATTAAGTTGGGACCAACCAACTAGAATTTTAATGTCAAAGTAAGGATTATTTAACATTTTAAACCATATTTCGTGATCATTAGTTCTTTCAGTTTTTGTCATAGCATTCTTATTCTTCTCTATATCAAAATTCATTTTAATGCTGTTCTTCTATGTATCAACATTTATTTTAATGCTGTATCTTCTATGTATCAAAATTTATTTCAATGCTGTTTCTTCCATGTATCAAAATTTAATTTAATGCTGTTTCTTCTTAGTATCAAAATTTATTTTAATGTTGTTTCTTCTATGTATCAAAATTTATCTTAATGATGTTTCTTCACTATATCAAAATTTATTTTAATGTTGTTTCTTCTATGTATCAAAATTTATTTTAATTCTGTTTCTTCTTTATATCAAAATTTTAATGCTGTTTCATCTATGTAGAAAAATTTTATTTTAATGCTGTTTCTTCTATTCCAGTGGAGACGAAGTGTCGTGGTGATTTTGATTGTCCATCACAGACGGCTTGCATTAACGACGAATGTGTAAATCCATGCAATTACACAGCACCTTGCGGTGTAAACGCACAATGTAAGGTACTGGATACAGTTCCAGTACGAACCATGATATGCGAATGTTTGCCTGGGTATCAAGGCAATGCTGCAGTACAATGCGAACCAAGTAAGAAATACAAACCACGAAATATAAATCACAAGCTTTGTTTGGATTACAGAGCTTTAACATTACTTACTCTGTTAACAAAATAAAACTAAAAAAAAATTAATTAATTAATTTTTAATAACATTATTATTTTCTTTTTTTACAGGTATATTTGATTGCTTAATAATGCTCCGCATTTAACTGCTGCTACAAGTAACCAGCATGAGCTCCAATAAAATGCTTCGCTTGGCTTGATAGAGCTTCCTTGTTTAATATTTTAAAACTGATATATTAAAAATATAAACTTTTTTTTTTACAGTTTTCTTTACTAAAATAATAATGAAATTAATAATATGCATGCGAAATTAAAATTATTAAATTTAAATTCGCTTTGCATAAAATGAGTACTGTAAACTAAACATTTTAAAAACCTTCCAGTAAATTCTTAACATATGTAACACGTATGTAACCTAACGTTGCTTATTTGATGCTTATTGTAACCTATTTTATGCTTATCTAACAAATTCGCAAATGCAGCTTGTACTAGTGCAAATATGCTTGAGTATATTAATGTTTTATTTAATTTTTTCATCAATTACCAAAAATAATGAAAATAGCATGTGCATGGGCATGAATTGTAGAAGTAGTTTTTGCATGTAGAAATCAGTAATTTGTAGTTATTAGTTGTAGTGTAATAGTTGTTAATGTAGTTTAAGTTAAATATTATATCAATGTAACTGTAGTAATTATAATTTGAAGGAATTACATACACCTGCTGTCAGTAGTCTCAAATAACAAGATTTCTAAGCTAGGTTAAGAATATTATATTTAGTATACTTCATCTCATAATTGCTAAATTTTGGCGCCCAAAACCCAAAACTTTTATTTTATTTTATTTTATTTTATTTTATTTTTATTTTTATTTATTTATTTATTTATTTTTATCTTGCCTCCTCATGCTCAGACTTAGAGCTATTTACTCTCTGCATAGAGCCCATTTTGGCGTCACATTTTCCAGTTCCACATAAAATATATAATCTGAATTAACAATTTCCTCTCTTTAAAAATTTAAAGAAATGTCAACTATTTCATGTGAACAAATAATTTGTCTCTGCTCGCTGTTTATATAACGAGATAGAGTATGAATCGCAGCAACGGGAAGGTTGTAGAGTCCACAGAGAAAGTGGATACCCGCTTAAAATTGAAGAAAATATTTGAGTATGTATTTTGTAACACAAAAGGGTCGTGGTTGAGCAAACTATATCAAATTAAAATCTAAATTTTTTTGTCTCAAAATTAAAAAAAAAAAAAAAAATAGTTCCGTGTATATTTAATATGAATGTATGTAATAAGCTAACTCCTTAAAGCATATGAAACAAGAAATTTTGATGTCTCATAACGTTTCCTGCTCACTACAAATGGAGACAGATGACAGCAGGTGTACACCGTCCTACCTTT
Organism: Thermobia domestica; assembly: GCF_964235325.1. Lineage (NCBI taxonomy): Eukaryota > Metazoa > Arthropoda > Insecta > Zygentoma > Lepismatidae > Thermobia > Thermobia domestica. The sequence continues at coordinate 37,613,237 of NC_137462.1, read as the reverse complement.
ATAGATAATGTGTAATGGGCAGAAAAAGTCCGTTTCCATCACTATATATTCTTTGACCAGTAAATGTAGAATAAGTTGACAAATTTGAAAGAAGTTTTGGGTAATGTATAGGTAATTTCATTCAAAGTCAAGAAAGTTATATTCAAATTGATTCAAGTGTTTGAAAACTATAAGAAGCAAGTTCTTATTCACTTTTACGCGCTGGTAACTGTACATTAATATAAAAGAAGTACTTATTATTGTCAGTTAGTTTTATACAAACAGTGCTAACATCTGCTCATTTAGTATAATATAACTTGGACTAACTCTTGTATACATCTGTCATTTAAATTTTCAATGGAAATAGGAGTTCCCATTAGAAATTTCTAAAATTATTAAATTACAGACGTATCCTAAGGTTAGTTCAAGTTAATATTTATTATCATGTGTCGGTTTAGTTCCTTAATTATTAGTATGAGTTTATTTACTTCGGCCCACAAAAGAGTTGGGATGGGAGAGTACTTCTCATTTTCCACACAAAACAACTATAAGATCTTACATTTTCTAATACAAAGAATTTGCATTAGAATATACATATATATAATTTTGCCACTTTAATGCAATTCTTGTTGTAGATTAGTGTTTCAGTGAAGAATTTTAAACAAATAGTTTTTGCAATAGTCAGAACTTTTAATGTTTAATAAATATTTTAAGAATTTGTCATGTTCCTAATAACATTTTAATTAGAATAGTGAATGCTAAAAATGAAATATAAGTTATTATTCATATTATTATTATTATTATTAAATTATTGCTAATATAATTTGTGCTTTGCTTATTTATCGCAGTACCATCATGTCCAATTGAAAAAGGCTACGTCAGAGATGATAATGGAAATTGCATTTGTCCGCCAGGACATGGACTTAATGAAAATGACGACTGCATACGTTGTCCAGTTGATAAAGGTAACATTTTTCAACCTTCCATAATGTTTCTGTTTTATATTCTTCATTTCTAATTTCTTTTGAAGTTATTCAACCTCAAGTTATCGTACAAAATAAACTAAACCTAGAAGAAGCCAATGATAATTGAGCTTAATAGTTTAATAGATTTGATAATTTTTAATAGTTTGAATGACGGTAATTGACTAATCTCTTTGTAAGAATTATCCTCTTTAATATTTGTTTTTCAGTTACAATCTTATTCCATTTTACTTTTTTTTTTTTTTTTTTTTTAAGAATGTATGATGAACAGAAATATTGCAAGTGTTTGAAGGGTCTTGTTTAATCTCATCTCTCATTAATTATTTCTAAGTGGTGTGATTTGTACGCGTTTAATGCTTAATGCTCGTCCAAATTGTGCTATAATTGTACTATCCTGCAGAGGTGGCCAACCTGTCGACCGCCGTCACAGGCCTTCGGTTGTCTGTGTCATATTGTCCGTATCTATCATTCTGTCTGTTTCATGACTCCCTCTAGCGGAGTAGTGAACAGATAAATAGACCACCAGTGATGTTAAAAATGACAAGTAGCTCTCAGTCCTAAAAAAGTTAGCCGCCCTAGGTACACTGTTTCGACAAACGTTGTTGTCTTCATCGGTAGCTCACGAAAACTCACATGTAGCTGTTGTCTCCTCTTAGAATGTCATCTTACACTTTTCGCATGTTCAATCGAATAATTATGAGCGAACTCTTCTTTACAAAAATATTTTCAGCTCCCTCGTGGCTATGTGGATGGGAGTAGGAGACCCGGGTTCAATTCCTGGCGGGAGTTCATATGGTTCGAATCCCACGTTAAACTGAAGGTTCATTTCTCATATAGCCTCGCTGATGAACAGGACGCTAAACTCAAATCCAGTCCAATTTAACAATACTTTCTTTCTCAAATACTTTGCCCTAGACCTTTTCTGACGGCAAATGTAATGTAAATCTAATTTTGTAGAATTGTGCTAACGATTGAAAAGCACGTGTAAGATTACCCGTTAAAATCATTAACTTGTAAGTTTACATTTTTTTTACTTACCATTCAATTATTTTAAATTCTATCAATTGTTTTACTACTCAATAATTTTACTCAATTACCCTCACTTCTACTCAATTATTTTACTTACCACCATTTTTTTTTACTTAGTTACCATTCAATTACTTTAAATTCTAGTTAAGGAACAATATAATACAATATAAGTACAGTATAATTAAAATTGCAGTAAATAGTTATACAAATATTTTCATCAAATTATGTCTTAAAATAAATATATTAAGTAAATAATAAGTACCACTGTATTGCGAGCGGTGATAATGTTTAGAAAGAAAAGTAGCAAGAGGCTAGTATTACCGCAAAAAACAAAGTACCTTTCTGAGTAGCGCTTTTAGAAACCGCTGTTTCCATCCTCAGCCTTCGAAGTGGATTTAAAACATAGGGTATAAATGTGGATAGGTAAAAAAAAAAAAAAAAAAAAATGGTTGAAAGGATTTAAAATATGTGAAGCACAAGTCTTCTTGTCAAAAATGAACACATATTAATGTGTTATTCGCTCGTCATGTTCTAGAAGAGTGACTAAGCAGATTGAACAATCCAAAATAGAACACGCAGTCGCTAGAGAACCAAAACAAATAAATAAATAAAAGCATTGTGACCTTTCGGGGATGTTAAGAATTACGCTTGACAGCTAATGTTATATTCCTCTCAGAACGAAACTTATTTCATTTCAGAGACGACAAATATTTTCAATTATGTGTCTGCGTGAAAACATTAAAGTTTTTTTTTTTTTTTTTTTGTTCGTTTGTTTGTTTGTTTTGTTAAATTATGACTGTATTTCAATAACTCTCTTCTTTTGTTTCTGTGTCATTAGACAAAAGTGATGTGAGGTTCACGCTATACTCTGCTCATTTAAAATTGGCAGTTCAAGATCATGCATATATATATTGAAATACTCAAAATCATAACCCATTAGAAGTAGGAACTTTGGTTTGATTATGTATTGATACATATCTTATTACATTGAAAGTATACTAAAGATTTTTTATTGTTATTTTTTAAAATTTATTTTACAGGCTTGAAGGTAGATGAGAGAGGACGTTGTGTATGTGCTTTAGAGAGAGGTATGATCATTGATGAAAGAGGCAAATGCATATGTCCAACAGAACACGGCTATTACTTGGACTTCAGTGGCAATTGCGTTAAAGGTGAGTTCATTGAAGCTTACATTTAATCTCATAAGAAATGAATAAAAAAAAAAAAAAAAAAAAAACCATTGAATCAATTATTTTCTCGATTAACAAATATAGCAGATGATATCTGGTGTTATCATGTTGTAGATATTTATCCCTTATTGTAAGTACAAAAATAAATATTTTAAAAAATCTTAAAAATTAAGAACAATAAGTTAAACTCAACAAATAAGGGATGAATCTTTAATAATGAATCAAATTCTTCAACTTTATTGAAATTTCTTTTATTGCATTTTGTAATAATTTTACGTTATAATTGTTTTACGTAATCGATTATTAAAAGACAGATAGCAAGAAAGATGCAACATGTAAGCGGTTTGTTAACTGATTTACTTCTCTTGAAAATTTCTGTATTCCTTTTACACTTTTGCTCTCAAAATTTTGATCTAAAATTGTTATTTTGTTTTATCTAACAGCTGAAGTTCCAGTTTCACCAGGACCAGAGTGTGAATCAGACGATGATTGCCCTGATTACAGATACTGTAACCTGGAATCGAAGACATGTCAAGATCCATGTGCTGTTAAAAGATGTGGCACCAACGCTTTCTGTAATACTACTAACCACCAGGCTGTATGTCAGTGTATCAGTGGCTATAGCGGAGATCCATATGAAATGTGCAGTAAGTTTTTTATGTATTAAGTTTATCGCTCAACTATGCAATACTAGGCTGAATGCACAATCTACAGTACTATGATGTTATATTTTTGTCCAAATTTATCGCATAACTATGCAATACTAGGCTGAATATGCAATCTGCAATGCTGTGTTGTTGTATTAGTTCTTGTAAATTACTTAGATTACAGATCAGCATATTTGGAGCGATACAAATACTTACAATAATCAAACTGAATCGCTTAACGTATTTCTCTACAAAAGATAAACTAGAAATATAACGCCCTAGGTGCAACCCAATCTAGTAAGTCATATATTAATCAAATACCAATATATTAAGAGGCCTAATCAATTTGAAATTAAAATACCGCTAATTTTACAGTATTATGTAATATCTTCAAATAGATAAAAAAAAAAAAAGTAATCGAAATGTGGAACAAGAGCGCCCTAGACAATGTAATTTGGCATGGGGAACCATTATCACGAGTCACCTAGTAGCTTTCCGTTTACAGCCATTTATAAACGCGAAAATAAATGCCGATTTTCTAAATGTGCCTGAAATCAAAAGCAGATAAGTGAGTCGTCATAACAGTATATCATGTAAAGTAATATTGTCTAGCAAGCTCTTGTTACACCAGAATACGAGCATCAAAATGTAATATGTTTACCTAACTTCCCTGAAAATTACAGACAAAATACACTGGGTGGCTTTTTATCGTCTGTAGATCATCATCAGCATGAAAGAAAAATAAGAAAGGAAAAATAAAAATTGTTATTGTTATGGAACAGACTACAAATCAGTAATCAATATATTTCCTGAACTATACTTATGCTATCTTGCAATTCATCACCAACAAATAAGGAGGAGAAATTTTAAGTTATTCACGCTATTCTATATACCAGAAATACTAGTAGATCAGCCCAGGTTAAGATTTATGTGTTATTTCATCACTAACAGTATTTTTGGTGGTATCTTGTTTCGTCTTGAGTGTAGCGGGATAACTAAGCCAATAGGGCAAAAAGAAAACCAATTCCTCTTGTCTATAGTTCATAAGGATGTGCTATACGGAAAATTTGGAAGCTATGGTACTGAAATAAAGGGAACAAAACTTAAGAACACTACACAAGAATAGAGTAATTATGGTAGAAAGCTGAGATTCAAACCTGTAAATTTATCAATGTACAACAATCGGGTAATTATGGCTTCATTAGAAATATCCCAGTATACAAAAATCGCTGTAATTATGGCTTCATTGCACAAATACACGTCAATTCGTGTTTTTTTTTCCGATATGAGGAATCCTAGCTTCTGGTAGTGATAAGAAGCGAGATCTTTGTAATGATTCAAAAATTATAGATGGAAACACATTACTAAAATGATTTTTGGTCAGCAAGTTTCTGTTAATAAATGCCCAAAGTAATCTAACGTAACTTTCTTTCAATTCAAACGCGCTTGGTTTGAGTTAAATAATGATAAGAGAAAAATTATATCAACGTACATAATAAAACTGTTATCTATTTTAATACTTTGTTTGATTCAGATAAGGAATTATGATATATTTCTTAAACATATTTGATATAATGCAATTTACCTCGTTGACAGCAATAATCATGTACAATTCGGATAACTTTAAGAAATTTAAAATCCAATAGGAAAAGAATGTTATAAAAAGTGTTGCTCCAAAACAATACTTTATTTTAAGTTTATACACGAAAAGTTAAGAATCAGTCCTATTTTAGTCAATCATTTAATTGGGAAATATGTTATTAAACATTAATTTAATGTGTTTTCAGATTTCACTTCACCATTCAGAACTGACTTCCCAAGGCCAGATATGGTTGTTAGCTGTCTGTCAGATGGAGTCCAAGTTGAGATCCATATCACAGAAGCAGGCTTCAATGGAGTTTTGTATGTCAAGGGTCACAGTAAAGATGAACAGTGTAGAAGTGTTGTTACGCTTAATCAAGATTCCCCACAACGAGTTGAGGTCTTCAAAGTGAAGTTTGGTAATTGTGGCCTCATACATGTTAATGTAAGTGAAGTTTTTCTCTATAGTGTAACGTTTTCTTTTTCAACTATTTTCCTTTATAGTATTACTATTATTACTATTATATTGTATCTTTGGCGTGGGAGACCCGGGTTCGATTCCCGGCGGGAACTCATGTGGTTCGGATTCCACGTTAATCAGTAGGTCCACGTCTGATATAGCCTCTCTGCTGAACGGGACGTTAAACTCCAAATCAACTCAACTTAACTATTATATCCTAAATTTTCAATTATCTCTATTATTTCTTAGATAGCTCCTTTGTTGAAAATAGAAGAAAATATTTTTTTTTTCATTTCGCTGTTAAAAAAAGTGAGTAAAACCGAAATCCTGGTTATATGTAAGCTCTACATTTTTTTAAACTAGTATTTACATTTAACAATATGAAATAGATTGTAGGTTACAATGATCCAGGCATTGAAAATAAGAGATATACAAGATATAATCAAAAAGTACGATGAATGTAATTGCACAATGTCATCTAGCGGTGTTGTGTTCATTTCTACTAGTAAGCCCGGTAGCCTAAATCTTTGGTACAGTCAGTGTCAAGTTTAAACGAGTTGTGACATGTTAGTTGGCTTCCAGAGACAGAAGAGTGAGAACGTGTTAAAAGTGTCTGTCACGTGCTAACATTAAGTTTTCTTCTAAGCTGCAAAAAAAAGTGCCAAAAAATCACGAAATGTCCAAATCAGTGTATGGCGATGAATCGGCAGCATTGAAGACTGTTTATAAATAGTATGAGCTATTCAAAAGTGGCGAGGAGTCGGTTGAAAACGAGCAACGATCGAGACGTCCTTCGACGTCAAAAACAGATGAAAACGTGCAAAAAGTGGCACAAATGATTTATTCAAACAGGCGAATGAGTATTTGAGAGATTTCCGAAGAAATAAACACCTCGCATAGGTCCTGGAAAAGAATTTTAACCAACGATTAAATGGGCAAATGGCTTCTTTCTTCACTATGAAAACGCGCCGTGCCACATCTTGCTTTTGATCCGCGAGTTTTTGGCCGAAAAAAATATTCCTATCCGTCCACATTCGCTTTGCTCTCCAGATATAGCACCATACGACTTCTGTCTCTTCCCAAAAATTAAAACCGTGCTTGAAGAAAAACGTTTTGACACTATTCCTGACATTGAAAAGGTCACGATAGAGCAACTGAACGCCCTTCCAAAAGAAGCCTTCTGGAAATGCTTATAGCTATTGATTCAACGTTGCGGTAAGTGCATTGCTAGCCAAGGACAGTACCTTGAAGGAAATTAAATCAAATTCCATGCAAGCTTATTATTTTGTATCTAATAAAATTATTCCCCATATTTTTTTATCACACTTCGTAAATCAAAAGGTAACGTTGATCTTTGGCTTAATTTAATGACTGTAAAATTGTAAACAAAAGCTATAATTTAAACAATTAAGTACTTAGTTTCATGATTGTGTCAGTGTTATTATATTCTGCTTCAATATTAATGTTTGTTTCATATTTCTTTTTTCAGGGACAAGCCAGCTTTATTCTGGTCATACAAAAACATCCAAAATTAGTCACCTACAAGGCTCAAGCTTATCATATCAAATGTGTGTACAATACCGGTGAAAAGAATGTGACTCTGGGCTTCAACGTCTCAATGTTGACCACAGCAGGAACAATTGCCAACACAGGTCCTCCACCTACATGTATCATGAAAATTGTCACTCACACTGGACAAGAAATCAATCAGGCAGAAATTGGTGATAACTTATTGCTTCGAGTTGACGTCCAACCTGCCAGTAAGTAGACACAATCACATGGATTTTTTTTCAAGATAAAAGATATTTTGTTACCATTGAAAGTAACAGAACTACTAATATATTGTTGACTATCTACAAGTATCACACCATAATGTATGTTTACATAATCAATAAGATCTCAAATTATGATTGGTTGGTTATTATATATTAAACTAAGTTTTTTTTTTTAAAAAAAAAGATAAATTTAATATATTAAAATAACTATTTAAAAAAACAAGTAAATATTGGCTCTCCCTGTTGGTTTAGTAGCACGGAATTCCGTTTTAGATTCTGGATGAAAAAATATCGAGCACATTACAATGTTTCGGATTCCACCTTCATCTGTAGCTCCATACTTCATATAGCCCTGTTGTTGAAAAGGGATGATAAACTTTAATAAACAAACAACAACAGTAAATATATTTTAAACATGTAGACATTTTTCAAAGAAATTAGCGTATAAATAATGTTAATTGTAAAGTTTTCTGTGTTTTAGTGTGCAGCTAAAAGATGGTACACGGGAGTTTCTCTTGAATACAAACTATTACAAATAAGTACAAGTTCCTCTAATTATTTGGAGGTTTGTTAGTGAAGTTTAAAGGAGTTCAATGACCGTGCTTCTTAGGGCGCATTGGATAGATGTGTCTCAATAATCGGGCGTCTTAGAGAGGGGGAGTTGGAATTCTCAATGACCGTGCGTCTTCGAGAATTTGATGATTAGGTGCCTCTTAATGACCGAGCGCCTTATAGAGTTAAAAAAGAAACTCAGTGACCAGGTGTCTTAGAGCGTATAGGATGGGTATCTTTCAATGATCAGGCTTCTTAGAGAGCTGATGGTTTGATCAACCGGGCGAGATTGATGTTTACTGTGGTGTCCAGTTTTCTTTTTATACAGAAATGTTGCTGACAGCTTGCCTCTGCGTCACTTGCCGAATATTGGCAATGGGGAATGACGTTTTCTTTGTGGCTGTCATCTGAAGAGTGTTTACTTCAAGCACGTTGTGTAGAAACACTTGGTTACATCCAGCATGGTGTGAAAACACGTGGAACCTTACAATATTAGTAGTTTTTGTTTTGTTATTGATATGATCCAATTTAAGTCCTTACTTAGAATTAGGTGTTTTCGTCTTTCTGATGTTTGTTATATTTAGTTAATATAAGCAATGGATAAGCAATGGATTCATTTGATATGCAAAGCGAAGCAATAGAATTACATAAAATTTTTACTATAATTAAATAACAAATGGAAATTAAATATCTAACGTATTGCATCGCTATTATTCAATATTTCAAAACATGTCAGTACTAAAATTTGTTTGTATACAAAGTTAAAGCAGGAAAAGTGTCCAATTAATTTTTAGCTTGCTTTACTTTCTAAAATTCTATTTCTTTACTTTAAATTCTATTCTAAAATGTCTCACATTTTTAAAATACAAAACTATTTCGTGAAATATTCAAATTAAATTTACAAACTCATATTACTTTTCTTTATTTTAACAGACATTTATGGAGGATTCGCTCGTAGCTGTATTGCCAAAACGATGGAAGACAGCGTAGAAAATGAGTACATTGTAACAGATGCGGATGGATGTGCAACAGATCCGAATATATTTGGCGAATGGGAATATGATCCAGATAGCCAAGCCCTACTAGCAAGCTTTAATGCCTTCAAATTCCCGAGCAGTGACAACATTAGATTCCAATGCAATATTCGTGTCTGCTTTGGAAAATGTCAACCAGTAAGTACTTTATGAGTTGGAACGATGGAAGTTAGTTATGATAGTTTAATTGTTTTGCAAAAACATTTCGTTCTTAGTTGCAGGAATCTTCAGTAATTATCGACTTTGTCAGTGAGACCTATTTAAATATTTATTGTAAAGATAAAATATTGTTGTTGTTGTTATTATTATTATTATTATTATTATTATTATTATTATTATTATTTTTATTTTTATTTTTATTATTATTATTATTATAAGAAGAAGAAGAAGAAGAAGAAGAAGAACTACATAAGAATGTATTGTAAATTAAAATTAATTGACACCTTAATAAAATTTTAAGAAATAGAAAGTGTAGGGTGTCTCTACGAATTCGAATAAATTAGCGGTTCTCGCAATGTTCTTTGTGAACTTTTTTCTAAATCAAAAGATTAGTATTCTATATTTTTTTACTAAAAAAATAATCGTAGGCGTTCAGGCATAAGTCACTAACTCCAAAAACATACAAATGGAGTTAGATACTTCTTGCTGTACGATAACGATACACAAGGTGAAATATACGTTCTGATACGTATTATGAGGCTAGATGTAGCAGATGGCATTGTTATGCTAGGGATAACCACGCTTAGCATCACAATTTCACCTGCTACATCTAGCTTGACAATGTTAGAACGTCGTATGTTTTACTTTGTGTATTATTATCGTACTGGAAGAACTATCTAATTTCATTCAAATGTTTTTGGAGTTTGTAACTTCTGCCTGAACGCTGACGTGTAGTATACTAGAAAAACTCATATAACAATATTAGCTCCATTTGTATCAATATTTACCCCCGCTTAATTTAATCTTGTAAAGAAAAGAAAACGTTCTTTTAATATGATCTATCTTATAAAAGATAATTTTCCATAAAACTGACCTGGAAATAGTTAATTTGTCTAATTGATAATTGAAGACTATTTTCGAAACGTCTCTTATTCAATTGATAAGTTCTATTACAAATCAAGAAATTACCTTTTTTTAATATTGTACTACACAATTTTAAACATTATATTACACAATTTTTGGTTTTCGAATTATTTAGATCGATAAGAATTTATTTTCCTTTCATTATTCTGGTCACTATTAAATAACAAAATAAAATAATTTGTACAAGGGCATGATGAAAGTAGATGTATAGGACTAAAAATGTTTTGAAAGTAAGTTCTTCAGTATGAAGAATAAAATTCAAAAATCTCTTTCTTCCCTGAAAGATTCTATTCGAATTGGTCTTGTCTTGTATTGTTTCATTTTCATTTGTTGTTGGAAACAATGATTATTATTTGAAACTCTGACGAAACATTATTTTTGCTGATTATTTAAATATGTTCATGCAATGTAGTTATATAATTCTTCCTTTGCTCACTTCAAGGTTAATTGTCGGGGTGCCAATGCATTCGGAAGAAGAAAGAGAGCAGCCGACAGAGTCAATAATACAGATGTAAACGTACAAGAATCTATCTATGAAGGCCAACTTCGGGAGGAAATCACAATTCAATCCAATGCCATTCTCACAATAGAAAGGCGGGAAGAGAGATTTGTTGATCCAACCGAAGGTAAGTAACATCAATAAAACTTCTTTAACGTAGCATCGCATCTGAGTATAAATATTATGCACGAAATCGTGAATGTATCTCTAAAGGTAATTTATGAGTTCAGGTAAATATTTAGCCATTATAAGGCATAAATAAGTATTACTCTTGATCTCAATTCACAAAGGGTCCATCCGGTTGCAATGATGTGAATAGACTTTGAGAGAGAGGGCTGAAATTCAGCTCAAATGTAGAAGAGGCTACCTAGATTCTATATTCATAAAGAAAATTATCTTAAATTGGATGGAGCATAGCCAAAAAGCACGAAACATTAACATTAGTGTCAGTAGAACATCAATAAAAAACAATTAATTCCTACACTTATATCAAAAACAGAAAGGAGATGACTGAAATTCAGCTCAAATGTAGAAGAGAATATGTAGATTTTATGTTCTAAAAGCAAGTTGTCCTAAAATGGATGGAACATAGTCAAAAAAGCACGAAACATAAGTAGTAATGTCAATGGAAAATTAATTTTAAAAAATCATCCACTTATCTCAAAAACCAAAAGAAGATGATGCTGAAATTCACCTTAAATATATGAGATATTCTACATTCAGAAAAGAAATTGTTTTAAAATGGATGGAACATAGTAAACAATCACGATTCATGAACATTAAAGTCAATGGAAAATCAATTTAAAAAATGAAGTCATTCACATATCAAGGAGATGGCTAATTGAAAGCTTATTGCAAAGACATAAAGAGGAGCTTAAAAACGATGTATACCATGTAAGGTAAATAAGGATAGAACATTGTCAAAAGTCAAGTTGTTTGAGTAAAATCAATAATAATGATAAAGTATATGCATTCTTCGAATTATCTATGGCGTTTCACGCGAAGATTATGTGCTTGAAATATCTCACATCTGGATTTGGAATCTCCAGACTCGGTTTAGTATGCAACGTGACTTTTGAACTGATCACGTGACTCAGTCTGGTCCTTATGTCAAACCGGATAGGCTCTTTACGAGGATATCAGTAGATGTATTTTCAGTATGGTATCAAAATGTTGACATGAAGAACGAAAAAAAAAAAAATACTGATTATTCAGTAATTTTGATCAGTACTTATTCCGTTGAAAAAATGTTTACATTTCTCAAAATCTCATTAAGATATAGTTATTACAATGGTAGTGAGGCTACAGAAAACAATACTGGAAAAGTTACGGAAGCTCAATTGATTTTAAATGTCAATTATGTAAGAATAAAATAATCAAATCAAATTTATATTTCTAAATTGAAATAAAACAAACTTAAATGCTGTAAACATTGTTTTCTTACATTATCGGTTAAATGCTTGTTGGAAATGAAATAAATCTTTATTGTATTTGAATTATAATTTAATTAGTACTATCTATTTTTCTTAGTTTGTATTTATCTTTATACTTGGTATAATTTTATTACAATCGTTTTGTAATCAACTTATTAGTCACAGAACTTAATAGGAAATAACTGTGGTGGAGTTAGAAATTATTCTTACTAGTAGTAAAATCTGAAAAAAAAAAAAAAAAAAAAAGATAATTAAAGGCCACCTACGGACTGTCAATAGATCTAATATTCCCTCCATGACAAAGTTAGCTTCTTCCATTGTTAAAAAGAGGCAAAAGAAAGACTATCTGCTTTTCCCTTGAATAAAGTTAACTTTAGATCTTGCTTTTCGAGTAAAGAGTTGGTTTTGTTTATGTAAACCATATACATATTCTATCTCACGATACAGACTTTATAGGAAGAGCATTTCTGAGAAATATGATGAATAATTACACTTAAATTAGTTTTTTGCCTTTATCTGAAGGTTTATTTAACAAATTTTAAATTCTTCGTGTCTAGGATGCTTAAAATTTGCATATTTTTTTTTATCTTTTTGTTTTACTTATTAATTTTTTGCAATATATATTAACGTATAAACTTATTACATCACATAAAAATTATGTCCCCGAATATTTTTCAAAGTAAGGATACTTTTGTATAAATATATATATATTTTAACGACTCCATTTATAGTCTTTTGTTTATCTGAAATTTTGCCTGGACATAGTTTGAGTTCCTTGTTCACTATGTGAATTTTGTCCTCAATCTAATAAGATTAAGCATAGGCTTTTGATGCATTTTTGTTTCGTGTATTTCAGTTTTTTTTTTTTTCTATAAATATCTAATATCAGAAGTCTAAAAATATTTTATTGATTCATTAAAATAGTAAAATGAGTTTTATTTGTTAAAAATTTTATAAGAATAAGTCGATATGATATGTTTTCTTTCAATTTCAGCCCCAACAACGACAGCTGGCGCAGAAGATATTTGTGTTTCAATGATTGGATTTATCATTGCGCTTATCATCACAGCGTTATTGGCATTGGTAGCTGTAGCAGTTGCAGTGTCGTGTTGGTTAATGGCCTACAGAAGACAACCAAAAGCCTCAGGGCCTTTGCCCCATCCACCAGAATTCCCCAACCCATTGTTTACGACGCCAGAACCCCTGGCAGAACCCTCACCTGATTATCTATCATGAAGGAGGGAATCCGAATAGGGTTGTCATTCCCTGATTCAGAAACTCTTTATTATTTTTTTAATTTATGACTTTTAAAAAAAGAGAGAAAAAATAGCACATGTGATCATATTTGTGCTTGGTTTCAACACCAAAATGAGTTGATAAAAAGTCAAATCGAAGGGACCTCATTCTTTATGAGAACAAATACCAAACATGACCTGAGTGATGTTGTTGTAGTGCTGTTAAGTTCTCTATTTTTTAAGAAAGAAAAAATAGACTTCATCTCTGAGTGAAGAAGCTACTTTTTTTTAGCTCGGGGATTAATTTTTTTAAAAAATGGTGTGTTTGTAAAGTGTGGTGTTCGAAAAAACATCCAGGAGCAATACATAAATTATACTGATGGATGTAGTTGTAGATAATAATATGCCGGTGACGTTCAAACCCTCTTGGATGGATTTTCAATTGTTGCTGTCTCCTCCAATGGCTGTTCATTGTTGATATTTTGCTAAATGGGGAAATATTTTTTTTTTATATATAATGAAGCGAGGTGGTGGCTTAACCTGTGATTAATTTAGCTGATGTTCTTCCATCTTGACCTGTGGTGTGGCCAAAGCATAAGCTGTTTTTTTTTTTTTAAATATATATATATAGGTATCTATGAATACATGATTATTTAATGTTCCTAGAATACATCGAAAAAACACCACATATGTTACTTCCTCTTTGTGATTCTTCCTAGAGTACCGAAAGACTCCTTTTAGCGCGCATGCTTAAAATATTGTCTCTCTTGTTGAGTATATAAATATATATTATATGTATTAATACTTCAGCCATTGGAGGACATGGAATTCTCTTTTGATTATGTAATATAGAGCGAGAAAGAGGAACTGTGTGCATGAGAATTGTGTATGGGAAAGATATGCCTTGTCATATATAAATATACAAACAAATAAATAAATAATTATATATATATATTCACACAATTTAATAGTGCCAAGTGTTGTGATGGTGGGTGATGTACTTTGTTTCATTATTTTCATCTACATTTTTAATTAATTAAAATAACAATTCATTATAAATCAATCATTAAAAACCTCACCATTCCACTTGGCATTTTATTTTGTATTTAAAACGAAAAAAATGATAATAAGGATTGAAGATAAATCAATATTGCTTGTTCTTTTTTTCCTCTTTTTTCTGACAATAGAGGGTGTTGCAGGCTACGACACACTCCCTTTGAATTATCAGTCCTAACTACAAGGCCATATAACAATTGAAGTGATCGTATTACTTATTTTATATATGTATGTGTTTTTGTGTACTTAAAAATGGCCACCTGATTTGGGCAGCTACTTTTTTTTTTAATTTAAATAATAAAGTTTCAGAACTTTTTTTTAAAAAAAAAGAAAGAAAAGGGAAAATAACTAGAATAACTGTTATCATGTAACAAAAAATGACAAGTCTAGATATGAAATAATTTTTTTTCGAAACATAAAATACTTAAATAACTGACGCTACTTCGTAATGGACGCAAGGCATAAGACAAAGGGGTATGCTTTTATTTATATAGTTACCAGTATTCGTTTAAGGTTTCTAACACTAGTACATTTTTTTTTTTAATATCCAGAGGGCTTTGCACTGAAAATAATTGTTTTTGTACTACGAAAAATATCTGGATACCAAAATGTACCTTTGTTAGTTGCCTTTAAAAGGGAAATCTTTCTTCAAGGTTGCATTTGGAGTGAACTCTGTTCGTAGAGAATAGTTTCCTGTTTAGATTTCGACGGTATAGATGGTGTGTGAGTATTATAGTTGGTTTCTTATAGACTGTATATTTTTTCTGACTGAAGTTACTGTTTATATATATAAATATAAATATATAATTTAATCGTTGGGTTGGAACTGTGAGTATGCCTTGCTCCATTACATTTAAACGTCTCTAATTAACAATAAAATGAGTGTTTTTATGTTTCATCCATTGCTGTTAACAAAGCTAGCTGTAATATAACAACAGATGACATGTAACAACTGTGAAAAATAAAAAGGGCTGAAAATTATTTGTTGTTCTGTACATCAATAAAAATTTTGAGTGTGATTATTAATATAAAAATAAGTTGTTTCATTTATTTATTCATTCTATCGAAACTTAGCAATATATATCACAATATGACAAAACATCAGGATGGCTATCATGGTTCTGATGTGAATCGTAAACTCCTTAAATTTCTCTATATTTCTCTTATTCTTTCTTTTATTCTACCCCTCCCCCCTCTTTTCTTTCTTTTACCCCCGCAGGCTGATGGAACTACAATAAAAGTGCTTATCAAATTTTTCTCTGTGTTTGTGTATGCTAATCTTTTCTACTACCATATTTACTGGCGTATAAAAAGCAGTTCTTTTCCTCTGAGAATTAGTTCAAAAATGAAATGCATTGTATACCCCGATGCACAGATTTTGATTATTTTAATAAGTATTCTCGATTCTACATTGTTCGATGTCTTACTTGTTTCCTTACAATATGCAAGATCATTGAATCTACGTACAATTGAATCAGTAGTTTTGAAAAGGCCATGAATCACAAAAGGGCAAGTTTGCTTTAGTCCAACCTTTTGGAACACCAATTGCTTACAACAAGTTGTTCATTTTGTACAGTGACAAGAAAACTGAGATCGACCACTTCATGTCTATCAAGATTTTCAAAAATTAAAGTTTTTTTCTTAATTTTCTTATAACTTTACTTTTCTGACTCATGACCTTTTCAAAACTATTGATTCAATTCAATGAATCAGCAGATGTAATATACATACAATTGCTTTATTGGGCTTATCATAATGTGCATGTTTTTCTCTGGATGCATATGCGGTATTACATTCCCAGATTACGTGAAATTCTAAATTTAATTAGGCATTGTCAGTGGCGTATGCAAGGGAATTTGGGGTTTTATTTATTTATTTATTTATTTTTAATTGTTAAAACCTCTATCTTCCCCTGCCGTTGTCTGTATCATCAGGACTTACGTGACAATCGCTCCTGCTTCTTACTCTCTTTTCCTCTATATATAGTCTTTTCGATTTAATTCTCTTTAGCTGGGAGCAGTACGTTACCTTACTTCTTCTGCAGTACGTTACCTTATATATTTAAAGGTACCCATTTATTCTTTGTTAATTATTTCTATTTATTTATTTATTTATTTACAAAATAAATTCCTCCACCATCCAAATAAAAAACATATGCATGAAACAAAAACAAAGAAAAAAGAGAATATCTGGTCAAAGTGCGTAGTCTTTGTTAGTCTTTCGTCCTTTATGTCTTTCGTATTTTATATCTTTGTTTCCTTATATTTTTAATTTCTTCTTATCTTCCTAGTTATTTCTACTTTTTTGTTTATTATCTTGGTTCTCACTTTTCAGACATTTCTCTTTGTGGTTTTTCTTTATGATTTCTCACTCTGGTTTCTTATTGCATATATAGTGGAATCCTCACATACATTATGTAAGGCTTGTTTCCTCTTTGATTTTCAGCTGCTTCTCTCTTATCCAACTAAACATGTAATTGTAGAAGAGAAGTGGTCGTAATGAAAATAAAAGTAAACTTTTCTGACAAAGTTCGGCGATTGGGAAGAGAGGTAGTCAAAACAAAAAGATACTTCAAATACACTGCTGTTATGGAACTATAACTTTGCTCTAATAATGGTCGTGATCAGTAGTGGTCGACTTAAAGAGATGGTTGTGTAGAAGGGTTTCATTTGCTGGATATATCGTTAATTTCATTCGCTGGATAAATACTTACATTCATGATTGTAAATAGTATATCCCACAAGAGAAAGAATAAATTACTTCATTAGTGCTGCCAAAATAGAAGTTACACTTCGCCAAAGTATGTTGAATGGACTTTTGATAAGTAATTTAATGAATATTTAGTTAATGAAAAGTTTAGTAAATGAAAAGTAAATATTACGTTCGCTGCGTCTCATCTGGAAATTTAGAACACAATATCATGCTTTTTATCGTAAGAGGCAAGTAGGCAGTCATTGATAAACAAATAATCTGCTTAAATTATGAAACATGGTTTGAAATCATCAGAGTAATTTTGTGGCTTGGATCTATAAAGGTTGAATGTCACAATTTGACTCGGCTATAAAGGTACGTTGCAAAATGATACGAACACTATAATTTATTGTCATGTGCAAACAGATAGAAATCGGAAAATGAAAGAGATAAAGAGATAATGGCTATTGAAGGTTATCAGATATATTGGAAATGCTAGTAGCACACGAAAATAGAAAAAAAATGAAATCTTTAAGTTTTACGTCCTACGATTATGCCGTGTAGGCTAAAGGAGATGGTCATGACGAGAAATGAATAAAATGGTGGAATGAAGAATGAGGGAGCAAACAGGAGAACCCCGAGAAAGTCCACGCGTACGGGGTTTGTCCACCACAAAGCTCACTTGGCCCGAGCTGGGATCGAACCAGGGACCTCACGCACCAGAATTGAATGCTCTACCACTGAACCAGAACGGGAAAAAAGAAAAAGATCGTTGCAAAATGATAAGAAATGGCGATGTTTAGCCTGTTACACATATATATGTTGTTGCCATTGAACCCAGAGGGCACCGAACGACAAGTTACAGTATACAGTTAATGCATGTAGGTGTCTAAAGAACGTTCTATGTGGAGGAAGTTCTTGTGTAGGTACTTTCATGAGACATAATGGGGCGAAGGAAAGCGTTGTCTGTGGGTGAAAAAGGGATGGATATTAGCACATAAAGGAGAAGGCTTAATTGCAGTGAATTATCAAGTCGACCTAGACGAAGCACCTGTGTTATGAACAACTTTCTGCGATTTGGTTCACGGACTGGAATGAATAAATTCCTCGAAATCCCACAGAAACTAATTCCTTGAAAGCCCACAACAGGAAACAGACCATTGTTCAGAAGCTAAGTGGTGGTGGTAAACCATTTATTACACAGTTTCCGTGTGACTCTTTTATCCGTGTACATAAATTCATGCTGTCTCAAGAGCTATAAGACGCTACGCTGCAACCGTCTCCGATATAGGAAGCACAAATGGCAACCACGACATACGACACGACACAAGAAGCAACGTAAGGCATGTGATCTGGAAGGAGGGACGGTGGTGGGTGATTTTCAGCAACGAAAAATAAAAATATTAATCTTCATGGTTCTTGTAGCGGGATATATTACTGACACGACATTAGGAAAGAAGAAATCTCCAAGCAACAAGGGGAAAAGGCAGTCGGTAATGGTGTCGGGGGCTTTTCAATGACATAAGGAACCTCGTCTTTCCTGCATGCCATTCCTCCTCGTATGACTGTAACGAGATACCAAATGCAACAGACAGTCTACATTACCGTGCTGAGTGCTGGTATATAGTGAATGTTTCAATAGGACAATGTCACTGGTCTGACATGCCATTTTCACGGATGCAAATGTGATAGAAAATCTGTGGGGTGTGTTTTGTCCTTCAGTGTTGCAAAGGCAACCAATACAAGATCTTCGTGACTTGTAGAATATTATCCTTGCCGCCGAGCCGCTCTAAATGAGTCATGGATCGGAACACTAATAATATGTAGATGCAATGTCAGAGCTATATGCTAGATGTGGTAACTGTTAATTTTCCTCAAGTTCATGGAATTTATTCATGGTCATTTGAAAGATATAAGTTGCTGCTGCAGAATGGCTCACTTTCTGTTCACCAAGCTATTTTGGCATACAATGGCTTAATCCCTTTCATTTGTTCGGAGTGCAGGGTAGTATTCATGAGTTGTGAAGTTTTGTATCTGGCAACATTGAGAAAAATTTAAAACATTTGACTCTAATGATTCGTAGCAATTCTGCAGAAGATAGAGAAAGGGGGAAGTCATTGTACCAGTAATATTTGTAATTCTGAAAACATTCAGTCAATTTGTATGGTTTTGGTCTTGTTTGTAGAATGATATAGTAATGTGTGACGTTTAATGAAAAATAGACAAAAGATAGAAAGTTGTATTTTGTTTCTTAAACAAAAAATTGCTTTTATAGACTGTTAAATGAGTCGTCTGTCCGGAACGAACTCGTGCTGAAAATTATTTCCTCACAATTCCATCAGACCCTAAACATCATCTTGTTTTCGGTCCGTCCGAGCTTCACGACAGGTTCCAGTTCCTGTTACTTGTTTAACCACTGTTTATGCACATTAGGATTGAGAAAAATTATGCAATTTTTGTTGCACAGTATTATTCTCTTCAGGAAATGCAGATCTCATGAATTTTCCAGGAGTTTCTTGCATATGCTCATTTGCCTCTGTAATTGAGCAGGAGTAGGTTGTATTTGCCGAAGTTCTGAACATGAATCACATCGGACTGTTATGGGGCGTTTACACTTGGTCGATTTAGTCGCACGACTAAATCGACTCGCTGCATTTGCCACTAAATCGAAGCAACTAGGCCGAATCAGATCGATGGATGTGTTCAATTATTTCAACCACAGAAAATAGAACGTCTTTCAATTCAGTTGCCAGTCGATTAGTCGCCTTCGATCAACAAGCGATTAAGTTGAAGTCCCGTTTACACGGTCGATTAAGTTGAAAGTGACGTCAATTCAACTGAATCAAACGCAAATCGACTAAGTGTAAACGCCCCATTAGATACTGAACTCGCCTGATAATTTGCTAGTGCTAGTTGTCAGATTTGTCTCTATGGTCTGATGCACGATCTTGGAAGCTACAGCTTTCGGCCTACCTGACCTTGAATGATCCTTAAATTTCTTACAATCTGAGCGAAATTTCTTGAATCTTTGGTGGTTATCCTGTCATCAACTACATCTTCATCTTTCAAAGAACAAATACTTCTGGTTGCTTCCGGAGCTTTATGGCCCAATTTGAACTCTTAAAGCAAAGGTTTTCGTTGCATCTTCTTTGAGGCTGTCAAATCAAAAACCTTTCAGAATACAAACTACTACTATCCATACCAGTACTAGCGAGTAGCTTCGACTCTTTGGTTAAGTGACATTCACACCCCAAATGATGCATGTATGTCAATATTAGAGAACTTATGATTGACCCTTGTATTAACTGCCTTAATCACTATTTTTTTGTTTATATATATATATATATATATATATATATATATATATATATATATATATATATTGTCAATTTTAAAAAAAACACTATTCACATATACTGTTAGTATTATGGTCAGTGTAAGTAGAATTAGAGAAATCAAGTTGGAAAAGGAACAAATTGCACGCAGCTATCTAAATTAAAATTTTAGTCATGGATCCTTTTAGACCTAGACAATATAATTTTATTATCTAATAAATTGAATGATACGTTATATTTTTTTAAAAAATCAAGTACATCTTTAGTCTAATGGAAATTATTCTGAACTTTTAATAACGCTTCTGCAGAACAACTGATGTCAAGATATCGAAACTCATGTCACGTTCTAATTACATACATACGAGGTGCGTTCGGAAAGTAACCTCCGATTGGTCACTGTGCGTGAAGTAGTTGGAGCAGCGATACCATCTTTGCACAGACGTGCGTAGTAGATCAGTTCGCATCCAGCCGTGGTGGATTGAAGGTTGTCTGATCACTAGTTCCACTTTCGTAGAGTCTCAAAATGTGTGCTGCAATAGAAAACACCGCCAAGTGCGAGGTGTGAGCTGTTATACGTTTTCTTACGGCAAAACAATATTCATCGGGAACTTTGTGCCATGCATAGACCAAGTGTGATGAGTGAAGGAGTTGTTCGGAATGGGTTCGTTCATTTAAAAGTGGACAAACAAACATTCATGACGAAGAGAGGAGTGGCAGGCCATCAGTGGTTAGTGATGAACTCGTTCAGAAAATTGATGGAAAAGTTTCTGAAAATCGACGTTTTACAATCTCGGAGTTTTCCGATGAATTTCCACAAATTTCCAGGATCTCAGCGCTTTGGTGATGATGAGGAGCTGAAAGATGCGGTCACGGGGGGAGGGGGGGTTTTTTATGCTGATGAAATTTCTAAGCTAGTGCAGAGATATGATAAATGCTTGAATATTTATGGAAACTATGTTGAAAAATAGAGTAAAGAAGTAATCTTCATATGTATATAATAAATTCTCATTTACTTTGGTGTTCCTTTTTTTAATCAACCCTATGTTGTTTTTTTTTTTTTTTAGAACGACCCTCGTATATATTTCAAAAATGTAAATTTCTTCGTCAGTTTCCACAGCAAGTTTCTTTCGATGATGGGCCAGGTCAAAGTCTCGGTAAGTATCGAGTGATTAGAAAGAGAGGGCGATGGCTTTCAGAAAATTATCACAGAAAAAATTGTAGGTAACAGGTATAATGTAAAGTAGTGAAGAAGAAGAGGTGACAAGACAGGAACATAAAGTTAAAATGGAGTCATAAGGAAACTGGAGACGTGTAAGTGAAGAAAGTTACAGAAAATAATAGCAAAGGAAACAAACAATAATATTAATAGCAAAAATAGTAGTCAAGTACATAGGGTCTAACAAAATAAATAAATAAATAATAATAATAATAATAATAATAATAATAATAATAATAATAATAATAATAATAATATAATAATAATAATAATAATAATAATAATAATAAAATTCACATTACAGCTGTTACAGCTTCACATCTTTCACTGTGTTGACTTGGTGCGTTTCGTGTCTAATCTCTCTCTTCCTCTCTCTCTTTCTTTCTTTCTTTCGATATTTACTCATACTTTTATTACATGTGCTTTTGTCATAATATTCTAGCATAATATACAACAAATCGACAGTGAAACATTATATACAGGTCTAATATCCTCTAATATTGTCTTTCTTTTCTTTCTTTGTTCTTTGATGGAGCATTCAGTTTTGAAAGCTAAATGTATTTTTATTTTTAACTATATTTTTTATTGGATCAAAAGATCCAATATATTTCAATCAAAAATTTTCTTGTACGCCTTATAATGACGAGCTTCATACAGTGTAGCCAAACCCAAACTACTACTTAATTCAGTATGATGTGCTTATTCCGTAGAAAACACGAAACTCGATTTAGGGGCCGTTCAAAAATTTTGTAGCCCCTGACCCAAGATCCAATATATTTCAATCAAAAAATTTCTTGTACCACTTATATCTGGAGAACTACATATAGTGTAGCCAAACCCAAACTATCACTTAATTCAATATGATGTGCTTACTCCGTAGAAAATACGAAAACTCGATTTAGGGGCTGATGAAAACTTTTGTGGCCTCTGGTCCAAAAACTAATTATTAGTCAAGATCGCAATATTTTGAAGCAATTTTTGTCATTCCTCAAATTCTTAGCCAAGATCTATTTATTTTTTATTTATTTACTCGTATTTTGCCTGTTTTGATTTACAATATGAAGAGTATCTCCTATAAGTTCTACAGTTGTCATATGTACATAAATGCAAATTGTAATACAACTTAGTACGCCATTTGTAGTACAAAATTATAAACAAACATCACATGTTAAATTTGTTACATCATTACATCATATTCATACATCGTTATCATTTGCAAATTCCTGAACTGAATAATATGCTTTAGAAAGTAACAACAGAATACGAATTTTGTTTTGGGTATTAAAATTTACCTCTTTATAATGTGATGGTAACATATTATAAAGTCTCGTACAATTTAAATAAACATTTTTTTGGTATTTGGAGTAATTTTGTTGTACTACGTAAATGTCGTTTAATTGCCGCGTGTTGTATACATGAATAGCTCTTGTTTGTGTAAACATCTGTTTGTTTTGTTTCACGAAGTGTATAGATTTATATATGTATAGGCTTGGAAGGGTTAAATTTTTTTGTGATCTAAATATTTGTTTACATGATTTTCTTTTATTTAGTCTGAATATTATTCGTAGTATTTTCTTTCGTATCCGAAATGTTTCCTGACTGCATGCGGCTGATCCCCAAAAAATAATTCCAAAACTGAGGAGTGATTGAACTTTTGCGTAGTATATCGATAATAAACTATTTCGTGAAACCGTATCACGTAACCTAAAGAACGCAAAACATAAAGTAGTCATTTTTTATTTAATGTTTTAACATGGGTTTGCCAAGACAAATCATCATTGATGTAAACACCAAGTAATTTTGTTGCATTAGAATACTCAATTTGTTTTCCATTAATGTTTAGCGAAGGGAAAGATGGATTATTTCCTGGAAAACGAAAGTTTATTGCAAATGTTTTATCTGTATTTAGGAGAAGGTAATTTGCATTCAACCAAGTAACTATTTTGCTTATAACCTTTTCTGCCTTAACCGATGGATCATTCCTAAAATTTTTGTTATAAATATGTTACAAATCACTCACAAACAACATTTACTTATGTTACGAGTAACATTCACACATATATAAACAGTTAGTATTTCTTGTTTGGTTATTGCGTTGAAGAAGAAAGAAGATGCCTTATTACGACATATTATATGTCTCTCATTGGGCATCTTGTGTTTCTATCTGACCTAGCTGTGCCAGAGACTTGGAAGTCTGGACGCCTGCTTTCGAAATTTTGATCCCAATATGATGTCCTGTGTACCTTATAGTTGTCCCCAAAGTCAGAATTCTCCTTCTACCTGCTTTTCACTACCTTTCTATTCTTTCAGTCACCCTTTCGAGATGGTAGGGAATAAAAAAAAATACAAAAGATTATTTTCTATTTCCTTATATTTTTGTGGTAATCAAATTATGCTCATTCAACGTAACATTAACTGCAATATTAGAAGCATAAAATGACATAAGTATTAAACTAACTTTAACTGGAATCGTGTAGCATAGATTAAGATAAGATTAAATGAGGCGCCTAGTATCAAAACCCGCCATTTTTTAAAATACCGAAATTAATTTATATCGCTTGTTATATGTTTGATCTAAAGAAATTCCATGGAAAAAAGGTTTTGTTTAAAAGCTTAATATTTCATACTTTAAAGAAAACTAGTTCAAATATGGGACTTTGTACGCGTGTATATGGAGCTTCACTGCACGCTTTGCGAGTTTACTCGAAACTAAGCGAAATAGATGTGGCAGATTTTGATACTAATTTCGAGCTTTCGTTTCTGTAGCTACGACCCTTCTCGATTCATAACTTATCGGATGAATTAGTTCGGTAAAGTAGTTAGCTTCTATTTAGCTTTTATATTGAGAGTAACTTTTTCAAAATATTTTTAACAGTATGCTACCATGTTAAAGTATTAAATCGTGTTTCTGCGTTAAAGATAGTAATTTGTGTTACTAAATTTCATCAATTAAAGCCAAAATAAACGGACTACCCAAATAAAATTATTCCTTAACCCCAGTGAAAATAAATCTAGAATCATAAACATTCAGAAAGCAGTTGAAGATGCAGAGAATATTTCTGATCGTCAGCACGTTGAAAGGTCAAGTTGAGATGTTTTCATCTAGTTTTTCCTTGATACTCACATTAGAAAATCTAACCACAATACAAATTGTCTTAACAGAGTTTCAGACAGGCCATTCAGGAACACTCAAACTTTATATCGGTCCGAGGAGTGAACAAAATTGTATCTGCACTTAAACAGAAGCTCACAATCCTAGAAGCTCGTGCACAGACTCACGGTGAGCTTATAGCGAATATTGAGAAAGGACTTAACGAGCTCAATACGGACTGCATTAGTTGAGTTGAGTTGATTTGAGTTTAGCGTCCCTTTCAGCAGCGAGGCTATATGAGACGTGGACCTACTGATTAACGTGGAATCCGAACCACATGAGCTCCCGCCGGAAATCGAACCCGGACTGCATTAGCAAAAGCCACCTTACCTAACAAGGATTTTGTTTCGGGGGGAAGGGCCCCTGAGTTTGAGAGTTAAATATATTTTAACTTATGCATAAATTGAAGTTTTAATGACAAGAATTGCAGACTGGTGAATCTTACGTGATACGATACACACAAAAATTTAACAGTGAATCTAACTTTTTATTCTATTCATAGGAGGCTAAGCGGTTAGCGTACGCGCCTTTGACGTGGGAGACCCGGGTTCGATTCCCGGCGGGAGCTCACGTGGTTCGGATTCCAAGTTAATCAGTAGGTCCACGTCTCATATCGCCTC
Source organism: Thermobia domestica (assembly GCF_964235325.1). NCBI lineage: Eukaryota > Metazoa > Arthropoda > Insecta > Zygentoma > Lepismatidae > Thermobia > Thermobia domestica. The sequence goes on along the minus strand of NC_137462.1, from coordinate 37,587,688 downwards.
GATGCTGAACGGGATGTTAAACTCAAAAATCAATCAATCTATTCATAGGGGAGAAAGGTAGCATCCTCTTGGCCTACCTAATTTCTCGGGCTACTTATTCGCCCATAAATATTTCTTTGCTATAATAACTAAAGTCCGTTATGTTGATATCCATGCAAGATGATGTGGAACACCAGCTTCGCTTAGCAGTTTCTCTTAATTTTGGTGTTACTGACAGCGGCCGACTTGAATCACAACTATCAACGATCGAAAGTATAAAAGGAGAAACGAAAGAAAATAACTAAGAAAAAAAAAACAGTAGAGTAGAATGGGCAAAAAAAAAAAAGAAAAAAGAACGCAGTTCTTACATGGAATGAAATTTGACAAATATAAGGAGATTGCCTTCTTCTATCTACTAAAACGTGATCAATTTGATTATGTATTTTCCCGTCTGGTGATGTCAAATGTATTTATGAACGTCGCGATGTGGGAATTTTGTACTCTTCACGATTAGGTTTTTGGATGTTGCAAAGTTCACGAGTCTAACACCGTTGTCATTACTTTCCTTATGCAGACTTTCGTTCCCTATAATCGGTTTGAAAATATCCTCTCGTCCTACCTTCGCATTGAAATCCCCTAATAGAATTTTCATATGGTATCGCGGGAGTTGGTCAAATATCCGTTCCACTTCGTAATTTATATATTTTTGAAAGTTTATAGTAAACTCATGATATACCCCAGATAGCAAAAATGACTTGCAACAAACTTGCAGCAGATTTTCAATTCAAGTCTGGCAAACTTGCAGCAGATTTGTGATGCAAGTCTGCAAGTTTGATGCAAGTTTAATGCAAACTTCCTAGTTGACGCTCTTCGAACTTGCAGCACGCCTGCAGTGCAAGTGTAGGGTAAGTTTGCAAAGCAAGTTTCTGCAGGGGGTTTACTTCCACAGCAAACCTGTTGCAAGTTTTCGCTTGCATTACAAGTGCAAGCAAGTCGGCAGCAAGTTAGTGCAGGTTTGACACAAGTCTCTGCAAGGATACCACTTGTACTGCAAGTCTACAGCAAGTTTGTAATAAATTTTCTGCAAGTATATACTTGCATTGCAATTCTACAGCAGGTCTTCAGCAAATGAATGCAGTAAGTCTTCTGCAGGTATATACTTGCATTGAATTACATGCCTTTTATAAACCGAACATTTACTGTATACGAACAATCAAACAGTATATTTTTCTCAACAACTTTGTCAAACAATACATGTTTAAAATATATATATTATCTCTACATACTGGATACTTACGTAATTATCTTAATTATCCACTTGTTTTAATGCTTCACACACTTTGCACCTACTACAAATGGCGGCCTGGTGGCGAAATTTCTAAGATTAGACTTTTTGCCACCTGTTGGTAGAAACTAGAACTGACACACTTGCTACAAAGTTGCAGCACGCCTCCGAGGCAAGTAAAATCTAGCAAGTGAAAATTACATTACAACATTTGCGGGTAACTGTTTCAAAACGCCTGCAACAGGTGTACAGTGCACGGAAAGTCTAGCAAGTTAAAATCAAATATAGTGAAAGACTTGCTGAAAACCAACATGCTATTAGGAACCTATCATAGTCTGGAATCTGGCTGAACCCGCCAGCTTTTAGCTTCTATATCCAAGACCAGAGATATTACAAATTCCTATATCAGTGTAACTTACAAAACAAACAGAAAAATTATTAAATTGTAAATTAATAGTATTCTGATACATAATAAGTTACTCTATTAATTATTTTTTTCAACACACCTTTTTCCCTTTTTCTCATAGCACATGTTCCATACCACGAGCAGAACAAGGTTAGCACTAATAAATGAAAGTAATTTTAATTGCTTTTCACATTCTTGTTGCTTGGCATGCTCGTGTATGCGATTCAGGAATTATGAATATTGCTCGTTCTTCCTCGTTAATATTGCTTGCTCTTTGCTCGTTCTTCCTCTAAAACAAACGAAATGGATCAACCAAACTTACAGTGGTAAATTACCTGGTCCTATACTATCCACATCACATTTTTAGTTTTGACAATTTCCAAAATTTAAGGAAGTGGTCCTATGCACCTATTCCAAAAGTTGGGGATGGAGCAAGGTACACCTGCCAAAATCAAGAGGAGGAGATGTACCCCTAGGTTATTGACGTGGTTAGGAACTACGAGTCCTAAGGCAGGAGCCCTTTCAGATATTTTTGCTAACTAAATGCCCAAAACCAGAACGTGCGTCTGTCCGTCCGTATGACTGTCTGTCGTCAGTCAGAGTAAAACTGGTAAGAAACAGCGAAAGCGGTTTCTTGTAATCGATTCAGCGTTCCAAGGATAGATTCCATCTCCTTTAATAATCCCCTATTCATACCAAAACTGAGAGGGACACGGTGACTCAGTTATAAAGCGTTTATTTCTTGTTCGCGGGTTTCCTGGTTCAATTCCCGGCCAAGTAAGTTTATGCTGGAAACCAGTGTCGGATGGTTTTTCTCAGGGGTATTCTCGTTTCCCGCACAATCTCATTCCACAAATTCTTCCATCATTGTTCACTTGTCTCAATCATCTGTCTCCCTTAGCCTAAAAAAGCATAAACATCGGACGTTAAGCCGAAAGATTTCATTTCAAACCGAAACTGGTAGAAATCAACCATTTCCGGTTTCAAAATTGATCGCCATAGAACAAAATTGATACTAGATGGCGAGGAGTGGTTTTATTGAATCAATTGAACATCCCAAGAATATGTTGCATCACCACATTAATCTCTCTACCAAAACATATACGGTACACAGGGTGTTAATGACCTACACCGAAAATCTGTAAGAGGTGATTCCTCACATCAAAATAAGATAAAAAGTTCATATGGACCTGTGGCGAAAAGTGCATAGTTTCAGAGCTAGGGTTGTCCAAAATCACGAAAAAGCCAAATTTCAGCAGGTCCTATTTCGAATTCCAGAAACTGTGGATGGTGGTCCTTATCCGCGTAAAGGAAGTCACGCATACACAATCCAAAAGTGCATATTTCGTCAATTTTCAATAGGTATACAGGGTATACCCTACAGGGTGTAATTCTCACATATGCTCTCAATATAGTTTCCAGATATACCCTGATTTCAAGAAGGGTCCAAAGTAGGCAGAAGGTAAGCCTTGACAACAATGGACATCCAATGCTTCGGAGGGAAGTCGAAAGTGTTAGGAACCGGCAGCTCCATGATTTTTTTTTTTTTTTCTCGGAATAATGTATGATGCGATGTATTTCTCCACGGTATATTTCACATTTTCTTCATTTATAAATGTGAAAGAAAGCATTACAGCATGCATTTTTCCGAGTATCCTTAACACTTTCGACATCGCGCCAAAGGATTCTGTGTTCATTCGTATCAAGGCTTATCGTTTGCCTGGCTTGGACCAATCATAAAGTCAGAGCATAATTAAAAATTCGACTGATGGCATGTCTGGGAATTTCACCCTGTATGGAATAATCTGTACACCCGCTGAAAATTAATAAAATATGCATTTTTGGATTGAGTATGCGTGACTACTCTACGCTCATAAAGGCTACCATCCACAGTTTCTGGAATTCGAAATAGGGCCTGTTTGAAATTCGGCTTTTTCGCGATTTTGGACAGCCCTAGCTCTGAAACTATGCATTTTTCACCATAGGTCCATATGAACTTTTTCTCTTATTTTCATGTAAAGAGTCACCTCTTACAGTTTGTCGGTATAGTTCATTAATGCCCTGTATATTGAGTCAACGTCCAAAGAATGTTTCACCTCAACTTAATCCCTGTATGCAAACCAGAAATGGTGGACGTCTACGATTTTCAGTTTCAACACTAATTGCCGTAGTGAGCAAACAGTAATAAACGGCGTGACAAACATCTGGGCATTTGAAGGAGGCGCTCCAAGTTCCCTTTAAATGCTGCTAGCAAATGAGAGGCCAGCAGCATTGTCACATTTATTTTGTACACATCCATGTCTATCTTCTGCCACTTGATAGCGCTGTAGTTGGTCTGCTTACCTGTAGCCACACCCGTTTACCACTCGGCAACATCGCGCCAGAGCTTGCGGTTTATTCGCTTAGCTGAAATGCCATGATGTTTGTCATAGGCTTTAGATAGCAAGAACTGTTTCGTTTTTTTAAAATGCAAATTCAGTGGTGCAAGAATATGTTTCATCTCCACCTTTATATCTTGCCCAAAACTGGAAGTGATAAAAATTGAATAATACTCCCGATTTCAATATTATCTCCATAGTGCAGAAACGGTAAGAGATAGTGGGATACTGCTTTTGATATGGATTCAGCGTTTCAAATACTTTTGCGTCCCCCCCCCCCCAATAATTTGAAGTACAAAATATTCAATATTTTATTGAGCTGAGCGAAGCGAAGCTCTTATACTTGGGTTAGCCGTTTGGTTGTCCGCAAACTCCTCCTAGACCGTTTGGCCGATCTCAACCAAACTTAGCACGCTGATAGAGTATGTCGTGCTGAGTGACAACATAAGTCGAAATCAAAAATCCGATGTACCATCGAGGAATAATGACCGAAAAACGCTTCCTCCTAGACCGTTTGGCCGATCTCAAGAAAACTTAGCACGCCGATAGAGTATGTCGTGTTGAGTGACAACATAGGTCGAAATCAAAAATCCGATGTACCATCGAGGAATAATCACCGAAAAACGCTTGCATAGACTTAACATGGGGAAAAAGTTTTCACGCGATTTTTTTTGTCAACAATTAAAAATGGCATTTATTATTGCATAATGGCCAGGAATGATTACGTAGTTTAAGCTCGCTCAGCTCATTTCATTGCAATCGGGTACATCCATTGCATTCCTAGTTCTAATTTAATTTATTTACTAACGACAGAATAACATATAAATAATAATAATAATAATATTTATTTGGAATATAATATTCAGGCTGTGAAACGATTGTAATCGAATTCTTGATATACCGTAGGGGGGTCCGTAAAGGTAAGCAGGAAGACAACAAATGTAATCGAAGATAATAAACAGATTGGGCTAGATAATACTATTTAAATCACTTCCTTTGATGCCCCCCCCCCCAAATTTACATGCCAGAGACGCCAGTGCTCAGAATACTTTTTGTCAACACCTTTATCAATTTATTTATACCGGAAATGGTAAAGATAAACGATTTTCCGTTTCAATACTGATCGCCATAGTAAAAAAAAAAAAAAAAAAAAAGCAATAAATAGCGAGAAGCTGTTTGTGTTTTATAAAGGCTCATTCACATATAGGCCCATGCCCTTCCCCTGTCGTGCTCCGTCCGTACCACGGCACGACCATTCACACACATCATGCAGTACCGTGCCGTGCCGGTGCTGGTTTCAACACCGTTTTCCGAATTGCAAAGAGGGTTAACTTCGTGCTACTTCGAGTACTCCGAGGAAAGCCGAAGCATCACGGCCGCCGAGTCACGACCAAGGTAGTTTCTCTTCAAACTGCCCTATTGGGACACGGCATGGGAACCGCACACTATGTGTGAATTAACCTTAAGAATTCAGGTCCGCAAAAATAGTTCCATCATCAAACTTCATTCCCCCTATTGCAACATATAGTTGCATAAGTCTAACACTAATTCCGGTTCCAATGTTGATTTCCATGGAAGAAAAACAGCAGTACGCGGCGAGAAATTGCTTTTTTTATAATGTTTCAGGATTTCAAGAATATAATTTGTCTCAAGGCTTTTTGTTCTACTGAAACCAGGGGTGGTACAATTCCATTTCAATATTGATTCCTATATAGCAATATTTGCAAGAGATAACGGAAAACCAGTTTGATATGCTGTACGTGTCCAAAGGACAGTTTCTGTTTCTAACTTTATGCTGCTGTTTTACAGATTTTTTCTCTTTTATTTTGCGCCCCATGATTAAGCACCAAATCTAAGGAAGATCGTGATGATGAAATGGATAATAATAGTAGGATGATGAAAGTGGAGGAAACGGTAGAACCCCGAAAAAAACCACGCACATGGTATTTGTCCACCACAAAGCCCACTTGACGGGAGCTTATGTCTCTATTGCACAGTGTTCGAAGTGGAAAAAAAGCAGAGACGGTATGTTTTATTATGATTTTGACTCAACATACCGGATATTTAAATATTGTCTTGATCACTGAAAAACCAGAGATGGTATGTCCTCATTACTGAAAAACCAGAGGCGGTATGGCATACCACTGCATACCGTCTCACTTCGACCACTGCTATTGCTACCAGAAATTGTGAGTTTACTATTTCCGGTTTCACTGTTAAATTCGCGTAACATGAAAGTCTTCCGCAGTTTTACAATGTATGCATAGTAGGGTGTAAAGATTTGCAGACAGCATTTATGCATCGAGTTTGTCGCGCGAGCAACAACGTTCTCTGATTCAAGAGCAAATCGTGTGAACCTAACTCGGAGGAAGGATTGATCTGTGTGAAGACAATGGGCTATTTATGCACGTGCGGTTTGTCGTACGATTTAGCCAGTGTAGCCATTGCCATGTTGTGATCTAGCTTTGTATTAAATAAAAACAAATGCATTTCGCGATCTTTCTACGTTTCCTCGTCTGTCTCCGACAGAACAGGCGCGAGTCATGAACTTTACAAATCGAAGAAGCGCGAAAGTGGGATTCATGAGTAGTGTTGGTGGCAACACTGTCTACTATTTTCTTGGACCAGATATTGTACGAGAAAATATATTATTTTCTATTGCTATTTATATACTATTGCACGGTATATTATATTATCTATATATTATTTTGTCTATTTAGTAATAATTTAAAATAGATTATTCATTTTACTGTCTAAAATTTTCTACACTGGTATTTATTGGTATTGAGCGTTCATATTTTTTAATGGCCTGGGTCAGCAAAATATTAAATACAACACTGACAGTGGCGTATTTAAGGTGGTGGCTATTGGGCTCAAGCCCCCCCCCCCCCGAAATAGATTGATTTATATATAGCATATATAATAACTATATACCTACATAGACCCAGCGTATATACACCCACTTAGGAGAATGTACATTCATGTCTAAAATGAGTCTCGTATATCTATAGTTGTCTTCTTGTAAGAATATAATTTGATAATGATTTTGCAGAGTACTTTTAATACTGATACTATGTGTATAAGCCGGAAATGTATATTTGTGGTAAATTTCATAGCAAAAGAATTATAAATACGAAAATTAGAATGAGTAAAACAAAATGTTGCTAAATGGATGAGAAAATTTTATTTTCGTTTTATTGTTCTTATTTACTTCTCTTTTGACATGAAATTTGCCACATATATATCTTTGCCGATTATACACATACTAACATTATAAGAAATACCCGGCGAATTCTTTATCAAATTATATTCCTACACAACATATTTATAGACATGCGACAATAATTTTGGACATGAGTGTACATAGCTTCCCCGAAACAAAATCCTAAGTACGCCACTGGGTATTGGTAATAATTTTTCTCTTTTTCATGTCTGCTTAAATGTTTTAATTTCAGCACGGAAGGTTTTAAAGTTGTTCAGTCTCCAGAAATGTAGCTACATTCTTATATTCATATTTTAATGCATTTCTTTTTAATCCATGCTCTATCGTAGAAGGAATCAAGGATTCCCCTTGAGTGCGCAACTGACGTGGACGAAAACAAACAATGGTGAAGAATGGGCTTTGACTACGTATTTATGTAAAGATCTGTTAACAAGGCACTATCCCGTAACTGGTAAACAACATTATATTTATTTATCCGTGTAAGCGGACACAATGGCTTCTAATTCTAGCTTTGAGTGATATTAACGGATGTCAAGTTACGTAATTATAAGGAAGTATAGTTCTTTCTAACAATCCAATGAATACTGTTTAGCATTTGAAAGCAGTGAAGAACAAAGCCCATAAGAGAGAGAGAGAGAGTTAATAACGAAGCCGCATGGTGGCAGCACATTTCGTTACACCTCTTTATCTTTCGTTGCTTGTATAGTGACTTGTGATTGGGTTTACTGTAGTCGACAGTGGCTGACGAAAGGTTAAGCTGAGCAGTGTGCAGTGAGCAAGGGTGTATCTGGCAGTCGTGTTTGTATAGTTGTGCGATTTGCAAAAGTGTGTTTCGGTGTTGTTTTCTGTTTATTTATTTCGCGGTGTTGTTTTCAGTGTAGCAACGTGTTGTGAAGTTATCACACATTATTTTGGTAAATATTGGTGTTGTGTTGGTTCCTTTTCATGTAACACAAAAAAATATATATGAAGATGGATGTTTCTGACAGAGAAAATGAATCGAAATTTCGTGAAAGAGTAAGAAAAAGTGGCCGCGGGGAAGGAAGTCAGTTTGCTAAGAACAGTAGATCACCTCCTTTAGCCATAACGGTGACAGAAGCAGACGACGATAATGAAAGGGACCCCAATAACTTGAACAATGGTGAAGAAAGGGTGCTGCTTACACCAGCAAATATGCAGATAGTGGTGTCTCCTGTTGGGGGAGGTCTTGCAAATGGAAAGGCAAGGAACGGAAACGCCGTTGTAGCGAACAATAGCTATAACAACCACTTGTTGAAGCGAGCGCAAAACGGAACAGTTCCAAAATTCGTTGTTGAATCAGCGAGTGATGAGACTGAACAGCAACAACAAGAACATAATACTAATACTAGTACATCGAATCCTGTAAACTCTTCATCGGCATCAAACAATACACAACAACAACAAAATAATGTTCAATTTACAACACAAACCACCACAATACCAACTAGTGGAGGCACTTATTTTCTGTTACCCAGCGAAGCATTCGCAAATACTGGTTTATACACACACCCGGCAAATCAGTTGACAGTTACAAGCATTAGGTCGTTAAGATCAGCGAATTCATTTATGGGGACAGATGATGGTCAAGGAGGCGTAGGAGACCCTCTCTTGTCGCCGACATGGAACGCTTTCGCTTTTTCTGACCCTTCAGCTCAGCTGACCGTGCAATCCATAGCATCCATCGGAATGGGATCAACAGATGGGCGGAAGTTGTATCTGAGACGCGTGCCTACAACCGCTTCCGAGCTTATGAACTTCGTCAATCCTAATGTGTAAGTACATTTTTTTTCTTTCTTTTAACGTAGTTATTATGAAAGGCTACGTACGGGCTTTAGTCTAGCTTAGATTTTTTTTTTTTTTTCCTTAGTAGCATGACGAACATTATTTTGGTGTCGACACTCACGTCAAAGCCACGAATATCGTTGTATATACAGTATGTTTTCATAATTAATCATTAAAAAAAAAAAAATCCTCGTGCGCTACGTAAACAAAGTCAAAGTTTTAGTAATTTTAACGCCTGTAATCTGAATTTCTTCATTTGGAAGCTTAGGAAATTCGTGACTGCTTCTAGAGAGATTTCGGAAGAATTTTTTTCCTCCGGGAAAGATGTGTATGTGTATATATATATATATGCATGTATGTGTGAGAGAAAAGAGAGTAGTAATGCGAAAAATATTGTAGCATACATTGAGCGAGATCGGAGATATTGTTTCAAAAGGGGGGAGGAATTTCCCCGGCCATCCCGAAACACATCGTTTTTATTGATAGGTAGATATTGTCAATGTGTTTACCGTGAGAATACGATTTGATTCTAACATTTCCAAGTCATAGATTTGAAACAGTGAGTACTTCTTGAAAGAGGGAAATTACATCAGGTATGTGCTTTCAAAACAAAAAGAGAAAACAATAAATACTGTATAAACGGAATGTTGAATTGGTCGCTAGGATTGACTAAATAGGAGAAAACTCCGAAAAAATAAACCAAGTAGATGGATAACCAAAATTTAAGTCGCGAGTTTTCTGCACTCTTATAACCACTGTGATCGCGACGTCCTTATCTCCCAAACTGATTAAGCGAAGTTTATCATTTAATGTGGCAATTTATCTTTTTGACGTGTGCAAATCACTATCTGTATACTGAAACCATTTGTTGTATCTCTAATCCAATTGAGTTGTCAATCACTGATCCAGTCGATCTGTACGCTACCTCTGCGCAAGTTCCTTAGTTTTCAGTAGGGATGGCCTTTTTTGAAACATCTGTTTTTCGATTTTCGGAAATTTCGTTTTTTGCTTTTTCGAAAAAAATTTCGTTTTTCGAAAAATTCATTTTTCGAAAAAATGTGGCCATCCCTAGTTTTCAGTGCTCAATATATCTTTGTGATTAGTATAGGAAAGAGACTGTCCAGCGTTTTACCATACTAAGACTTTATGATTCTACTGTCTTAGTGGGCTAAGTATGTGAGCTTAGAACATGCTGTCGGAAGGACGCTCAGAAATCAAGACAATAGGCCTATATCAGCTAATATTATAAAGGAACAATGCGGTAGCCAGTTGATTTTTAAAATACCATTTGAAACATATATTTGCTTAGCCCGTGTAAGGGAAGGGAATAAATTTGTTTTCAGTAGAGTTGTTGATTAAAATGTATACGAATCTCGAACTCGTAAAAATTTCCACCCGGAAGGCCGAAATGGGCAGCAATTCTCCACGAATGAGCATACCTTTCAGCAGCAAGGATATATAATACGTGAACCTACAGCTTAACGTGGAATCCGAATTATATGAGCTTCCGCCGGAAGTCGAACCCGGGTCTCCACGCCAAAAGCGGTACGCTGTCCACATAGCCAGGAGGGAGCTCGTAATTAAATATTGAATAGTAAGCTATGCTGAAGGAAGTACAGGTATTTCAAAATAACATTGACAGCGTTTGGGAGATGATTCCTGACACCAAGGTAAGGCAAAAAGTATAGACCAACCTGGGTGCACAATGCATCCTTTCGGAATTATAGACTGCCGAAAACATGAAAAAATAAACTTTAAAGGTCTACAGGTCCAAAACTAGGGCTATGTGACCTACCTACCGTAGGCGGGTGAAGACTTCACTTAGGAACTAATATGTGTCCTATCCAAAAATACATGTTTCAGAATCCTATCCTACTCACGCAACAATTTTTATACAGGGAGTTTGGCTGCGGGCATATAATTTGAGTTGATTTTAACGTCCCTTTTCAGCAGCGAGACTATATGAGACGTGAACGTACTGATTAACGTGGAATCCGAACCACATGAACTCCCGCCGGCATATAATTTGAAGTACTCACCAAATACCTCTATAGAAATTGTTACGGAAGTACCACATGATTGTGATACTTGGATATTTAGATAGAGCACATACTAGTTCTTAAGTAAAGTCTTGATCCGACTACGGTAGATCCCATAGTTTTGGACGTATGGACCTGTAAATTTCATGTTTTCGGCAGCCTATAACTCCGAAAGGAAGCATTTTTGAACCCAGGTTGGTCTATATTTTTCGTCTTATCTTGGTGTCAGGAATCACCTCCCAAAAGTAGTCGGTGTTGTTTTGAAACACCTTGTATATGGCCTGGTTGTACTTCTTCGTTTTCTCCTTTTTTTAAATTACATTTTGTTTTCGGTTCACGCAAAGGACCTAAAGTTAAAAAAAAAAGAAAGAAAGACCAAAAACTCCAATTATTGTCGTAGCGTTGAAATTTTAAGAATTACGTTTTCCGACTTCTAATAACAGGAAATTATTTTATTTTAGTTTTTAATAATGGTAAAAGTATTTTTAATTTAACTTTCCATGGTTATACCCTGAGGCTAAGGGAGGCTGTAATAATGAGATAGGAACGGGAGAATTCTAAGAACCCCCCACGCTAGGGCTGTGCGATATCCGGTTTTGAATATCGAACTTCGATATCGACCAAATATCGAAAGTCAATCGATATATCGAATATCGAAATATCGAAGGTTTGATAATATATCGGTCGATAATATCGAAGTATCGAAAAATATCGAAATATCGAAGTGTCGAAATATCGAAAAATATCGAAATATCGAAGTATCGAAGTGTCGAAATATCGAAAAATATCGAAGTATCGAAATATCGACGTATCGAAAATATCGAAGTATCGAAATATCGAAGTATCGAAAAATATCGAAGAAAAAAATGCTATGGATATTAGAAAGTAGGGCATGACAGTGCTTGCTTCTAAGCTTTCCAGCCACTTTCAGGGCCAGTTCTAATAAAATGTCTCGATATCTCTTAACCGTCAGATAAGGCAAACCGTCAGATGTGAGGTGAAAAATTTTCTTCTATATTTTTCCGGAAAATTTTCCGATTCATAAAAACATACTCCACGTATTCCTTTATCGTTGTTTAGCCGTGATGTGAGGTGGAAAATTTTCTTCTATATTTTTCCGGAAAATGTTCCGTTCTTAACAAATATCAGTGATCAAGTAACAGTTCCTCAGTATTCATAAAATTTATTGAAATCATGTATAAAAATGTTAAAAAGTGAAAGATCGTTTAAAGAATCTGAAAATTTTCATGGCTCACACAATTTTCAGTACTATGTAGGAACAAGTGAAATAATGTTTCATAAATCGAAATATTTTGAGTCTTGTATGCAAAAATTGAAGAATTTTTTATGAGTCGGAAAATTTTCGTCATTTTGAAGCAAAAAGTAAAACAACTTTTTGTGAATCGGAAAGTTTTATTGCTCTGTAGAAACAAATGTAAGGAATTTTCATGAATCGGAAAAGTTTTCATCACGATGTAGAAACAAGTGAAAACACTTTTCATAATCCGGACAGTTTTGGCTATTATGTATAGTGATGTTAGGTGGGAAATTTTCCACTATATTTAACTGCACATTGAGATATACGATTCCTGTAGAGGAAAATTAGACAGCAACAAATTATAATTTTCCAATTAGATTTCGGGAACCAAAAAAATTTCTAATATTTCAAGTTGGGAAGTAAAAATTTACGTAGTGCTTCTCTCTCAATCTCTCTCTCTCTCTATTATATCTACTTATTTATAAATGTTGCAGAATGTAAATCTATAAAACTAGTAAAGCTATGAGAAAACAGTCTTATGCGTATTAAACTGACGAAATCTAATATTGTAAGATCAAAGGTTGATTCTGAGGGAAGAACGCATTCAAGTTTTTGAAACATTCTTGAAATGAAAAATCATTAGATTTTCACTTCATGAAACTTTTTAAGACAATATTTATTACCAATAAATTTTATGGCTAAACAACGATATATGAATAAGTGGAGTATGTTTTTATGAATCGGAAAACATTCATGACTTTTAATAAATTGAAATTTTAAATAATAGAATGGGATATTTGTACTCTACGAAGTCATGTTCTCTGCACTTGGCATACACACATACACACACACACAGAGAGAGAGAGAGAGAGAAAGAGGAGTTGAATTGAGTTGATTTTGAGTTAACGTCCCTTTCAGCAGCGAGACCATATAAGACGGGACCAACTGATTAACGTGAACCGAACTACATGAGCTCCTGCTGGGAATCGAAGCCAGGTGTTCCATGCCAAAGGCGCGTATGCTAACCGCTTAGCAACGAAGGAGCTCGCAGATGAAAAGAGAGAGAGAAACACTGTGTAAAATTTTACTTCCCAACTTGAAATATTGGAAACTTTTCCGGTTCCCGAAATCTAATTGGAAAATTATGATTTGTTGCTGACTAACTTTCCTCTACAGAAATTCAATTTCGTAGCTGAATGTACAGTTAAATATAGTGGAAAATTTTCCACTTAACATCACTATACATAATATCCAAAATTGTCCGGCTTATGAAAAGTTTTTCCACTTGTTTCTACATCGTCATGAAAATTTTCCGATCTATGAAAATTCCTTTCACTTATTTCTGCAGAGCAATAAAACTTTCCGATTCATAAAATGTTGTTTTACTCTTTGCTTCAAAATGACGAAAATTTTGCGACTCAAAAAAAGTTCTTCAATTTTTCCATATAAGACAGAAAATATTTCGATTCATGAAAAATTGTTTCACTTGTTCCTACATAGTACTGAAAATTATCTGAGCTATGAAAATTTTCAGATTCTTTAAACGAACTTCCACTTTTTTACATTCCTGTACATGAATTCAACCAATTTTATGATTACTGATGAATTGTTACTTGATTGCTGATATTTTTTAGAACGGAAAATTTTCCGGAAAAATATAGCGGAAAATTTTCCACCTCACATTATTAATGGTATACTGACATGCAAGTCTATTTGTCTATATTACATCACTAATTTCTTTAAGCAGAACTGATTGAATTATTTGGTATATAGTAAATTGTAGCTATCATTTTTATAAATATTAAAATATTTGTTTTTTGAAGTTGTGAACACGTCATAACATATTTTGAATATGACAAATATGATAATTGTATGATGCTTTACAAAATAAAAATTGGTAAGGTTTTATTACCTACTCTTAAAAAAGAATTGAAATATTGTCAGGTTTACAAAAACATGTTAGATTTCAGAAGAGTACTGTGTAGCTAATTTTTAAAGATAGCACTGTAACATTTAAGTAAGACTTCGCTTATCCAGTCCGGTGGTATAACATTATTGTTTTTTTTCTTTTTTAATGAGATTTGTGTAAGGAAGAGAAAGTTTATCTTAATTCCTACTTAGTGCAAGTTTTGAGCATTTACTTAAATTCTTATTACTATCACGATGGTGAGAATTATTTTTACGAAAATCTCATTTTCTCTTGTATATTCACTTCAATAAGTTTCCTGTTCACCAGTTATACTCAATTGTAAGAAACAAAGATTCGTAGTATGTATACTATAAAAGTTTGTGTGCAAGTTTAGTTGTAGTTCACGCAGTGGTGCCCCCCCCCCTTATGTCCATGACGCACCCCCCAATTGTCTATCCGTAGGTGTTCTTCCATGAAAAAATCTACTTTTTGATTAATTTTTACACCCCTTCAAACATATTCATATAGATTTTTATCCCCTCCAAATATTTCAATGACGCAGTTTGCGTCATAGCCCCCTCTGTGGGCACCCCTGGTTCACGTAATTTTTGCGTTTCCGACAACATAAGAGGAGTAGTATGTAGAAATTGTATAAATATATCTGGAATATTGTATAAATATATCTATTCTATCCAATTATACCAGAGTTTATAAACACAGCAGGTATTCATTATTCAGCTCTTTTCCTGTTACACAATGTCGTGTTTGAACGGCTCAGCGCCACAGATGACTGACTAACACCAAGGAAGTTTCGAGAAAACTAAGGATAAGGCTTGCAGATTATATGCGCCCTTATGGATCGCCACATTTTCTCGATTCTGGCATCATGTTGACTATATTGTTTGGGCTTTGATCATGTTTGGCACAAAGAATATGTTACAGCCATTTCAGTATAGAACTCAAAATATGCCTTGATATCAGTTATTGATCTGCGGCGCTCAGCCATCTATTTACGGGCAAACTGCACGCAACATTTTTATATTTATTTTTTGTAATTAAAACATGTTTTCTAGTAATTATGGGGACCACCTCCATTATCAAAATATCGAATGGTATCGAAGTATCGAAATATCGAAGTATATCGAAATATAGAATATCAAAGAATATCGAAATATCGAAGTATCGAAAAATATCGAAGTATCGAAATATCGAAAAATATCGAAGTATCGAAATATCGATAAATATCGAAGTATCGAAATATCGAAAATATCGAAGTATCGATATATCGATTTCGATATTTACAAAATATCGAAATTTCGATATTCACAAAATATCGATCGATCGATCGATATATCGAAGTATCGCACATCCCTACCCCACGCACACAATGTTTCCAGAACTCCAAGAACCCCCCTCCACCACAAAGCCCACTTTAGCAGGAGCTGGGGTCGAACCAGGGACCCAACGCGCCAAAAGAAAGCGTGCTACCACTGAGTTACCGCTGCTCCAATATCGTTGCTGACAAAAGACATAAGTATAAATAGATTTAGTTTTTATAGTGCTGGTTATTGCCAGGGGTGTCCACAAAGGGGGGCTATGACGCAAACTGCGTCATTGAAATATTTGGGGGGGGGGTAAAATCTATATAAATATCTTTGAGGGGGTGTAAAAATCAATCGAAAAGATTTTTTTTCATGGAAGAACACCTACGGATAGACAATTGAGGGGGTGCGTCATGGACATGAAGGGGGGTGGCACCACTGTTATTGCTGAGAAGTTTGTGTTCCTTCTAGATGTGTTCTTTCAACTGTAGGAGATAACAGACCCGGTACCCAGCCCGAAAATGTAAGAGGGGGCCGAACCATATTATAGTTCATTTGCAAGCCTGAAAATTTTATGAGGGCCAATAAAAGTTTAGGATGGCCCAGCCCCCTAGAACATCGTGGATACGGGCCTGAGGAGATACCGTATATGTTGTGATCAATTTATTTTATAATTCAATATTTTTGTCGCTTTCTTTCTCGTTAACTTTGAGAATTTTTGGTTAAACCTTCCTATTAATTAGTGTCTTCTAAAATATAGAATATATAATAATGAAATATTTCAGCCTGCTGATTAAAAAAAAAAAAAAAAAATAATGTCTTTGAGAGTCCGTGTAGTGTAAATCATGACATTGAGTGTATTTTAAAAATGAGTTTAATTTTCCTAAGTAAGGGAAGACTAACATTTATTATTTCTGGTTTAAGTAGATGTACCAGTACTTTTCAGTGTGCGTGACTGATTTTTAGCTGGATGCGTTTCGCAACCAATGGCATTCAGGAAGTAATTCTACAGAGTTCGTCGCTCCCGAAAATAAAAATGTAATCACAAGGTTACGTTTGAGTCTCATGCGACCTCCATAATACTTTTCCCATGCAGTAATATGATAAAAGACAGTGGGACATCACCAATTACTAGGTTTAGAGGATATGGTGCTTTTTCTTGAGTCTGTTTCACATGTAGCGTTCGCTGCTTTTCCTGAAGCTCGGGATCTGTACGTATTTGGTATTATATGTCTTGATAAACGCATATTTCAAACGAAGGCATGAGAAAGGGAATGCCAAGGCCTATATTGAAGGTCTCATTCCAACATACACCGTGCATTATTAGAAATTTAAAAAAGAAAATGGTACGGACCATGACAATAAGCTTTCTCGTTCCCATTTTTTCAATTAAATCATGTCGTGTTGCAGTTATAAGTGAAATATTTATTTATGAAAGATAAACAAGTAAGTTTCCGTGATTTTATGATTAGTATTAACAATCTGTTATATGATCAATATAATAAGTTTGACTTAATTCTAATATTATTACTATGTGATTATTTGATAATTATTTATTCCAATGATACTAGAATTAAGTCATATACAATCAATGGTATTATTCTATTTTTTTAACAACCGGTTATATATATAACCATTTTATCCAGTGTATACTTGAGCGTCAAAGGAGGGCTTATAGCCCCCTAGGATCCGCGCCTGTATATATATATATATATATATATATATATATATATATATATATATATATATATATAGAGAGAGAGAGAGAGAGAGAGAGAGAGAGAGAGATAGTAGATAGATAGATATAACTCTCTTAGGAAAAAGAAAACCATACAAAGTAGGCAAAAGTAATTTCTTTGCTGGGTACCACAAGTGACAGGTAGAGACTACACAGCATCCTAATACTGTACAAGGTGCAACGAAATTAGGTAGCATTGCGAATATCTTGGAAATGAATTATCCAAGATAAATGGTTGTCAAAAGGTATTGGAAAAATCTTAATCAGCATAGATAGATAGATAGATGTAGATATATGTGTGTGTATGTATGTATGTAATGTTTAACTGAAGTAACTCTGAAATGGGTGAAGTGATATTATTGATAAGCGTAAGTTAGACTGCGTAATGATAAGTAATTCTAATTTTGATTGTATATTAAAGTAATATTAGTTAACTTTGAAAATTAGTTTGCAATTAGGTGTTTTATTGTAATGAACATTAAAACATGATTATTAAGTTACACTGTATTAACAGGAAGGCTTCTTCAAAATCGCTTCTAGAGAGAAATTTATTCTTTATTGGCATTACTGAATACTTTCCATGCCTGGCCTTGTGTAAGGCTATAATACATTGTATATAACTGCTGCCACGAAGTTGTTAATTGTTCTGGTATATCATTGATTGTATAGTTTATAGCTTATCAGATTGTTGATAACAACCGTTCCTTTATAGAGCCTGGTTTAGTTAGGTGGAAAGAGAAAGAAAACATTTTATTGAAGAGTCAAAAAAAAAAAAAAAAAGAATGATTAAAATAGTTGTAGGAAAATTCCATATAGAGTGCTGCTTGAAAATGTGATGATCGATTCTTCGTACTACCAAACGTAATTTATTTTGAGCAGATACCTGCTATTTTTAATGATTTTCATGTGCTTTACTTTGCCTTTACAGTATACAGATTAACAGATGAATTATACCAAAACATTTTAAGATTTCGTTTCTTATTAGGCTACGACAATGTGGGAAAGATGTATGAACATGACTCTGGACATACACATTTTGAATCTGTTCGTTCTTCCTTCTAAATGGCAGTAAATAAAATTATTGAGCTGAGCGAAGCGAAGCTCTTATACTCGGGTTAGCCGTTTGGTTGTCCGCGAACTCCTCCTAGACCGTTTGGGCGATCTCAACCAAACTTAGCACGCTGATAGAATATGTCGTGCTGAGTGACAACATAGGTCGAAATCAAGAATCCGATGTACCATCGAGGAATAATCACCGAAAAACGCTTCCTCCTAGACCGTTTGGCCGATCTCAACCAAACTTAGCACGCTGATAGAGTGTGTCGTGCTGAGTGAGAACATAGGCCGAAATAAAAAATCCGATGTACCATCGAGGAATAATCACCGAAAAACGCTTCCTGATTACGTAGTTTAAGCTCGCTCAGCTCATTTCATTGCAATCGGGTATATCCATTGCATTCCTAGTGTATTTGTATTCTTCTTTTACACAGAGGTGTCATTGGCTAGCGATGGTTCACTGTCACGCAGCGTTGCCAATTCATCCATTTTACAGCTAAATACATAGACGTTTTCTCATGTGTTTAACCTGTAAGTAAAAATAGCTATAATTTTGGCCAATTGTGCATTCAGATTTTAGCGAAAGTTGAATAACTTTTCCAATCAAAACGTATCTCAATTATGAATAAAAATCATGGTATAGTAGCCCTATTTTGCTATTTTGATAATCTTTCTGTTCTTGTAGTATTTACATTGACACACCACTATGTATTTTACGTGTCTTATTTATCATTGTTGCTTATCACGGGAAATGGGCTGATGGAAATTCCACTTTCCTATAGTTAGTTTTATCGCTTAATTAAATTGTGTTATGAATAGTGTTGTAAAATTTCCGGAAATTTTGAACCGGCTTGTAAAAAACAGTTTTTTTCCGGTTTCTTTCCGGAAAAATTAGAAAAATTGGGAAAATAACCAAAATCTTTGTATTAGGTTAGTTTTACTAGTAATGGAAACGTTTTTTTTTTTTTTTTTTTTGAACGCGTGAAAAATGTAAAATGAGAAATTTCAATATTGTGAATATTTTTAAAAAAGAAACATTCGAAAGTAAAATTGTTGTAATTATTCTTGAAAATTAATAGTCTGCATTTAACTCCTTTATGTGCCTTTTAGTCGTTTTACTCCTGAATGTACATTAATTACAGAACTTTTACAATTGTATACACATCTACCATCATGAAGCGTTTCTGTTGCAACAAATAGGGCTCTTGAATGAAACTGAGTTCTTAAGGTGCTCTTTAATTTTAACAAAATTACTTCTTAAAAGAAAGAGCAGTAGGCAAATTTCACTAATGCTCATGCACTGACATATAATTACTATTATTTAATATTCAAATACAGACTTCAATATAAACTTTATGTACAAAATTTCGTATGTAAACAAATACTTGTTTTTAGTGCGACAAATTATCTACATATATAAAAATTAAAGTGACTATATTTGTAACTTAACAACTCTTGAACCACCAGACTGATCTTGATCAAAAATTTTCAGCATAGATGAGGTTCGGGCCTGGGATGGACGGTACGTGACATTTGGGCGCGGACGTTTGGACCCCGCCGTTTGAGCACTGGACGTTTGGGCGCGAGTTAAATTAAAAAGTCATTATGTTAGGCGCTGAATACTACGTTCGAGTCAAGATATCACAAGGTGTCTACTGTAGTGGAAGTCCTTGAATTATACTAGATTTTGTTTTGCATACTAGAAAGACTGGAATTTCAAAATTCTAAAAAAATGAATTAACAATTAAATTTTGTACATTTAAGTTTCAACCAAAGTGTGCTTTTTATTTGATAACTTTTCAGGCCAAAGGTAAGTAGACGAGACTAGATATGACTGACTGCATTACATACACAGTGAGCCTATTCCATTAAAAACTTAAAGCAGGCCTTCTACTGTAGTTATGCAATAAGTGTGAATGTCAGACACATTTCTAGTAGCTAGATGATCAATATATGTACACTTAACTATTATTTTACACTTTGAAATCGTCCTTTTTTTCCTTTCGCCACTTTTTTTTAATGCAGATTAAATGTTTACAATGGGACGAAAATTGTTTTGATAGTTTTGATTTTTATCTATCTATATATATAAAAGAGAACGTACAAAATCCTTTGTCCGCTCATCACGCTAATACGGCTGAACCAATTTCTTTCATTTTTGGGGGGTTATTAGGATTTGGACCCTAGATGGTTTTTATCATATCACTTTAATTTTTAATTACCAGTGTCTTGAGATAATTGACCATTCAAGTGTCCATAACGTACAAATCCTTTGTTATTAGTTCATCATAGGTAAAAATAAACGTATTTATATGCAACCCGCATGACCGTGTCACTCGGCGGGTTAACATAAATGACAGGCGATATACAGCGGAAAATAGCTTGAATCTTCTGTTTAAAATTTTTTAATTGATTTGCTTATTTTTACAGACACTTTTACAATATGCCAGCACCGGGATGACCGCAGCGAAGCGGGGCGGGTTAACATAAATGACAGGCGATATAATGTTAAGATGTACTGCAATCTTCTATGGTTTTTATCATATCACTTGAAAGCGAAAAAGTAAAAATTATCTAAGTAACAAAGTTTATTGCGTTCCGGGGTGACCGCAGCGAAGCGGGGTGAACGCTGCTATCTATATATATAAAAGAGAACGTACAAAATCCTTTGTCCGCTCATCACGCTAATACGGCTGAACCAATTTCTTTCATTTTTGGGGGGTTATTAGGATTTGGACCCTAGATGGTTTTTATCATATCACTTTAATTTTTAATTACCAGTGTCTTGAGATAATTGACCATTCAAGTGTCCATAACGTACAAATCCTTTGTTATTAGTTCATCATAGGTAAAAATAAACGTATTTATATGCAACCCGCATGACCGTGTCACTCGGCGGGTTAACATAAATGACAGGCGATATACAGCGGAAAATAGCTTGAATCTTCTGTTTAAAATTTTTTAATTGATTTGCTTATTTTTACAGACACTTTTACAATATGCCAGCACCGGGATGACCGCAGCGAAGCGGGGCGGGTTAACATAAATGACAGGCGATATAATGTTAAGATGTACTGCAATCTTCTATGGTTTTTATCATATCACTTGAAAGCGAAAAAGTAAAAATTATCTAAGTAACAAAGTTTATTGCGTTCCGGGGTGACCGCAGCGAAGCGGGGTGAACGCTGCTATCTATATATATAAAAGAGAACGTACAAAATCCTTTGTCCGCTCATCACGCTAATACGGCTGAACCAATTTCTTTCATTTTTGGGGGGTTATTAGGATTTGGACCCTAGATGGTTTTTATCATATCACTTTAATTTTTAATTACCAGTGTCTTGAGATAATTGACCATTCAAGTGTCCATAACGTACAAATCCTTTGTTATTAGTTCATCATAGGTAAAAATAAACGTATTTATATGCAACCCGCATGACCGTGTCACTCGGCGGGTTAACATAAATGGCAGGCGATATACAGCGGAAAATAGCTTGAATCTTCTGTTTAAAATTTTTTAATTGATTTGCTTATTTTTACAGACACTTTTACAATATGCCAGCACCGGGATGACCGCAGCGAAGCGGGGCGGGTTAACATAAATGACAGGCGATATAATGTTAAGATGTACTGCAATCTTCTATGGTTTTTATCATATCACTTGAAAGCGAAAAAGTAAAAATTATCTAAGTAACAAAGTTTATTGCGTTCCGGGGTGACCGCAGCGAAGCGGGGTGAACGCTGCTAGTATTGGAATGTTAATTTAAAAAAAAAAGTGATACCAGAAATACGGCATACTGCAGTACCTAAACTCAATGTCTTAGACACCCTGTATTAATATCTTTCCCTCAACTCGATTAGGATTTTTAGATTTCTGGGCATCTAAGGCCATTTAGCCTATCATGTTTGAGGGTACACACTATCCGTGGAAAGGGAAGGAAGAAAGCGGCCTGGGGCTTATAAATTAGGTACCACCCCGGCATTTGCCTAATGTGAATGAGCAAAACCCAGGAAACCCTCACTAAGGGTGGCTGGCCTGAAAAGGCGTGTTACACTTTTTCGACCGAGTGCCCCCACCGGGAATCGAACCCGGGACCGCTCGCACCGAAGGCCGCTACGTGGGGCCACTTCCCTCAACTCGAGTGCGCGGAAATAGTTCTTTATTGGACTTCAGGAAGAGAAAAGTTTGGCAAACGTAATACGAAAGAAAACAAATTTTAACATTCATAAGTATGTAATTATTAACTTTTATTTAAAAAAATACGAAGATTAAATCAATATGTTTTAATTAACATTAAGAAAATTATTAACAGTTCGTCTGTTTTTTTCATTTCCTAGCTTTCTTATATAATACAAACATTAGATCAACATGTTGAAGTACAAGAATCGTGAACAAGCAAAAAATCAATCCATGACGAGGTTAGGCAACAAATGCCACAAACGCATTAAACTGTTTAATTTAGATAAATAAATAAGATAGACATAGAAAATTTATAGATAAATGAGGTGAGATAAAGATAGAAGTGTACGAAATGTATATATATATATATCGATTCGCGCTTAGTTTTTCTGTGCCTAGCTTACTTTATATGTCGCAAATTGTGATTTTTACTATGTACTCGCGCCCAAACGTCTGGCGCCTAAACGGCTTTACGCCCAAACGGCAGCGCCAAAACGTCCGCGCCCAAATGGTGGCGCCCAAACGTTCTGTCCCGGGGATGGATTTCACCATTTCAGTTTGAAAGTGCAACTTGGAGGAAGGAAGTGCGGATATGTATTGAAAATTACCGATCTTAGTCTCGAACTCATAGTTTTCGGAGTTGCTGACAGCGTGGGAAAAGGGGAGGGGAGATACATAAAATTATCAAAAGTGACCGATGTTAGTGTCAAATCCATAGTTTTCGTGGTTGCTGAGATGAACAGTAACACTTCCGATGCTGTTTAAATAAAAATTCAGGCCCGCAACTTACGGGAAGGATATATATATAAAATAAATGATTGAAAATGACTAGTAGTGTCTATTCCAAAGCTTTCGGGGTCGCTGAGATGAAGAGTGACACTTCTAATGCCGTTTAAATCCAAATTCAGCGCCTTGACCTGGGAGCGGGGAAGAGGGGAGATATACAAATGATCGAAAATGACCAATATTAGTGTCGAATCCATAGTTTTGGGGGTTGCTGTGATGAACAGTAACACTTCCCAAATTCAGGCCCGCAAATTGGGTAGGAAGAGATATATAAAAATGACCGATATTAGTGTCAAGTCCATAGTTTCCGGGGTCACTGAGATGAGCGGTGACATTTCTGATGCTATTTAAATCGAAATTAATCCACGAACTTGGGGGTGTGGAGATATAAATATGATCGAAAATGACCGATATTAGTGTCGAGTCCATGGTTTTGGGGGTCCTGAGATGAACATTAACACTTCCGATACTGTTTAAATCCAAATTCAGCGCCGCAACTTGGGGGAGGGAGAAAGGGTGGATATATAAAAATGATCGAAAATGGCCGATATTCGTGTCGAACCATGGTTTTCGGGGTTGCTGAGATAAACAGTGACACTTTCGATGCTTTTTAAATCCAAATTCAGCCCCCGTTAGTTACTCCTAAAGAGAAAAAAGTGACATGTAAAAGTAATTGAACATGACTGATAGTTTGTGCTAGTGCCGATTTCATAGATTTCGGGGTCCCTAAGTTCCTTGGTGACACTTTTGGTACCCTTTATACCCAAAATGAAACGTATTCTCCCCGTGCGAAGAACGGATATTCTGTTAGTCTTTAGTAATAACGAACGAAAATTTTACATGTTAAATCCTTTAATATATTTGTCGTTGCTCAAATTTACGCACTTGTACGGTGTATGTGTGTATATGTAAATAAGATTCTCTCTCTTTTTGAGTTGTTCGAAAAATATAATTACAAATAACAAAGAGGGATTTTTATCAAAAATCAGAAAACTAAAAGACAAAATTAAAAGCTGTTGCTTGAAGTTTTTTTCCTGCTAGCGAAATACGTTGTATACACATATGCTGCAGACACGTTACAGCAAATAAGATTAGTCTCAGGAGAAGAAATAATTTTTAAATTATATTTTCAGGGTTTTGCCAATATTTCCGAACAAAAGATTTTTTCTAACGGGTTCAAAGTTTTCATGAAATTTTACACAGCACAAGGAAAATACGTATCTTCATAAAAATATATATATTTGATTTTAATATACTGGTATTTACTAAAATTATTCTGGTCCTGTCCTTCCCTGCCATAAACTGGTAACTTTATAAGATTACCTAAGATAATTTAAATGCGTCTATATTAATTAATTCCACGAGGGTTATATTTTAGGATCTTTTGTAGCCATAACTCCATTCTATCACGGTACTAACTTTAAAAGAGTGGTACAAATATATTTGTTGCCGCAAAATTTCCGAATTCTAATACAAGAAACATAACTGTGATCTTAGCTGTAAACTAGTAAATAAAAAATATTTTTCATTTTAAAAGCATAATGTAGCAAAATATTCAAAAATTTCAATTTTTCCCAATTTTTCCGTTTTTTGTCCAAGCTCGGGGGAAAAAAGTAAAAACCTGTTGTTTTTTTAACCCAAAATTTCCGGCTTTTATCCAGGCCTTTACAACACTAGTTGTGAATAAGAATTTTGAGTGAGCTTCGTGCCTAAGCGGTTAGCGTATACGCCTTTGGCGTGGGAGACCCGGGTTCGATTCTCGGCGGGAACTCATGTGGTTCGGATTCCACGTTAATCAGTAGGTCGACGTCTCATATACCCTCGCTACTGAACGACGTTAGAATCAAAATCAACTCAAGGATTTTGAGTATGTATAGTGTAGACGCCGTACTTTGAGTATTCTATTAGAATAGTAGTGCCTCCGAATGCAGCTAATATTACTGCAAAAATTCGCATCGAAGGAAAAAAATTCAATGAATGTGTAGGGCGTCTTTAATGTTGCGTGGAATATGTACTGTAAATACAGGGTGACACAATAAAACCTGCCACTTTTTGATCGGCTGTAGTGCTGTCAATGAAGGATTGAGAGAAGTAGGGAGTCGTTGGTTCCGCTCACCACTCTCCTACCATTTCCAGTCGTCAGTGTGGTTCGGTCAGGAGCTCAAAGCGTGCCAGCAGTCGAAATGTTTTCAAAAGCTACAATTTCTGTGATTAGAGAGGAAAGAGTTTTTAGCTTTAAGTTTGCTTTCCACGTAATGAAAATTTCCTGATCGGAAGTCTATCTTGTAGTGGGTCAAGTATTTCCGAACAACGGGTTCAGCGTTGAAAAAAGTAATCTGGCCGACCTAAAAGTGCTCATACTCCTGAGCGTATTAAGGCTGTAAGACAGTTTTTTAGTCCCCAAACGTTCTACAAGGAAGCATGTTGCAACTATTGGGCTCTCTAGGGAGAGAGTCAGGCCCGTAGCCAGCCCAAAAATTTACGGGGGGCGATAGAAGTTAGGAGGCCCGACCTAATCATATTATACTTCATCACCATATTATAGTTCATCTGCAAGCCTATCGTGAAACTTTTAGCCCCCCCCCCCCCCGTGGATACGGGCCTGGAGAGAGTGTAAGAAGAATTTTATAAGACTTGCAGTAATTACAAACTAATTTCAATTCCATTTTGTATTTTTGAGTAAACAGTTTCGTTTCTGCAATATTTGTAGTTTTATTGGCTTGTAAAATGTGCGAGGTTTTATTGAGGCGAACAGTATTTACGTAAGTATGGGTTGAGGTTAGAAGTATTTGATTTGGAAATACCAGGAAGAATATTACAGTACATTGTAGCTATATAATAAAACTATGGTATGTTTTATTTGGTTTATTCTTAAAGTCTGTTACCAGTAATTGTAAAAAAGAATTAGCTGCAGATTCTGTGCTCTTTTTTTTTTTTTTTTTTTTTTTTTTTTTTTTTTTTTTTTTTTTTTTTTTTTTTTTAAGGTACGTGGTGGCTTCCACACTAACCAAAGAAAGGGAAAATTGTTTTCGATGATCATTGATGATGCAGAGAACATGCAGCAGAAAGTTGATAGTGCTTTATAAATCAACGATTTTTTTTTTATATTTCATTTGAAATATTAAGGACACTATATATCGTACGAGTTCAACTAGATTTACCCGCTTAGGATCAAACTTGGCATACTGGGTAGACCTTGACCTGCTATATAAGCATGTGGAATATCATATTGTGCAGGCGTTTGGTTCCCGATTTATGAACGGTCGAATTTTTAGTCAGATTTTCGAAAACAACCCCCCTCCCCCCAAAAAAAATTAAGTTTTCATCCCGGCGAAATTAAAATACAGCTAATTTTACATTAATTATGTGATATCTTCAAATAGATAAAAGATAATTGAAATATGGAACAAGAGCGCCCTATACAATATTATTTTGCGTGAGGTACCGTTATCACAAGTCACCTAGTGGCTTTCCGTTTTCAGCTGTTTAGAAACGCGAAAATAAATGCCGATTTTCAAAATGGCTCGAAATCGAAAGCAGATAAGTGAGTCGTGATAACGATTTCTCATGTAAAATATTATTGTCTAGGGCGCTTTTGTTCCACATTTCGATTATCTTTTATCTATTTGAAGATATATCACATAATCACTGTAAAATTAGCGGTATTTTAATTTCGCCGGGATGAAGACTCTTAACGGAAGTCATTCGATAAGAATCAATCGTGGCATGATGGTGATTCTTGAAATGCTATAGGTATAGGTTCCCAAGCTATGGGCAGTCAAATTTCGAGGCACATTCTCGAAAAATAAATCAAAGGAAATCAGCCAATCTGGAACAAACTTGGGTATGGGCGAGGTGATACTTTGACCTCAGGAACAATCATGTGAAATATTATAATGTGCAGACGTTTATTAGTAGCCGCTATTTGCCTTATTTTTTACAGTAATACCGTCTGTGTGACAATCCTGTAAACTGTTTTAATCCTGTACCTAGCTATTCATAAAAAAAGCTTCTTCATCTGGGTTGACTGAATGTTTAGAACTAAAGATTTTCCACTTATAGAGTTGATATGGATTTGGTTGTTAAAGGGAATTTACTTTGGCATTCACTTCCAATTTGAATATTAATTTTCATATAGCGAAGACGGTAAGAAATAACAAGAAGTTTATTATTATTATTATTATTTATTCAGCGTCCCGAAATAAGATTAATATCTTACCTTATTTCTGTATTACATCTGTAAGTTACAGATTCCTACGACTAGTTTTCAGTATTGAGCTTGCATAGTTTGGAAGTCTACCGTAATTTCACATGGAGCGAACTTCATTTTTTTTTTAATTGGCCTCAGTCCTATCTGTGAATCTTTCGATATTTAGTTCGAATAGGTTAACTAATCAATTTTTTTGAAAAAAAAAAAAAATCCGAATATAGATATTTTCCTTACGTTGTAATTTTTTTCCTAATACAATTGTTCCAGCTTTTGTGCTTGTGGAGTTTTGTAAATACATTACGTACATGCTATATTCCAAATAAACTTTTGGCATTTTATATGTTTATTTATAGTAATAAGCTTCAGGTTATTAGTTGGAAAACCTTGCGTGTTAGCTTTCTCTTCAGTTTCATTTACCTAAAGGAAGCTGTTACTCCCAACGGTAAATTTAAAAATAGTAGCAGAACGAGAAATATTCTTGTAATGCTGCATCGTTTTGCACGAGAATTTTATGTTAACATCCTAAGTAAGCAAGACCGACAGTAATAAAGACTCTGAAGAATTATTCAATATGTTCTGGATTAATTTTAGAGATATTGAGTACAGGACCCATTTATATATAAGTCAAAGAGCATGCCCCGGGACAGCACAAATTTTAAATTCGACCCTGGTTGAGTATTTTCTCCGTCTGTGTTTATTAACCCGTTGATTCGTATAGAGAAGTTATTTACTTTTGAATTGGAAATGAATATGTGTTTTAATGATAAGATTCACAAGGCGTTGATCCTGGGAGCCGACGGGACCCGTTCACCCACAAGTTTGCTCGAGTCCCCTTGATTAAATTTCACTAATTCCTTCTTCAATTTGGTTAAGTGACTCTTGCTTTGTTAAAGTGTATTTGAATTATACATAAAGCTCCCAGACGTCCCTATTTACGCCTGAATAGTCCTGGATTTACTTCTTCTGTCTCCCCCCACCAAACTGTTCAGAACTCCAAATGTCTCGATTTTTGTGTGCGATATTTAAAAAAAAAAAAAAAAAATGTAGCTTTTCTTAGTAATCGATACTCAACTAATTGGATAATTAATGCTATGTTAATCACTTGTGGTGATTGTTGAACTATTGTTAAGTTAATTCTGACATTTCAGCTGAAAAGTAATTGCATACATATAACTATACTACTAATAAAACTCCAACTGCTCAAAGCAGTATATATATTTTAAGATTATATATTTGTGTTACAGTTTCGGCTATGTAACAAATATATAATCTTAAAATATATACTGCTTTGGTCAGTTGAAGTTTTATTAGTAATCTTGAATGTTCCAAAGCTACAATGAATAATTTATAACGATACTGTAAATTTTAATAGAGTGACCCGGATTTTAGTCTAAAATTTCATAGAATGTACCGGTCTTTAGGCTTCCAAATTATGCTATGCATAAGTGTCAGAAGTCTTTTTAATGGCCTTTTGCATCCGTCCGTCTGTCGACTGGTATCAGAGCAAAAACGGAAAGCAATGTCGAGAACGCTTTTTTTTTTCATTTTTTTTTTTTTCAGCATTCCACGTATTGGTTCTATCTCCTTCATTAACCAGTCATTTCCGGTTTCAATATTTATAGTGCGAAGCTCTTTTTCCCAAACGACCCGGTGTCGCAAAACAACATACCATGGGTATTTACAATATTCTATCCAAACGGAAAGTGGTTCAAATTTATTATTCCGTTTTCAATACTGATCTCTATACATAAAAAACGGTAAGAGATATCTAGATGCGGATTTTTGTAATCAATTTAGTATCTTAGAAATGGGTTACTTCTCCCTTTACTCTCTGTTAAAACTGGAAGTGCTTCAAATTGACCATTTCCGGTTTCAACCTTTACCGTTATAGAACGAAAACGGTAACAGGTAGCACGAAGCGGCTTTTTAAAAAATGATTCAGTGCCTGAAGATTACATATCGTGACTATCTACAACGATATACCAAAATCGAAAGTTGGTCAAATTTATTGATATTTCCGGTTTCCATACTGTTTTCTGTAGAGCAAAAACGGACAGAGATATCAAGATGGAGTTTTTGTGCAATCAATTCAGCTCCCCAAGAATAGGTTCAATATCCTCCGTTAATCGAAAATCGAAAGTGGTTCAAATTAATAATTTCCTGAACAAATTATAATAGATAGCGACAATTCGTTTTCTGTAATCTACACAGATTTTCAAAAGAATATATTATAGCAACTTGGTGCACTCTATCAAAATCGGAAGTGCTTAAAATTTACTACTATTTCCGGTTTCAACAATGATTTCCATAGAACAAGAATGGTAAGGGCGATATCGAGATGCCGTTTTTGGCAATAGATTCAGCTTCCAAAGAATAGGTTCCAGCCTCTCCGTAAACCCTCTATACTAACCGGAAATAGTTCAAGTCAATGATTTCTGGTTTCAGCATTTATCACCATTGAACTGAAATTGTAGCAGATAGCGGGAGGCGTTCTTTTGCAACCGACACAGTGTGTCACAAGTATATGTGATCACAATCCGAAACACTACCGAAATCGGAAGTGGTTGATATTTACCAGTAGGGTCTACATTCCGTTTCAAATCTGAATTCTGTAGAACAAAAATTGTAAGAAATATCGAGAAGCATTTTTTTTTTTTTTTTAAGTCGCTTCAGCTTCCAAGTGCCATCTTCCTTGTTAACTCTCCATCCAAACCAGATCATCATTATCATAAGTATTTTGCCAATATTGGCAGATCACTTACCGCAATTGAGAACCTTCCATGTTCCACGATGTTCCATTAACCTCTTCGTCTTCACGTACATTTTCTCTATGGTGGACAAACACCGTGCTCGTGGGTTTTCTCGGGGTTCTCCCACTTCCTTCATTCCACCATTTCATTCATTTCTCATAATCACCGTCTCCTTTAGCCTAACCGGCATAACCATGGGACGTAAAACTTAAAAGATTTCATTTCATTTCTCTTTTTTGATATTGTCCATTGATTGTAGTCTTCTTCGCCCTCTCCCTCTCTTTCCTGCCACCATACCCTCTGGCACGTCTCTCATGATACATTTCCTTTAGCCAATGTCCGAACCAGTTCTTCTTCCTCTTTTTAATAATTTCCAATTTTGTTCTTTTCTTCTTTACCATTTCTAACACCATGTCATTCGTTTTCCGCTGGATCCAGCTAATTCTCTCTATTCTTCTCCACACCCACATTTCGAAAGTATCCTGTCGTTTTTAATTATTTTTGAGTAATGTCCATGTTTCTGACCCATACAATACAATACTCCACATGAAACATTTTATGAGTCTTTTTCTTAACTCTTTTTTGTTCAAGGTCCCATAAAATAATACTTTCTTCCTCCTAAAGGCTTCTTTCGCCATTTATTCTATATCCTTGCTTTTAGTTCACCAGAAGCGGTTCTAATTAACAATTTTCGGTTCCAGTAGGCCTATTTATCGCATTAAAACAAAAACAGTAAATGGTAGCGAGTAGGCCTAATAGCCATTTGATTTGGATTTAGCGTCCAAGAAAGAAAGATAGAATATATCTTTGATCTTATTATAATCTATTGCAACCAGTAGTTAGAGATGTAGTACTTTAAGTTTGGGTATTAAATTCGTATACTTGAGAAGTCTACCATCTTGTCACACTGTGAAATGAAACACACTTGTTTAATCTGAAAATCAGGAATCCCTAATTATACCATATAGAAATAGAATATTACTGAAATTTTATTTATGAATATTATCTAGTTAAAAATTATCGTCATAGAATTTAGTTTCACCAAAATAAAAATAAAAAAAAAAGGAAATTTGAAGATTGAAGAAGGAATAACTAATTCCAAAGAATAGAGATATATACAGGATGGTAACTTCGAGAGATGATTACCGACATCGAAACTAGCAAAAAAAAAAAAAGTCTTCTGGAACTTTGGTCAGTAAGGGATAGTTTCGGCAACATAAGGTGCCGAAAGCATGGGAAAATGTACTTCAGAGGGCTGTAATTCAAAAACTGCGCCACGTAGAGAGTGCAGTTTAGAACATGACACTCAAAGTTATATCTGCTCGATTGAAAACTGTATGTTTCAAACCTCCGCAAGATGTGTGCGAGGTATTTCCCCCAAAGGAACTTAGGGATTCCCTATAACAAGTGTTTCTTCCAGACATGTCTTTTTTGGGGGGCGGCACTGTTCCCCTGAGCTCTTTAGAATGCCCCGGGAGGAGACCAAAATAATACGTCTATAATATAATAATGAATAGATTAGTACCAACAGTGCCCCACTTCCCCGGAACAGTTTTTCTGAAAGAACAACTGCCTATATAACCTTTGCAAGCAATCCCTCACTGACCAAGATTCCAGAGGACTTTTTTTCTGGTTTCGATGTTGGGAATCATCTCCCGAAGTTTGTTCAAATAGTTTCTTACCATCCTGTATATTAATAGATCAATAGGTTAAAAAAAAAAAAAAAAACAACCTGAACACCCTTAACATTCATATATTATGATAAGAGACTCATTCAGTGGTTTGTGATTATTTTGCGAAGTAGTTCTAACGCATCCTTTTATGAAATGACTTGGTATAGAATAAAGAGTTATCAAGAGGAAGAAAATCCACGACCACAAGTGTAGGAAATAAGCAAATCAAGGAAGCAATTTATTAATCAGTTCTGCTATCTTGCTTGCTCTTCAGTTGCGCGTGTTTCTACCAATCTATTTGTAAGCTCGACATATTGAAGTAGCTCGATAGATAATTAGGCCTATGTTGAGGTATGATTTCATTTTAATACTTGCAAACTATGATATAGGGAAACGGAGGCTCAGTGGCAGAACGCTTGTCTCTGGTTGAAGCAGCCCGTGGTTCGATCCCAGGGTAGGCTATATGAGTTTGTGGTAGACAGCATCGTATCTGTGGAGTTTCTTCAAATTCTTCCCTTTCTTCACATATTCTCGTTTCATTAATTATCTAATGATCATATCACTTCATCCTTTAT
The DNA here is from genome assembly GCF_964235325.1 of Thermobia domestica. NCBI lineage: Eukaryota > Metazoa > Arthropoda > Insecta > Zygentoma > Lepismatidae > Thermobia > Thermobia domestica. The sequence continues at coordinate 37,555,118 of NC_137462.1, read as the reverse complement.
TCTATAGATCAGTGGTGGCCAAACCGTTGATCACGAGTTACTAGTAGCTCGCGGGGACATTTTTCCGGTAGATCGTGTTAACGCTTCGGTTGGCTAACCTTGACTCCTCGACTTAGCTGACGCTAACGACAGGAGACGTTGACAACAACTGCTTGTTTCTCCCGAGCAACCAGTGTTGCCAGATTCGTCTACAAGTAGCGGATTGAGCTATTTTTTTAAGTGCTCTCGCCACCAAAGTTTCAAATTGAGCGACACGCTACTTTTTGGACTACTTTTAATCACCTGCAAGCTATAAATCTTAAAAATGCTTCATTTTTTAATATTTATATATGAAATTAATAATTATTATGTTTATATAATACAATAAAAGGTTTATTTGTTGAGTAATCTATTCACAATGAACAATAGTTTTACTAAAACTAACATGTGTGATATTAGTTCAATTCTTGTTTTAGTACTTTTTAAACCTCCAGATCTGACAACACTAGACTTTTCATAAGCTTGCGCTGTTGCAGTATCACTGACCGTGTTGCTGTTTCAGTTAACCTCTGGGGCTACTAGTTATGGGAAGCTGTGCAAACATGGACATCGCAAATTTAATTGTGTTATTGTATTGTCCATATTGACATAGTGCATAAGTGGAGTTACAATAAATCTTCGGAAAATAATTGCTCCCAGATAAAATATTTAGCAAATGAGTTAAAGAAGTGAGGACTAACAGTGAATGAACATACTGTAAGTGTTGTCAAGTTGTATCTCAGAGTCCACAAAGCTGACTTAAACAAACACGTCTCCTTGAAAATCAGAAAAGTCGGCTATTTAATACTGTTACCACCTGTCCAGTTCATTGCACACTGCAGTTTTATTACAGCTGACGTACTATGGAGTTTGCCCTAACATACCACCGCCAATAGTCCGAAACTACAGTCACCCCTTGAACATTTTCAACCTTGGCATCTGACATTTTTATGTTTGGGCTACAAATAGTTCAAATTCGCTATTTTTGGAATACAAGCTCGCTACTTTTTGATCGTCAGCTCTGGCAACACTGCGCGCAACTGCCATTGTCAGCCTCATCTCAGAGTTGATTGTATACTTGTTGGATTGTGCACGTTAGGTTTTTCGTGTGTATATTAGACATTTGCTAAACGTTATGTTTTTCGTGTGTATATTAGACATTTGCTAATTTGGATAGTTTGATTTCATATTTACTATAGGGGAGCCAACAAGAGAAGGTCTCTGACAGCTCGCAGTGACGTTGCCACTACTTACGTGTCAAGGCTTTTTTCGGTGCATCTATAATGGTAATTTAATTAATGGTGTATGACAGAGTGATTGTGGTTGGTAACACTAAAGCCTGTGGCAAACATCTTGGCATTTCAGCTAAACGAATAAAACGCAAGCTCTGACGCGATATTGCCGAGTGCTAAGGAGTGTGGCTATGGCTAAGCGGACGAACTACAACGCGATCAGGTGGCAGAGGATAGACATGGATGTGTACAAAACAAACGTGGCAATACCGCTGGCATCTCATTTGCTAGCAGCATTTAAAGGGAACTTGGAGCGCCGCCTTTCAAATGCCAAGATGTTTGTCACGCCGTTTAGTTCCAAAGTAGAGGCTGCATTGTTCCTCCGCATGTAGTAAGAAACGTCAGAAACCATATCTTGTTGGTCCTTCAATAGAAATGTAAGTTTATAAGCAACAAACAAATGTAAGATTAAAAAAAAATATATAGTTGGTAGTTATTTTGGTAGGTAGCTCACAGTAGGATTGAAACACGGTAACGCTAGCTCAGAAGCTTCATAAGTTTGGTGACCACTTCCCAACGACTGTGTTTCGTTCATCTGTCGATATGTATCAGTAGGGGTAAAAGTGGATCTGAAAAGGAAGGGGGACGGTAGGTAGCGGCATGATATCAAGCCGTCCCCTCTGCTTATCTTTGCCTATAGCATTTTTTTTTTTAGAAACTGGGGGGACGCCGTACATATTTTTTGGAGCTGGGGAGACGGCGTTCCCCCGCACTTTTACCCCTGGGTATCAGAGCAAACATGATAAGAGGTAGCGAGAAGGGATTTCTTGATATTCATTCAGCGTCCCAAGGAGAGATTCTGTCTCTCCGTCATTTACCTTCTGTTGGAACCGGAAGTGCAACATGTATAGTTTAGAAGTCTACTATAGATCCGTATGCTGAAACGAAACTATTTTGTTTTTCTTTTCTTTTCTTTTCTTTTCTTTTTTTTTTTTTATCACATTCGGAGCCATGTTTCTCAAAGCTTACCGTTTTGAGAACGTATCTGTGGGCATTGATAACTCAATTTTCAGATCACGTGGAATATGTTTCCTATTTCGTTATTTTGATCTAGAAAACAGAAGCAACCAAGACTTGACACCAGAAGAAAAGTAGAGGAAATAGCACGGCGGTTTCCAACCTTTTTCGACTGACGACACAATTCACATAACGCTCATGAACATTGCGATATACTTGTTTTATTTGTTATTATTATTATTATTATAAATACATTATCCTGTTCGAAATCATATATATATATATATATATATATATATATATATATATATAAATCTTCATCCTTCACTTGTGAGTATGATCACACTCCTTGCTTAGTATGCTTTTACAAAGGAAATTTTGTAATACGCTGAAAAGTTTAAAAAAAATGAAAAAAGAAAAAACTTCAACTACAATAATTTGTTCATCGGTTGGTTTGATAACGACAATCTTCTCTATTAGCCTATAAATTTCTATAAGGTTTGCTGAGCAAGGACGTACGCAGGGGGTGGGTCCTGGGGTTCCGGAGGCCCCCAATTTCGACTTTTGTGTAAATTTAGCCTTATTTTAGGGGCAGTTTTAGAAATTTTAATATAAAATACCCTCCTATTGAGTTTGACCCCCACCCGAAATAAATTGCTGCGTACGTACTGGTGCTGAGCATTGTTTGCTGCCATTAAAAGCGTTGGTTGTACAATCTGTACCAAAATTTATTTGAACTAATCTACTCTTACTGAGATATCACACAATAACCTAAAAGTATTATCGTTACCTCTGAGCATCTTTCAGCAGATGTGTTTGAGAGTCGTACGTATTTCCGTTAAATATTACTAGCTGAACCTGCGTTCTTTACACAGCGCATCATTCACATATGAGCATGAATCTCCTTGTCATTCATTACAACATCTGTACATGTTTCTTTACAGACACTATTAAAAATCGTCAAGGGGAACCATAAAGGAGATATTTTTTTCGATTATTTTTTCAATATCTCGCACCGTTTGCAAGATTTGAACCTACATGCGGTTGGAAGTGAAATCTTTGTTTTACGTCCTTTAGTTATACCGGCTAGGCTCGCACACAGTGTTTGTCCACCACAAAGTTGAATTGGCGCGAGCTGGGATTAAACCAAGGACACTATGCACTAGAGGTGAACCCTCTACCACTGACCCACCGCGGCCCATACTTCGGGTTGGAGTTTCTAATTCATCTATGATCAGTGTTTTCTTTCTTCTTGTATGCAGTATGTAATAAGCGAATACATTACTCTCATGGTTAATTATTATGTCAATGGTGTTCATTGAGCAAAACACTGCAATCAATACAGATTCATCGTAGACTGGAGAAATGGTTATCATTCGTTTTTCATTATCATTTGGTCATGAAACAAACGCCTGAGAAATATACCACCCTCATATATAATTATGTGGTGTTGGAATGTATAACTCGTAGGGTATTATGTTTTTTTTTTTTAATTTCAACATTCCCGTTTTACCCCTAAAAAAAGGCAATAAAGAAAGAAGGGCCATGTTCTTTAAATATTCAATTAGAATTGAACAACTTACTCAAAATTTGCAATCAGTGAAAACGTCATCTTTCTAGAGTCTGTGGTTTCCAAGATAGAATTCTCAAAAGAACTGACCACAAACATATAAACCTAGAATTTTAATTTATAGATAGACAGGAAGTACCTCTTTATAAAAAATAAGAGGGTAAAATCCATTTCTATGTACCCGTTCTTACGTCTATTGATTGGTTAATTTGGACTTGAAACTTCCCTCTCAGCACCAAAGCTACATGAGACACGGACATATAGAAAAAAATTAAATTAAATCTTTCAGTTTTACGTCCCACGGTTATGCCGGTTAGGCTAAAGGAGACGGTGATGATGAGAAATGAATGAAATTGGTGGGATGAAGAAAGTGGGAGGAAACGGGAGAGCCCCGAGAAAACCCACGAACACGGTGTTTGTCCACCACAAAATCCACACGGCGCAAACTGGGATCGAACCAGGGACCCCAAGCGCCGGAGGTGAACGCTCTACCACTGAGCCACAGCGCCCCCACGGACATATAGATAACGTGGGATACCTCCCATTAGGAATCGAATCCGTCTCCCGCACCGAATGCGTACTCGAATCGTACAACACGAGGGAGCTCTGTCCTGTGTCTGTTATTATTATTAAACGAAACCTCATTTTACATGTATGGCATACTTCTGTTTACAAACCAAGGACACATACAGCTTAAAAGCTGAAACAAAAATATATAAACTAATTAATTAATAAATAAATGGTTAGAATTGTTAGAAACGTTAATAGCGTCGTTATAGTTGGATTCTCTCAGCATAGTTAAGTTAATTGACCACTAGAGTTTAAATTATTGTCAGAATGGATTTTAGCTTGTTTAAACCTTGAACTATCCTGTAAGTAAAGCTTTGATTCAATTATGTAAAGAAGCAATATACATGCATTTCAGTGCACTTAGGTCTACCTCCAATACAGGCTTTAATTTATTTCAATTTTAAATTCTGTAGCTTATTAAATTGAAATAAATTAAAGCCTGTCTTGTAGGAAGACCTCCATGCACTGAACTTCTTGTATATTGCTTCTTTACATAATTGAATCAAAGGTTTACTTACAGGATAGTTGAAGGTTTAAACAAGCTGAAGTCCATTCTGACAATGATTTAGACTCTTGAGAGATTCCAACTATAACGACTCTATTAACGTTTCTGATAATTCTGACCATTTGTTTATTTCTTGATTTTTAACATTATCACTTTCATCTTTCTAATTTCACTCCCTTGAAAGTGAATTTACTTGTTTATAGAAACTTAGCCTGTTTCTTTCTATTTTTAATTACAAATATTTTAATATACATAAATGTATTTTTTGGAAATTACATCACACTCTTCAGCAAATAGTTTGTCCTTTGCAGTGTTATTTTAGTGGTGTTTATGGCGCATCAACATGTTCGGTGCCTCTGATTTTCAGTTTGATCACATACTCTACAAGTTTAAACACAGATGCATGACAGAAACTGAAGCGTAGGTGGGTAACAATCCTGTTAACATCCTTTTATGAGAATCGGCGATGCACTGCAAGAATCAGCAGTTGGAGACCATATAATCAAGTTGCTAAGCTAACTATAGTGCATACTAATAGAATAGGCAGGAATAATTAATAACCTTGATTTCTTCTTGTAGCAGCTGCAATAAATTATAATGATAAATGGACATTTAGTTGTAGTGATATCTTGTATGCGCATGTAAAAGTTTTATTTTCCGACAATATAAATTTCGTAAAGTTTTCTTTTATAATTTTATTTTGAAATATAATATTTGTATTTGCATAGAAGGCATGTTAAACGAATTTTTATTTGTTTATTTCTTCTGAAAAGCAGTGAATAACTATAAGCTTGATAGTAATGGGTTGTGTACTAGATATCATGCTTAAAGGAATAAGTTGAATCTATCAATTCTGAATATAATAAAGAATTTAGACATATACATCTTTCGATTTAAATTCTCACGAAAAAAATTGCATTAGGTAAGGAAGATCACAAACTAGTAAATTTTTAACTATATAAGACAAGATGTGTACTTAAACCAAATGAAATAATGTGTATGAGTAAACTCGGATCCAGAAACTTCTTTATAATAAACAGAAGCGGTAAAATCTCAGGGGAGGGAGGCAACCAGAACTCAGACCACGATAGGTATATCATGAGTTTACTATAAATTTTAAAAAATATATAAATAATAGCTTAAATTACTTTCTTCACTCAAACTGGGGGACCTAGGCCCCCAGTCCTGGGCTAGATCCGCCACTGATAATAAATTGGAGTGAATTTAAAAATGTTAAACTGAAAACTGATAAAATTTAAATGTAATTACAAAGGTTAAATGAGTCGTAAGTCTTGCAATATTTCTACAACGTAAACAGCAGACAGATATGTATACGCCATGATGGACCGTAAGTGCAAGGTCAAACTAGCCCAGGAGGTAATGCAGCAAGCAAACTATGTAACATGAAAATTACCACTTCATCAGTATCGTTTAGTCAGTTTTTAGTAGCGGTGACAATGAGTGCTCAACAACGTCTCATACGTGAACTGTTAACTGTATGACTTGGAACTCGGGCATAACGCTGCATCAGCAACCCAAAATATTTGTCAAGCGAAAGGGGAAGGTGCAGTAAACCACAGCACAGCAACTTGTTGCTGCCAGAAAATTCTGCAGGTTGAAAAAATGTCGAAGATCCGTCCCAAAGTAACAGATTCTGAGGTCAAATAACACAATATTGAGGAGAACCCATCCACTAGCACACGGCCATTGTGAAACCAACTTCACATGTTTTAGTCCGCTATAGTGTATCACCTTCACGAACTCCGAAGAACCATCAACAGCTCCCATGAATTGACCCCAGAGAAGAGTAGACGTATATGCCGACAACTGGTGCAAAATCCACGTGATGTACATTTCCTGAAACGATTTGTCACATGCACCTAAAAGTAGATGCTTTTCCAAAATCCGAATGTGCAAAAGCAGTGTTGAGCAAGGGCCAACTTCCAGAACGTGTCGTCAAATAGGATCGTTTCGAGCATAAAGTCTCTGCGTGTGGTGGAACAACGTGGCAATAATTCACTTCAAGTTTATTCCGAATATTTGGAACGGATATATGATGAACAACGCCAAAAATATCCTGTATTGGTGAACCGAAAGCTCGTCCTGCTACAACAGGATAATGTGAAACCACACTCGGCTCGAAACACGCAAAAAAAAAAAAAATGAATTTGATGACATCGAATTGATGCCACATCCGGCATATAGTCCTGACCTTGTCCCTTTGGATATGTGCCTGTTTCGCTTCATGGCGCACTTCAAGAAATTACGGTGCTTCATCAATCATGAGAGGTAGAAACAGCAGTAACTGACTTCCTTGCGTCTAAGGACAGGACATGGTATCAACGTGGAATGGAATTGGCAGTGGCTGCAGATAGTCCTATACTTTCTGTGACACGAAGGGCTATATTTGAATGTTAACCTGCTTACATTGTAATGTAATAAATACAAGTATGTTGTGTACCAGAATATTGCAAGACTTATAAGTGATCCTTGTATCACTTTTCGAACTGACTTCAAAGTACCACGTTTTTCCTAGCAGACAGTGGTTTTTGGTGTTTTTTTTTTTAAATCATATGAAATAATTCGTTTATGTTGCTTTTATGTTAAAGGCATTAATGAAAATTACGAGGTTTGTTCTTTTAAAAGATATAGAACTTGTTATAATAATTGAAGAGTTGGATGCAAAAACCAGGTAAGTCCACTTTTAGAAATGTTTCCGCACCAGCCTGTTTTTTGCTCGAACTTCATGATGAACCCTGTATGTAGGTACCTCCTTTGCATTATTCTTGCAAACAATGTAGAGTGATTTTTTCCCTACTGGAACCTGCGAAAATCTCAAAATTTACTTTAAAAAAATGACCTACCTGGTTCTTGCATCCAACCCTTCAATTATTCTTACGACATTATATCCCGTACCTATATCAGGATGTCTGTCGGTCACGAAAGTCATGAAATCAAAAAACGGTCATGAAAGTCATGAAAAAGTGACGAAATTTAGCTTTTGGGTCGCGATTTTTTTTATCTGAACAAATATAAGTACAGACCGGAAAATTTTGTTCTATAAAACGTCAAATTTCATCACAAAAAATGTCTATAGTCGGTTTTAGACGCTACCAAATTGAAACCAAAGTATGTTTCTATCGCATGTATGAAAATTCGGCCTAATTTGCAGTTGAGAATGTTACGAAATTTTATGGTTTGGTAAAGAAAAGGTCACGAAATTTCATTTTGAAATTTTAGTAGACACCCTGTATATTTCTCATGAGACGAGGAATAAGGTTGTCTCGTCTTGTAAATTTGGGGCCGCGGTGGCTCAGTGGTATAGCGTTCACCTCTGGTGCTTGGGTCCCGGGTTCGATCCCAGCCCCGCCAAGTGAACTTGTGGTGGACAAACACCGTGTGTGTGGGTTTCCTCGGGGTTCTCCCGTTTCCTCCCACTTTCGTCATTCCACCATTTCACTCATCTCTCATCATCACCGTCTCCTTTAGCCTAACCGGCATAACCGTGGGACGTAAAACTCAAAGATTTCATTTCATTTTTTTTTCGTCTCGGTTCTCGAAGAACTTCCGTCTCCTCGATTCATAAAAAAAATCCTGGCCTCTTTTTTTTTAATTCATGAACAAATTTCATGGCCTGTTTTTTTTTTTTTTTTCTTGATTTCATCTAGAAGTTACCAGAACATTTAAACCATATTTATTATTAGTATATTGTGTAATAATTTGGATATCTTTAAACGTTCATAAATGCTCTTCATTTTGTTCGTACATTCATTTTAGCTATTTTTAAAGATAGTTTTTTTTTTTAATACTATGAATCGTGGAATACTATATCAGGTTGGAGATTTAAGGCTTGAGTGAAAACTAATGTTGTCAACGAAACTTATGAAACTTCTTGTCTCGTCTCGAATTTAAAAAGAGCACTTCTCGTCTCACTTTCAAGACGAAACGATATATATATATATATATATATATATATATATATATATATATATATATATATATATATATATATATATTTTCATTTCGTGTACGACAGTACTTCTAAACGCAAAATTGAACGTCCTCCATGCAGGAATCCACGTTTAATCATCAGCTACCGTTAAGTAGCACTGAAATTTGCCTCACTCACAGATTTGAATTTCTACTGATAAATGCATTTATACCATAAAGTGTATTGAATCCAGCTGTGTAAATTGAAATCCTGTATTCATTGTTGTTCAACAGTGTGGCCAGTACTTGCACAACTATCTGAATGGCCTCGTATATTTCAAAATTGTTATATTGCCATTTATATCGTCTTCATTCGTAGCTATCTCTATTCGAGTACTTACGAAACTGTAACATTATAATTAGTGAAGCATTAATATGGTTAAGATTTGTCGTCACATCCCCCTTTTAACTGAGTTCTTATATCAAATTTGTCCATTATTTTGCAGAAATAATCCTTAAGGATTGGGCGTTACGAAGAGCCTGAACTATATTTTGCAACTCACATTTCTGCAAAGTTTAACTTAGTTTTGTCAAGTATTCAAACAGATATCATTTGCATGACGACATAGTTTGTGTGTGTGTTTGTGTGTGTCAAATCATCTTGTATATTATCATTAGCAACACTTATACGTAATATGTGTTACTCGACATTTTTACTATTTACAATATTATCTTGTTTTAGAAAGATAGTGATATTTGATGGAAGTTGACGAAAGAAAAATTGTGTGAGTAAATATCATCTTGCTGCTGCAGGATTTGAATTACAAGTGTTGAACTCATCACGATGACATGTTAGCAACCACAGGATGCGAATTAATGCGACGAACATTGCGTCATTGGTTTGTGGGGATTGCAACAGCAAGTTGTTTTATCTCGACGTTGAAGCACAATATTTGCTTTACTGTAATAACTTTTAATTTAATGATCAATTAGAAATATTAGATAACTCATTCACCTTGGTTAACGCAGTAAAAAATTTTAAAAAAAGTTTTTTTGCTTACATGACAAAGAAAGCAAAAAATTCTTATGCTTGCCAAATATATTTTTCGTGGCTTTGCTTTGATGGTTAATGTTTATGAATAGCTTAATTCACTGGTTCCCAACCAGTATGTCGCGGAGTCTTATAATCTGTGTCGCAAAACTTGTAACTAAACGGCGTGACAAACATATTGGCATTTGAAGGCGGCGCTCCAAGTTCCCTTTAAATGCTGCTAGCAAATGAGAGGCCAGCGGTATTGCCATGTTTATTTTGTACACATCCACGTCTATCCTTTGCCACCTGATCGCGCTGTAGTTCGTCTGCTTAGCCATAACCACACATCCCTTAGCATTCGGCAACATCGCGTCAGAACTTGCGTTTTATTCGTTTAGCTGAAATGCCAAGATGTTTGTCACAGTCTTTAATTATGAAGCATGTAATTAATAAAAATCAATTTTGAGACAGTGTACCTGTCAACATCTCCTGTAGCAGCGACTATGCTCACAGTCAGTACTACATTGAGTCACCAACAATGAAGAACATTTGCGAAACATTTAAATATATGCAAGTCACTACATAAAATACAGTAATTCATTAATTATTATGGTTTAAATGTTGTTGTTTCACACCTTTCGTGAACCTCCCTTCACGTGAAAGGGTTATGATCAATTCTACGGGAACAAATAAACACATAAATTTACAGATCGAAAGGAGAACAATTTCGAGACGAGGCTTCTACAGTATTTACGAGACAAGAAAACGTTGTTTCAAATCTCGTCTCGTGGACACCCTACATGGAAGTGCTGCTATTATTTATTAGTTTCCAAATTCGATTACATACTGTATGGCCCCCACTTTATTTTAGATACTAATTTAATAACTTATTAGTCTATATGGTTAGCATACCCGCCTTTGGAGCGAGAGACTCGGGTTCGATTCCTTGCGGGGCACAGTGGCTCAGTGGTAGAGCGCTTACCTGTGGTGTGTGGGGTTCCTGTTCGATCCCCAACCAAGTAAGTATCTGGTGGACGACTCGTGTTCGTTGGGTTTCTTGGTGTACTTCCGTTTCCTCCCACTTTCTCATTCCATCACCATTGTCTTAATCGTCGTCTCCCTTAACCTAAAGGGCATAATCATGAGACGTTAAACTGACAGATTTTCATGGTGGGAGCTCATGTAGTTTGGATCCCCTGGTAAACTGTAAGTCCACATCTCATATAGCCTCGCTGCTAAAAAGAATGCAAAAATTAAGCATTAACAACTTATATGCGAAATACCGTACAACTCAAGTGAATCTTGCAAATGTATTCCGAAAATAGAACTGTCTTTTTTTTTTTTTTTTTTTTCAGATGCATATAGCCTATATATAATACTAAAGTGAACGTTGTTTTCAGCCAAGGACAATACTTGTATGAGTGTCTTGTTGTTATCACTAGACAATTCGTGAGGTTGCACACAATCTCATTTCGTATTCTTTTACTCAGTGGAGTTGATAGCATACCTGTGAATGTTGAACGTCTGCCAACTTCCTTGGTTTGCGAACGTGCGTAAAGTTAGCGATAGGTCTTGGTATGAGATCCCAGGACAGCTTTTTTACACTAAATAAACTGTCGACTTTTTAAATGCGTGAAGAATGGGGCATTTTATAATGTTATTGGTGCAATATTTCAATTTGAGAATGTAGGGCAGAAATGGTTTTGATGCCTTTAATTTAACGTCTTGTGCTATGCTCTTTAGGTTAAAAAAGATGGATTATTAATTATCAAAGAATTGGTGCAATGAGAATCTGGAAGGAAACGGAAAACCCCATGGACATGATGTTGTCCACCACAAACTCACATGGTCTGGGATCGAACCAGGGACACCTGGTATCTGAGATTAACGCTCTACAACTGAACTACTGTACCTCATGGAGAAATAAAGTATATCTTTCCAAACTTTCAGAAAAAAATGTTCCGGGGGGCACTGCTGCCACTATTCTATTTATTATTATTTTATAGACGTATTATTTTGGTTTCCTCCGAGAGGGGCAGTGTCCCCCCAAAAAAAATAACGCCTGGAAGAAACACTGTTTCCAATCATATCATTAAGAGTAGTCAAATAACCAGCATGAGTTATTCTATTCGTGTATTTTTCTTATTTTTAAAGTAAAGTATTTTGGAAGACCTAAGACGGGAGATCCCCTACTTTCAAATGGACGCCCATAATAAGCAGTAACTAAAAAGAACGAAGTATTCACTTACGGTCGTCTTTTCAGATTTTAAACCTGATATCTGTTAATTACGAGATTGGAATAATACTTTTTTTTTTTTTTTTTTTTTAATGCTCAACTAAGATGTTCCTACAGTTTCAGTATATGAATGGTAATGAAATGAGTAAGGAAGCAGTTCTTGTCTTAGCGGAGCATAAAGTTCCATGTGCGTGTGATTTTAAAAAAATCTTCCATAAAGCTAATTATATATACAATGTATATTCACTTGTGGAGCACGAGTTTGTAAATGGTTTGCAAACGGCTGCATCCAATTGTCGAAAATAGACTTTGTAAATCGTTAATAATTTTAATAGAGCTGCAGTGAAGAGCTTTCCATCCTTACACGAAACAAGAATGGCCAACGCATGGACTGTGGTCTACCAGTTGGCCTGCAAGTCGTGAGAGCTAGCCCATGGTGGTCTGTTATATTATCTATATCGGTCACTATTCTTGTTTTATGTCTCTATAGAGAAGTAGTGAACAGAAAAGTAGACCGCCAGTGGTCTGAAATGAAAAGGAACCCTCAAATCTTAAAAAAAAGATTGACTATCCTAGTACTAAATTATCAAAAGTAGCCGACATTAAAAAAAAAATTCTTTTCACTGGCCACAGATAGAGAATATAGGTGCATTACAGGTGTTCATTTTTTTGTTTTGTTTTAAATGATCTTTCAACTTTTTTTTTTTTTTTTTAAATAATGTTATTTGATGACTAGAGACCGGATGTTAGGCAAAATGCCTATTCTTTAATATTAAAGATATGATCCAAAATAAAATTTTAAAGTTTATGTGTGGGGTTATAGTTTCAATTTTAGCCAATTTTATTTTGCCTATTTTGCCCATTCCTGCCTGCCTAACGTTTCCTATTCTATGCATTTTCTTCAAAATAAGACTTTCTCGGGGAAAAAATATATAATTTAGTATTTCAAGAAAGGATTCTGTCTCTTCCGGGAAATCTAACTGTTGCTTGTAGTAATAAGAAGCCGTAAAACTTGGGGCTGCTATGTGTACTGATAAGTGTATAAAACTTGGACTGTTATATGTACTGATAAAGTGCTGTAGAGAATGTATTTACCAAATATACATGGAATACATGTCAAGCTTCGTTTTTATATATACAATAAAAGAAAATATAAACAAACATATGTTTCTGCAGTCTTTGAACATTATCTATGATTTGAATTTATTTTTTAATTGTATTGTGTATTTATGTTCATTATTTCGAGTTACATTTTAGTGCCTATTTACTGCCTATTTTTTAAAATTTTAAGTGTCTATTTGCCTGCCTATTTCTCATGTTTTTAATGCCTAAATATCCGGTCTCTATTTATTACTTTTCTGTTCGTTTGTTAGTGACAAATCATGCGACTTAAAATTTCACGCACTTCTATATTGACTAGAATTCTAAAATATGGTACACATGTGTAAATTCGATGACAATACAATATTTTCACATAATTTTTCGCTATAGCTTTTCATTTTGCTGTAAAATTATGTACGTACATAGGCAACGTCAGTTCATTAACCATTATTTCAGTAAATGGTATAGTTGTTCATTATTGGTTCGTTTTTTTTATGTCGAGCCTTTAACGGATTTCTTTTGAAAATAATACCTTTTACAAGAGTTCCCCCCCCCCAATCCGTTTTGCAAAGAAATTTGAATGAAACTGTCTTGTAAAATGTTCGTAGAAAATGAAATATGTAAATTTACACATTGGAATTACGTAGTACTTTTCAAGTCAAGGAAATTAGGAATAATGCATTAATTTCAGGATACGAAACAAAGAGTGAAAATAAATATTAACCACAAAAGGCTTTTAATTTTTAATTAGAATCCACTAAAAAGGGGATTTTTGAGGTGAGATAATTGAATGTTATTGCCTTATGGACGAAAGTTTCGGTTTCGTGAATATAACAGAAATGTCAAAATATGCCTATTTTGATTTTGTGGATAAAACTAACACGTTGAAATGAATTTCGGCTCCTTTTTCGAATGTCAAATTACGTTTTTTTTTTTTTCGGTTCTATGAACAGAATGAAGACGACGAAATGCATTTCGGTTCTCTTCCCGAAGCACACCGAATTAAAACGTTTAGTCAGGTTTCGGAACTAAAACCCAAAATATTTTCGGTTCCATTACCATTAACAATCCTGATAAAATCGAATGATGGACTGTAGGTTTTGCGACAAGGAACCTTCATGTTTCTTAGGTGAAGTCATTGAAGGAGAGAGTTAAACCAGAATCCAACCTAAATGTAGTGTTTGGCTGTCGAGCTATGCCGGTACCTCTATACATATTATTGTCTCAAGTTTTTCCTTGTTTCTAAAGCGTTCTTAAATACCATGCTTTTTTTTTTTTTTTTTAAATGTGCGTGATTGGCACATTTGAGCACTACTTTCCAACTTAAAAGAACGACGTTGAGTCCAGGATTACAGTTCCAGTGTCAACAACTTCGTTTATGTTTTCCGTTTGCACGACAAAGATCAATTGTGCCATTTTATCCAGTATACATAATTGAGTACCATAAGTGTCCTGATGGATGATATACTTACTACACTTGATCATTTAAGGTATGCCCATTAGAAAGTGAGACTAGTTAATTTTTTTAAAAGACATTACATTCTTGCACATACATATTACAATCACAAAGAGTGGTCTGTAGGTTGCAATATCAAGCACACACAATCACCGTACCGATTTAAGCAGTTGTCCCATTGTTGCACTAGCCGATGTATGAAATCTCTGAAGAAACAACAGGATTGTGTGCGGTTTTCGTTGCTTGCGAACACGTGTCTTTTCCTTCAGGGGTTTGAACACATGGAAATCGTAGGCCGAAGATCCGGACTGCAGGATGGGTGCTCGAGAATTGTCCATTGAAAAGTTTACAGTAGATTTTTTTAAAATTCGGCCACTTGAGGCGTGTATTATCTTGCAACAGAATAACCCCGTTTGACAACATATCCCGTCTACGGTTCTTCGGTTCTTAATGGCTTTCCGTACAGTGCGTAAGAATTACATTCACTGTATCCCTGATACCAACCATTCCAACAGTAATGGTCATTGCCCGTTTAAAAAAGTGCCATCGACTTTTCCCTTGTCAAATTGACAAGAGACATATTTTTGTCTAGATGAATCACGATGTCGCCATTCCATGCTCATTCAGATCGAGGAATTGACACCACGAATCGAAGAACTAGCATCAGGCTTCGTCACAAATCATAATCCGAGACAGAAAATTGTTTCCATTTGTATGATAGCGCAATAAGTGCTATAAGGATATGACATTCGGAGTAATTTTTGGTCTTCTGTGTAATGTTTTGGGTTCCACTGTGCAATTTGAAAATGATGAAAAATAGTGTGAACAGATCCCTCGCAAATCGACAGGTTTTCTGCAGTCTCCCGGGTTGCTATTCTTCGATTCTCGATCACAAGATTATTCACTGCTGCAATTGATTCTTCAGTGACGGCCACTTATGAGGGACCTTGGCGTGGCATATCTGCTGTACTGGCAGGTCCATGACGAAATTTAATACACCATCGGAAGACAGTAATGCGTAACAAACACTCACCTCCATAAACATCGTTCATTCGACGGTAAATTCCGGTATCACTAGGCCTAACACCTTCCGCCGACAAAAATTGAATTACTGCGCGTTGTTTTGCTTATTTAGAGAAATCCGTTCCACAACCGTTAATACTTACAATGTTGTCTCAACTGTATTCCGACTTTCTCGACACACACTGCTATCTGTTGAGAAAATTTGAAATGTACTTCTTGATATAACTATGCTTAAAAGTCTCAGTCCTATTGATTTCCACCTAATGATACATTCACCTAATGATATGCGCGCTTGTATATGCATCTTTTGCGATCAACATTTAGGCATGACAACACCCTGATAGCCTATATCGAAAAGAACTCATTTTGATTCATTTAATGCTATGTAAAGTAATTATCACCTAATGAGAAAATGCAACTTACTATGCGACTCATCCAGAAAGTAAGCTTTGATGGACCAGAATGTAAGACGAACACAAGAAGAAAACTGTTTTATTACTGTGGAGTTAGTTATACATCCACTTTTTAGCATTAAGTCCCCGGCTATTTGGAAGCGATCGCAAAGCGCATTTATTGCTCCTGCGTTTGCTTGAAATACGCTGACCATGTATTTAAATCTGAGCGGCTAAACATGAACGCGAAAGCAATAAAATCGCTGAAAAAACGCCGGCTCGAGCGTATTTGGTGCAGGTCGGAACAATAGACCGCCTGCTGTTTAAAAGATTTCAAAAGGAAGGACAGAAAGGAAAGACGTGTTGCCAGGCAAGAGGATTGTAGCAAGAAACAGCTGCTTGGAAGACGCTTTGTGCAGAGAATGGAACTCTGTTATTATAAAGTATGTGTGTGTAAAACAAAAGAAAATTCACAAAAATAGAAGGAAATTCCGTAAAATTAGCTAATTACAGAAAAATCTATGTAACACAATAGGGTGATTTCTCGTGATACACTTGATTGACAGTTAGCTGATGCCATGGTAATCTATAAGCAAAATATTTGGCTTTAGGCAAAATATGAAACAACGAAATAACTTGAATTTGAGCCCCTATCTCCGAAGCTCGAACTCCACCCCCAAACAGATAACCACAAGTGTAATCACAAAGAGAAATTTTCAGTTGTGTTTGAAAACGTGTCCTGTGTACATATCCAGTCATGGTTAGTGTGTTTAACACAGAGGCGTTTATAATCGAAATACAAAATAGGCCATGCCTATATGATTTAAGAGATCCGAACTACATGAATCGTGACTTTAAAATAAAAATGTGGAGAGAAGTGGCTGCGATATTTGTTCCAGACTGGAAGGGAATGGAACGGAATTCTCAGAATGAAGAAGGTAAGAATATTCTTATTTTATGATTTCATTTAATACGTTAAGTAGAGCTACATCGAGCCAAATTGATGTTCACTATGAATAATAATAATAATAATAATAATAATAATAATAATAATAATAATAATAATAATAATAATAATAATAAATACTTTGTTAAAGTTGTGCCAACTTCCAATATACCTAATATATACCAAACCTTCAGGCGCAACAGTCCGAAAGGGCCAGGGTCGCCTATGCGTCATTTTATGGGGTGGATGATGGAACAATTGCCCTTAGATGGTCTAAGCCATAGATGTGTGCACAGTAGAAAGGCGGAAAATGCCACCTCTAATAGTTTGGTACTTAGGTATATCGAAAATGTTTTAAACAGCAAAGACCATAATTTTAAATTGGAATTCAATACATCTTATTCTCTTTCCAGTCTTTGAAATGACCGAAAAACTACGTTGCCAAATTATTTCGAAACTTAGTTTTGTAAAACAAACACATAATGTTTCAGTTTCCAGACATTTCTTTCCATGCAGCTTAGAAATATTCATGGGAAAGATATGTTTATTTTATTTTATTTATTTATTTTAACTGTAACTGCTCGTGTTTTATCAACTTTGTTCTGAAACTGAAAATAAGGTGCTAAAATTGGAAGAGAGTAGGAATTTCAGAAGAAGCCAAAATCATGAGAGGAAAAAAATTAAAAGATTAAACCAGAGAATTGGTTAAAAATATCATGATGTAAATTTTATACTTGGTGGCTTGGAATTTAGCGGTCCTTTCAGCACCGAAGCTATACAAGATGTGAACCTACAGTTTAAGGTGGAATCTAAACTACCTTTATGCGCTGAAACTTTTCAATGATCTCCCACAGGATTCGAATCCGGAACCCCATTCTCCAAAGGCACGTGCATAGCTAGTAAAGTATAAAGTAGTGTAAATGTTGGAAGTTATTGATTGGGGTCTAATATTTGTTTTCGATACAGAGGATATCTTTAAGAAAATGCCTCTTGCTTCGTCTCTTTCGACTATATCAGCGAGGCTACATCAGACGTGAACTACAGCTCAACGTGGGACTCTAACCACATAACCTCCTGCCTAGAATCGAATCCAGGTCTACCACTTCTGGCGCGGGAAATGAAAAGAAAAGACCTGGAAACCCTGACTGGCTCATAGTATGATTTACAACTTTGGTGAAACTAAAATTACCGTGTAGCCACTTAGGCCGCGTTCACTGTGGGGGGTAACGCTTTGTCGACTAGCCTAGTCCTAAGTTGTCGAGACATTTGTCGTAAAGTGACACCAGCTTTTGTGTGCTTGTGTCGAACCAGGAAAGTCAAAACCATCTGCAACTCAGCTGCGCTGTAGAAAATATTATCCGACAAGAAATCGCTTCGGATGGACTGAGTGAAAATCGCTAGGCGCGAGATCGGAGCTGTAAAATGTTACGTAGGACACCCGAGTTCCCATATTTCGTCTCCAGTGACAATACAATCGAGGAACTTACCTTTCTGGTGATAACGTAATAGGAAGGTAAAAACGGACGCTAGGCGCTTCTTCTTTTCTGCCCATTGCCAGTTGATTTAGAACTTTTCATCTACACAACTTATGAATCTGCAGTCTCTATGTGACGATTTCATGGAGCAGGAAACGGGAAAACTGCGGAAATGGACATAACAGTTACGGATAGTGTGGACTGCTGGTTTTGCAGAATTTGTTTGCAGCTCACTTTTTACCAATTCAGATGTAACTATGGACAATCACTCACTACATTGTTCGTCATGCACATTGATTCAACCTGCTGTGATTTGTCTGCATCGTCTTCTTACACCCGATCCATATACTTCAAACAACTGTCGGTGGATTTCTGATGCCTACAGCTTCTTATTGTGAAGAAGCTGATTACCTGGCGCACCTCGCAGTCGGCAGGAGGCTGTATGCCTACAGTCGTGTTTAGCATACCAGAGTTATCTCATCACTGACTTTACAGCTACATAACTGCGCTCTGCGCTGGCGGTCGCTCCAAGTTATTGTTAGGTGTTTTCTTCCATTCCTGTGCAACCATGTCCCGCCGTATCCCCTGGTGCCATCTTCGGACACTTTATTTCGAAACTTACTTTATGGACGCACCTCGTGGTTTCAATGTTACAAATTGTTACCAGGAATAATGTAAGATAATGGAACTGACTGACCGATGATAATAAAGAGCAGTCGAGATAAACAAAATAAACAATGGTCTGAGATTGCGTAAGTCGACGCACTACAAACAAACCTACTTGCCAGGGAAGATAAACATGAAATTTTCAAGAGAGATATTGTCAGTTAACTGTCAAAGAAGATAAAAAGAAATTAAAGAGCAGTAAATTAGTGTAATACTCATAGATGGACAGCAAAATATCAAGTGCTAATCAACAAAAGTGATAATTCTGTACATAATAAGCTTAGCCAATACGTATTACAAAGACTAACATGTCAGGTGTTTTCGAAAACTATAGTCAGTGTTGCCAATTTAAGAGAAAAGCCGCTAAAACTAGGGGATTCGACTTCCAGGATAGCGACAAAAAACCTTTTTTTTTTCGATTAGCGACTTTTTTTGGTGATTTTTGAATGACAATTTGGTGACTTAGTTAAAAATATAGAGATTTTTTGTGCTGTGAAACAACTAATCCTGTAGACAAGTACTATTAGCTCAAATAGTTTAGATATTTATGTTTATTTCCCTTTTGCCTATTTGAATCAGCGCAAGTGTTGAGGAGCTGGCAAAGTACGTAGCATTTATCTCCTTATTCCCGCTTTGATTGCTGGTATCTCTTGCCCTCTAACATGGACCAACTCTAAACTTTAATGTCTTTTAGTTTGCATAGCTTCCGTTTAGAGACACAAATAATGCATTACCGATAGCAAGCTGATTATCTGTAGAAACTTCAGTAAAAGGGGATAGGAAATAAGGTTTTTCTGTGTAGACTTTTACTTTTGTTTATTTTTTTAAACTCATTTTTCATTTCGTTGAAGCGAAATTGACCATAAAGTAATATATATATATATATATATATATATATATATATATATATATATATATATATATATATATATATATATATATATATATATATATATATATATATAAATTGTACTAAAAGTGAAATTATTATTTGTTATATATGATTGATTTACGGTTTTACGTATACGCTTTTCTAGCGTGGATATTTTATGCCTTGAATTAATCACATATCTGATACATAGGATCACACACTTGATGAGAAAGAAAGAAAGAGACGGAAATTCAGGAATATTTTTTTAACGACTTTTCTTCCCAAAATTGGAGTAATTCCATCTCCCATTAAGCTACTTTTTGTATCAACTTGTTGGCAACTCTGACTATAGTATTAATCCTGTACAACCATTGAATAAGGCACGTGACAGTTCGTGAAAGTACTCGTGACAGTTAAAAAAACGTATGATCGTCAGTTCCTTTTAAATTTTCAAACTATGTTATGCATTAAGTATCGGAAGTCTTACGGAAATGTTATGCTTATGCTGTCGATGGTATTAGATAGAACAAAACCTGTAAGAGACGGCGAGAAGCGTTTTCTTAGAATCGATTCAGTGTCATAAGAATAGTACTCTCAATAGCTACCCTTCTGTATTTTTCAGAAAATGATTATATATATATATATATAATAAGGGTTGTTAGTGAAATTTTTATCTCTGTGTAATAATAATAATAATAATAATAATAATAATAATAATAATAATAATAAAACCTGACTGATGATCAACGACTAGGCCAGTGGTCTCCAAACTTATGAAACTTCTGAGTTACCGTTCCGTTTTTAAATAATACAGTGAGCTACCCCCCCCCCCAAAAAAAAATTACAAACTTTAAAAAAAACACACAAACACACTTTCTTACAAGGTTACAGTTTCGGAAGTATATCACTTCCTTCTTCAGACTACTACTCCAGACTAGAGTTGGAGTAGTAGAAGGAAGGAAGTCTGAAGAAGGAAGTGATATACTTCCGAAACTGTAACATTTCTAGTTAATTTATAATAAAGATTATAGACAGCCTTGTAAGAAAGTGTTTAGTTTGTGTTTAAGATGGACACAAGGCCTTTTTATCATTAAAAAAATTTACATTTGTTTATTGCCTATAAACTTGCATTTCTAGTAAATATGAAATCGAACTACCCAAGTTAGCAAATGTCTAATATACACACGAAAAACATAACGTTTAGCAAATGTTTAATATACACACGAAAAACATAACGTTTAGCAAATGTCTAATATACACACGAAGAACATAACGTTTAGCAAATGTCTAATATACACACGAAGAACATAACGTTTAGCAAATGTCTAATAAACACACGAAGAACATAACGTTTAGCAAATGTCTAATATACACACGAAAAACATAACGTTTAGCAAATGTCTAATATACACACGAAAAACATAACGTTTAGCAAATGTCTAATATACACACGAAGAACATAACGTTTAGCAAATGTCTAATATACACACGAAGAACATAACGTTTAGCAAATGTCTAATAAACACACGAAGAACATAACGTTTAGCAAATGTCTAATATACACACGAAAAACATAACGTTTAGCAAATGTCTAATATACACACGAAAAACATAACGTTTAGCAAATGTCTAATATACACACGAACAACATAACGTTTAGCAAATGTCTAATATACACACGAAGAACATAACGTTTAGCAAATGTCTAATATACACACGAAGAACATAATGTGCACAACCCCATGCGCATGCACAATCAACTGTGAGTTGAGGCTGACAATGGCAGTTGCGCGGGAAAAACAAGCAGTTGTTGTTGTGGTCTGGTCAGATAGCCCCTTCGGTAGCGTCAGCTCAGTAGAGGAATCAAGGAACCGGAGCGTTAATGCGATCTCTTGAAAATATTCCCGCGAGCTACTAGTAGCTCGCGATCGACGATTTGGCGGTCACTGGCCTAGACCAAACTGCTTAAAGCTAGACACTTGAAATTTAAACAGAACATGAAATTTGTGGTGTAAGATCCCAGTAAAGAACATTTCTTTGAAAATTAGTCGGGGAAGGGGAAGAAAAGGGATCACAGTTATTATCTTAAAATATCTATATCTCGCAATCCCTAAAGAGGAGTATAGTGACTCAGTGATAGATCACTTATCTCTGGTGCGTGCGGTTCCTGGTTCGATCATCGGCTAAGGAAGTTTGTGGTGGACAACGCGGGTTTTCTCGGTGCGCTGCCATTTTCTCCCACATTCTCACTCCACCAATTCTTCCATCATTTTCTTCCCTCAATTATCCGTCTTCCTTAACCTAAAGGACATAATCGTGGGACATGAAACTGAAATATTTCATTTCATTTCGAAATCTCTGGAAGTTACAGATCTAAAATTTGGTATATGGACTTAGCATTTAAAATAATTAACACGTCTCTGTTATATATATATATATATATATATATATATATATATATATATATATATATATATATATATATATATATATATATATAATATTAATATTAATATAATTATATGATATTATACGAGGGTCAATGCAAAAGTCATGGCAACTATTTTTTTCTCGAAAATGGTGACGAATAAAAAAATCTGAAATATGCGAATGGAAAGTTAGTTCACATGTAAATATTACATGGAGGGAGATGGATGAACACACAGACCACCATAAAGATATAGCACGAGAAAAAAAAAAAGACGAACAAAATTTTGTCGTTTCAAACGTGTTTTATTGTCAATTGCAACAATACACAATAGTACAGGGCAGAAACAGAGTTCCTCGAAGTAGTCTGCCAAAGAATTTATCATACACTGCCAACGCTGTGGAAGACGCCGAATAGGATTACCCACCCATGGCCTCACCTTGAGCTAATCATCGGATCTCACGGATCTTGCATCGTTTGGCCTAATCCTCGTTTCGCCTAACCAATTATCTGACACTTTTATGACAGATAAATGATAAGATTTGTGTCTGCCATTTTAGGCGAAATAAGGATCCTCGTTTGGCCTAATCCTCGTTTTGCCTAAAACGATGGACTATAAAAAAAATCGCGGAAATAAAACTGGAGGGAAATTTCGAAAGAATGTTCCCTACTATATGAACAACTGAGAAATATTTGATTTAACCATAACTAATTTGTAATTTAGAAAATGCTTTGAGAGTTGTGTTAGGTTATTTTTCCTTTCCATTTTGAGGACAGCTTATTGGATATACCTCTCATTTAAATTTAATGCTTTCACAGTGTGTATAGTGGCTATATTTGAGATGGGAGAAAAATATGGACAACTTTAATCGAAATGTGATTTGTGACAAATCACTCCGCTGGCAATTTGATCTTTGGATAATTCCACAATCCAAATATCTCACTGTGTTACTGACAAAGAAAAAAAAATAATTTCAATTCTGAGTAACCATTAGCAAATAGTTATAGCGGAGAACGAGACTGTCATGACTATGTTGCAATTAGGCCAACACAGTGCAGTTCAGATAAAGAAGTGGAAGCGAGTGAATGAACAACTTAATGGTTTGAAGGACAGACTTAAAAACAATGAAATCAATTTATTTTCTTTTTGGATGCTGTGTCGTACTGTATTCATCTAGACTATTAGGTGACTAAAATGTTAATTTACATTTTACTTGTTCACTCTTAATGCAAACTTAATTTATTTGTTTGCCATTTTACGTAAAATTTTGGGAATTAAAACTAACGTTCATTCTGAAAAAAAAATTAGCTTTCTCATTTTACTTTCAACACTTCTGAGAATTCACTATTGAAAAGGTCGTAACATTTCCTTTTTTCTTTTAGTTTAAATCTCATTTTTATGCTCCGAGACTGAGAGAGGCGGTGATGATGGTAATGATCGAAAATGACGGGATGAGCAAAGTGGAAGGAAACGCATGAATCCGAAGATAAACCTTACAAATATGTTTGTAAGGTGCGCTTGAGCGTGGTATTTCATTCAATTCAAATGTATCTATTTCGTCTCCCTTAGCCTGAAGGGCATAATTGTGGGACGTTAAACTCAAAGATTTTTTTTCAAATATATCTGTTATTTATGTAATTATTTAGTCACATAATCTACCGTAAAGGCTTTTTTTAGCAAGTATATTTCACATGACATTGGACTATTTTTCAGTATTTACTCAAATTTCAGAAACTCAAACGTAAGAAATGATTTCAAAGCTCTTTCACTACTTTCAGTATTTGTGTTCTTTATTGCAAAATGTTCTGAAGTACATTAAAGTCAGCTGTGCACGAACACATAGGAAAGGAGCTCCAGATAAACAAGTATTCTTCTTATCCTAGTAGTTTTTATACGTCTCTGCTTCACTTATGCTTTTGTCGTCCCAATGCATTACATTTTGAATTTTCTTAATCAACTACTTTTTATTTTCATTATGAAACTATCCTCATTTGAAACTATACTCGGGACCAGAATACAGCAAATTATGGATGCGTTAAAATATTAAATAATACTTTTGATAAAGTGGATAGTTACAAATATCTAGGATCAATATTAACAGAGGAAAATCATATTCACGGAGAAATTAAATGTCGACTGAAAGCAGGGAATTCGTGTTACTATTCGGTTCAAAATCTCTTGTCGTCGCGAATTCTGTCGATGAATTTGAAGCTTAAAATATACAAAACGATAATCATGCCTGTTGTTTTGTATGGCTGCGAAACATGGTCACTTACTCTGAGGAAAGAACATAGACTGAAAGTATTTGAGAGCTAGATCCTGAGACGAATATTCGGACCCAAGAAGAACAGGAATGGGGAATGGCGGAAATTTCATAGCGAGAAACTACATAATTTATACGGTTTACTAAACATTCTTAGGATCACCAAATTTAGGAGGCTCGGGTGGGCAGGTCATGTAGCTAGGATGGAAGAAAGTAGGAACGCTTTCAAAGTCTTAACTAAAAGACCAACCGTAAAACGACCATTAGGAAGACCTAGGCGCAGATGGGAGGACACTATTAGGATGGATCTAGCAAAGATTGGAATACAAAGTAGAAACTGGATGCAGTTAGCTAAGGATAGAAGTCAGTGGAGAGCTTTTGTGAACGCGGCATTGAACCTCCGGGTTCCATAGGCCATAGAGTTAGTTATTGGTGAAACTATATATTTTGCATTTCTTAATACTTCTAGGGAATTTTCTCTTGTAATTTCCCTCCAGTTTTATTTCCGCGATTTTTTTATAGTCCATCGTTTTAGGCAAAACGAGGATTAGGCCAAACGAGGATCCTGATTTCGCCTAAAATGGCGGACACAAATCTTATCATTTATCTGTCGTGAAAGTGTCAGATAATTGGTTAGGCGAAACGAGGATTAGGCCAAACGTGGCAACACGGATCTCACGCGTGACTGCTGTAGCAGTCTTCACGTATTCGAAAGCGTGTTCCACGCAGTGGCTCTTTTAGCTTTGGTATGAGGTCATAATCGCAAGATGATAAGTCTGGCAAATATGGTGGGTGCACTAAGATGTCATTAGGTTACTATTCCTGCCTTGTACTATTTTGTACTGTTGCAATTAACCGTAAGGCACGTTTGAAACGACAAAATTCTTTCTTCGTCGTTCTTCTCGTGCTGTACCTTTATGGCAATGTGTGTGCGTTCATCCATCTTCCTACATGTAATGTTTATATATTAACTAACCTTCCATTTGCATATTTCAGAATTTTTTTTATTCGTTACCATTTTCGAGAAAAAAAATAGTTTTTACTTTTGCAATGACCCTCGTATATATATTTGACTTAGAAGGGGAGATTGTAATAAGATGTCCACATCTCGAAATTTCTAAAGGTTAGAAACATGAAAATCTATTTTGGACTGCTCATTTAAAATGATTTTTTGATATTTGCCCTAGAAAGGAAGGAAAATGATGAAAATAAAAAAGGGCAGGGCTACAATTGTTAGTGGGATTGTAACTGTTGAAGTAACATTGCCGTATTTCGAAATCCTTTAAGAATAGAGATGTGTTATTTAAAAATGTATTTCAGCGTTTTCTGGTATTACCCTTAGAAGGAAAGAAGAAAAAGTTGGAGATTGCAGTTGGTATAAAAGATGGCCGCATCTCGAAATGCCTTAGGATTATGTTAGGGATAAGAGAAATGCGAGGCCGTAGGCTGAGCAAATGCGCGAGGCTTCTAGGGTCGAAGTCCCTATCTAACTGGGGGCTTATTTGTGGAAGATAAACAAAATCACTAGAGTCGTTTTCGAAAATTTCGCTATTTTTTTTAATTTTCACTCCAGATATATCGTTGCATTTTTTTTTTTTGCGCTTTTACTAAATTTGCTTCGCTCTCTAGGCGAATATACAGGGTGGTCCGGAAGTGGGCGTACCCCCCTTTAGTTTCAACAGTATAGTGTTAGTTATGGTAGAATGTCTGTACACCGTTACCTTGAAGTCTTAAGAGTCATAAACCTCGGTATGATCACCATCCATGTCATAACCAGCGCACTTCGCGATTCACGTGCGCAATCACCTGAATTAGACGTTTCTTGGCCACTGGATTGGAAGAGGTTGTGCATCTTTACCAGCTCCTTTGCCTGCCTCCAAGAAGTCCCGATCTGACGATACCAGAATGCTCTCTGGTGTTTCATAAAGCAACAAGTAAGAAACACTCGGTATCACACAACGCAGGAATTACGAGCAGCTGTGGAACACACTTTCACCCTCGTGACTCCGGAGTACCTCCGCAATACATCTGCGAAAACTTGGCGCAGAATTCAGTTATGTTACGACATGGATGGTGATCATGCTGATGTTTATGACTCTTAAGACTTCAAGGTAACTGTGTACAGACATTCTACCATAACTAACACTGTACTGTTGAAACTAAAAGGGGGTACGCCAATTTCCGAACCACCCTGTACATAGCTACAGTATATCGGACGGATGAAAAGACTGACATCTAATAGTAAGTTTTTCAGCATATACGGGAAACGAGACGTGTAAATCCATTGAATTATCTATTATTATTATTATTATTATTATTATTATTATTATTATTATTATTATTATTATTATTATTATTATTATTATTATTATTATTATTATTATTATTATTTTGCAATTAATATACTTTTTTCTTCTCTATCGTCGTTTGAGAGTAATAAAAGTAGCGTATTATATATGTGATTGTCATATAACGAATATTTTGTAGAGGCTGCAGTCATCACAACCAAAGCATGCTAAACGAAAAGAAAGGAACACTTCGCATTCCGTTATTACTTAACGCGAAGTTCATATCCAGTAGTTGTAACATGCTTTGAATTCTCAATACATGTATAACAACACACAATAGACTAAATTAAAATATTTGATGAGACTTGTCAGAGTAATGTCGACGCAGCGATTCTCAGAGGAAGTTCAAAGAAAACAATCTCTCTTGATCTTGGCTTTGTTATTCTTTTCAAGACAATTCAAATTTTACTATCACACAACACATCTATATTATAAAAGAGAACGTACAAATCCTTTGTTCCCTCATCACGCTAATACGGCTGAACCAATTTCTTTTATTTTTGGGGGGTTATTAGGATTTGGACCCTAGATGGTTTTTATCATATCACTTTAATTTTTAATTACCAGTGTCTTGAGATAATTGACCATTCAAGTGTCCATAACGTACAAATCCTTTGTTATTAGTTCATCATAGGTAAAAATAAACGTATTTATATGCAACCCGCATGACCGTGTCACTCGGCGGGTTAACATAAATGACAGGCGATATAATGTTAACATTTACTGCAATTTGAAAGCGAAAAAGTAAAAATTATCTAAGTAACAAAGTTTATTGCGTTCCGGGGTGACCGCAGCGAAGCGGGGTGAACGCTGCTAGTTGCTTATAAGAGAATTTAGTAACATTGTTTCCAAATGGTGCTGAGTTATGTACTATGTTATACAAAAGCGAACTAAGGGCCAAAATTAGAAAATCCACTTAAATGTGACTGTTGGTTTCCGTTCCGCATTGGAACCAGTGTTCGTAGTTTGAGGGAAATTTCCCTAATCTAGGGAAATTTCGTAGATAAATTTAGCTAAAAGGGAAAAAGGATTTCTTTTTTCCAATAAAACGTTCAAAATCCAGGGAAATTCTTCGCACTGACTGATTGGTCAATATAAATCTTTAATTTTTTTCTTTAGAAATAAACCAATAGCTATAGTTCGTGTATGTGCGTGTGTTTATTCAAAGTAGCACTATTTTCACCTATTGTTGGCTGCAGGCGCGGATTCAAGGGGAGGGAGTTGAGTTGATTTTAGTTTAGCGTCTCTTTCAGCAGGGAGGCTATATGAGACGTGGACCTACTGATTAACGTGGAATCCGAACCACATGAGCTCCCGCCGGGAATCGAACCCGGGTGTCCCACGCCAAAGGCATGTACGCTAACTGCTTTGCCAACCAAGGGGAGGGCTATAGGGGCTATAGCCCCCTTGATTCTCAGATATACACTGGATAAAATGGGCTTCAATCCTACTTCTTTATTTACATTGGATAAAGCGGCAAACTATGGTTTAGCCCCTCCCTTGATCATATTCTGGATCCGCGACTATTGTGCTGCCAAAATGTCTTGAGCCGTGGCAAAAATCAAGCTCAAAATCAAGCTTATAGTTGGCTGGGTGTATTTGCTAAAAAAAATCAAGCAAATATTAAAAAATAAAAGCACAAAGCAAATTAATAAACTAAATAAAGTTGGCACTTTCTTTAATGTAGCTAAATTAGTCTGATCACACTTTTTTTTTTTTTTTTTTTTTTTTGTAAGGATTACACACTTTCACTTTAACTGGTGGCTACATTGTTGTTGGACATCAAACATTATACTCATTTTTCTCAAAATTATGAAAATGGTGTTTGATTCGATTTTGCATACACAATATATGGAACTGAAACAGATCTTTCGTATTTAAATTTTCGGAAAACCAAACCGACATTTTATAAAGTAAAAACTATTTGCCTTCAGTAACTAACCACATAAAGCTGATTGAACGCTTAAGGTCGTAAACGTAAGACACTGCTGAACCCAGTTAAAAACAAGTAAAGTACAGTTTGTCTACTACGTGTCTCTTTCTCACCAAAGGTGAGAATGCTATTTAGCCTCATGAAAGCTAAAATTGTAGTACAGTAGAAATGTAACTAAGTGGAATATCACGAAATTCGCGAGAGAAAAAGTGAGTTTTGAATGTCCATGCAACATCAAGCTTATAAAGGACAGGTTATGAAACATGGGCTCGAAACCTCGAGAGAGGCTTGAATTTGGTGGTGCAGTTGGTGAGTGTACACAGAAGCATTCCACCATCAAATGCTTGTGTTGAAAGAGAGTTTTCAAATATGTCGCTAAAATGGACAAATGTTCGGAACTTCATCTGTTTTGTCGACTTACTGAGAGCTTAGCTACTCATTACTTTAAACTTGGACGTGTCTTGTGCTGAGTTTATCTCAACTTTTAAGAGCAACAAGAAATTGATTACGGCTACTAGGAGTACCGAAAAGTACATTAAAAAAAAAAAAAAAAACTAAATTCTGAAGGAAGAACACGAAGTCTATGTTTTGCATTTTTTTAAATTTTAAGTTTACCAAAGGGAATGGCCAAAGAAAAGACTTGTTTATTTCATAGTCTGTTTCAGTCATTCTTTAAAGGAACTTATTTGTTTGTGATAAAAACAAAACATTCTATATAGTTCTCTTTTTAAACGTTGTTTATGTTAAATAAATTACAATTGTTTTGGTTTGAATTTGTTGTATGATGATAGCCAGAGAATAAGACCTGATTTTAGTAATACTTTTTGTCAGTAATTCCTTAACAATGTTATACATTCATTTGTGATTTTTTTTTTTTTAAAAAAAAGAAGAATCTATGTAGTTTTCTCTCTAAACATTGTTTACATTAAATAAACAATTGTTGCATATCCCCATACCGTAAACGTTGCCAACTCTTAGTGGCTCACTTACCGGGAAATGTCAATCGTCGATATAGCGACACGTGGAAGGATTTCCGCTAGTGTGCCACCGATATCTAGAGTCGGGGTGTTGAAGTTACCACCACGTAGCAGCGAGATCTTTATTTTGGTCCGCGCTCTTTCGATTCGTCGCAGAGAATCGCGAAGGGACCAACACGAACTATTACAAGTTATGTGCATCCGGTTATTAATATATATTATTTTTTCCTAAAGTGAGATCCGGGAGTCAAGAGTAACCCTTGCCTCTACGTCATGAAGTAAAAAATCTTGAGACGAGTGCGTGTAATTGTATGAATTTAGTGGCTACTATCGCCGATTATTAGAAAGTGAATATGGGGCAACTATGAAATAAAGTAAGTAGAAATTGTCATTTTGTTATAAAATTACATGGCGAACGCATTGTATCTGATTCCAAATGGTTATCGTCGAATATACACGGTTGAAGGAACATTCTGATTGGCCAAATTAAAAAGACCGCAATCATTTATCCCTCTATGAGCGAGTTCTTTTTTTTATCGCCTCCGTGGCGAAATCGGTAGAACCCGCACCTAGTAATCATAAGGTTGGTGGTTCGCACTGACCCGGTGGGACTTTTCTAAAGTGTTTTTTAGACTTACCTTAATGTAAAGAAATCACGCATATAGCGATCTAACATGTTTTGGGGGAGTAATTTTGTGGTTCATTGGCGTTTCGTCGCGTCTCTGCCGTGGGGCCATCGCGGATCGTTGCTGCAGGCAACTAATTTTTGGCGAGATGTCACTAGTTAGTTGCCCATCGATGATCCACCGACGCTTACGGCATTAAGATATTGCTTGTACCTAGTGATGAGCAGTGGATGGGATAATAATAATAATAATAATAATAATAATAATAATAATAATAATAATAATAATAATAATAATAATAATAAATTGGTACCGCATTTATTGAGGTTCGTGTTATTTAGCTGATTATTTACATTGTTTTCAACGACTCGACGTCGTCTCCGGGTGGCTCCAACACCGATTGTCCTGCCCCGATTTTTCCTAAAGAAAAGTTGGCAACCCTGGTACAGGCCATCATGCAAGATCAATTCTCACAATAAGGCCGATCTCCACTACATTATCTCGCCTCCAATAGTGTTGGATTATAAGATTTCTGCTCACGAGAAAAATCAAAGTAAAATATTGAAGTCGATGGAGCAAAGGGTTTAGTTCTTAACAATAGTATTTTTAGTTCTTAACAATAGTATCTATGAGACAATTGCTTCTATTTTTGGTATTGTTTGTCTGGAAAAGATAAGAGCTAATAGTACAGTGGATATATCTAGAGAGAGATAAAAGGAGTGTGTAAATATTCAACCTCTTACCAGGTGTCTTCTTGATTGCCTCATTTCTTTTTTCCAAGATACTGAACAATTTCTCACTGCAATCCCGCCTTCTGCTCCACTTTTTTATGTCCTTCAATATAGGCTTTCACTCCTCGGCATTTCACATTGAAATTATGTGGTTGGAAAATAGGTCTTTTTTAAAATTTAAAAAAAAAAAAAAAGTTCACGTGATGATAATTACATGCAAAGAAACATCAAGTATTATACATTCTTGCTCTATGTAATTAGCCTCACTATCCTGCTTGGTTTCTCGGTGAATCAGCCAAAAATGTTTTTGTTTCGCGAGCCAACAAAGGCGTGAGTTACAAGGGAAGGAATTCTCAATTAGCGTCAACTTTACAACATTGGCTGCATCTATAAACATCTGGATGGGTGAAGGACACTTTCAAGTCTAGGTTGCGTCTCGACGTATTGGCAGAGCCCGCTAATTTGCTTGTCCTGAAACACATACTAAAGTTTAGCATATGCATTGTATAATCGCTAGCCAATGCGCTTCCATTTATCTTTTAAATGTACTCATTTACCTACGGGGGGACATGGGGGCTCAGTGGTACAGTGGTTATCTCTAGTGCGTGGGGTTCCTGGTTTGATTCCTGGCAAAGTAAGTTTATGGTGGACAAAATCGTGCCCGTGGGTTTTCTCGAGGTATTCCCGTTTCCCCCCACATTATCATTCCATCAACTCTTCAATCATCATTCACTTGCCTTAAGGTTAGTGTAAAGGGACAAGCTTTGCCGATAGATGTCACTACGGTCTTCGTATCTCTCTCATGTATTTTTTTTACCTTTTACGAAAATTCACGATTTCTCTTACAAATTTCAACCTACAGACTTCAAATTTTTAGAGAAGGAACTTTATAACCTATCAAAGGCAAAAATCCGTGCCGATTTTTCCATTTAGAATTTTCTTTCGTTGTTGAAACAGTTCCATTGTTAAAGGTTTGGATATCCATCTCAACAATGAAGACATTTCAACAATGAAGAACATTGTAAATAAAAAAAAATCGGCACGGATTGTTGCCTTCAATAGCTTATGAAGTTCCTTCTCTAAAAATTTGTCCAAGTCTGTAGGTTGAAATTTATAAGATAAATCGTGAATTTTCGTAAAAGGTAAAAAATACATGAGAGATACTAAGATTGTAATGACATCTATCGGCAAAACTTGTCCCTTTGCACCAACCTTAATCATCCCCGTCTCCCTTAGCCTAAAGGACATAATTGTTGGACCTTAAACTGAAATATTTCATTTAATTATGGTTCTTTTTCCGATGGTATTGACTAAAGTCGAATTCCATCACTGAAAACGTTTCGAGTTCGCTTTCTTTCAAATTACTTGTATATTTGACGTAGGATGGTTATTAGAATGAGTGCACAACAACAGAAGGAAGTACCTGATACATTGACGTTATGCAGAATTTAAAACTCTTAAACACAAGAACAAACTCAGTTGCTAGCCCATAAACAGGGACGAATCAGTCTTATTAAAGTGATAACAGATAAGTAGACTCCATGTGCAAATCTTTCAGTTATGCCTTGTATGCCAAAGGAGACAGATGTTTAATAGAAGTGAACTAAATAGTTCACTAAATTGTTCATAATATTATAAAAGAATTGGTGAAAGGACATGGTAGAATTTACCGACACGATATGGAGTTAAATCTGGGAATCTGGCAGGCTATGTCAGAAGAGTGTTGTTCAAAGGGCCTGTTCTTCCTACCCAGCGTTGTGGCAGGGTCTCATTGAGGTATGAACAAACCTGGTAGTGATAATGAGATGGTTCTCCATCCTGCTGGAACATAATTATCAGAGTCCTCATTCGTTTGTGGAATTAGCTAAAGTTGGAGCATATCTAAGTAGGACATGCTTGTCACGGTGTCCTCTGCGGAAAAACGGGGCCGTAGAGCTTCCGCTGTGATACGGCATAAAAAACGTTGAGTTTTGGAGAATAAGTTATCATTCAATTGCGTCAATTAACCTTTCCATTGACATGGAATGTGGTTCGTCACTAAAAATTATGTGCTCAAACACATTTTCAAACACCTAACTCTTGAAAATTACGTGCAAATTGAAATCGTTCTTCTTTATTGCAATGTTTCAGTTTCTGATGAAATTGATACTTCTATGGCTCCATGTGTAGGCGTTTCCATACAACCCCTCCATACGTCTGGTGAGGTATTCCTAGCTCGAGAGACACTGTACGCGCAAACTTGGTCGGACTCCTTTGGAAGATCTCCCTTACATGTTCGACACGTTCCTCAGGTACAACAGAGCGTCCTGATCTTTTCGGATTTTTTCACAACTAGTTGTTTATGTTGTGACAAATTGTTCATGCCGTTTCTTGATACACTTCCTGGAGGGCACTTTCTTGTAACATTTCGTTCCATTGCGCAGAGCACTTTTAATATCATTCCTACCATTGGCTTATATTTATCATTCACTCTTTCATTTCTTTACTAATAATCTACCAGATATCGATTTCGTACAGAATATTTCGTTTCAATCACCATTGTAGTCATTAGACCAGTGGTTCCCAACCTGCTGGTGTGCAAAACGATCAAAGGGTGACGCAAGCTACTGACAGAGATAAACTATTAAATTATGAATAAAGCATCGCTCGTGGTGACAATTCGCAGTTTAGCCTTAGCGAATTTTACAGACGCTACACGATTGACATTTTGCCTTTTTGTATTCCTATTGAAGATTTCTACGTTATTAGTTATTCAGTTTAAAATTCTTGCCAAAATTGTCAAAAATGAATAATAACCTGACCATATGACAGGTGTCTAGCATTACTGATTTTTATAAATTTGTAGCTTCTTGATTTCGTCTACCAGGTCTTTATATTTGTTTGTTTTTGTATTGAATGCTGTACGTATGTTATGACTTGAGTCACTGGTACTGCTACATCTATGAGGGTTACTTCTTGGCACTGTTGCCACAGTCCTAGCTCCGGAGTGGGCTGAAAAATAGTACCAAATTGAAACAAAAAGGGCTGAATTCATTATTTTATACCAGAGTAATGCATGTCTCTATAACGCGAAACTAAAAGAGGTAAAGTTCTAGAAAACTCCCTTCCCCCTCTTCCACGAGTCCAAATCAAGAAAGTCTTTATCTTCGTCAATATGGCGTCACTAGTAAACAACTTATCCCGGTAAGCCGGCAACTACATCAATGTATATTTTCGTTGCTATTATTTTTTGGTGTAGAATCTTTGCAGCGACACATAAATTGTAGACTTACTTGAGAACACGCTGGTCTTCTTCAGAATTTCCTACACTTGATTCAACGCTTTTTTTTAAAAAAAATATATCAAACTAAAATTTCCACCACTCCTTCTTTCTCGTCTCTTTCATGCGCCCATCTAGCGTCATTTGTTTCCCGGTATAGTTCGAATTACGAATTTTCCACACGAAGTTCGTAGTGTTGTGCGGTGCAACGTTACTGAATGAATGTTCAACAGCATTTTAAGAGTCCAACACACAGTATGAATAACGTGAGATGTAGGAAAAGACTTACTGACACTTTTGAAAATGTGACAATATTTGTTAAATGGTGCTGAATTGGATAGAATTGTACCAACTTTTTCACAAAAGGGGCTGAAAATGCCAGCGTGGTACCAACGGGCCGATGAATGACAAAAAGGGCTGAATTTGGTACAATTGTACCAAGTGTGGCAACAGTGCTTCTTGGTCAATTTTATTGATAACAGTGATGCCAGGTCTGTTTGCAGATACAGTGATATCCGTTCTTATTTCTCAATCCCAGTAGAGTTCGTATTTGTCGTTTGCAAGTACTGAACTTCGCTGGTATTTGTAGTATGGCTTGGTATCGGCAATTAATTCCATGTTATGTGCCAAAAATCGGTGAATGCTTTTTGGGCAAAACTGTTGTGCCATTTAGATAGTCTGTGGTTGTTATTATTATTATTATTATTATTATTATTATTATTATTATTATTATTATTATTATTATTATTATTATTATTATTATTATTATTATTATTATTATTCAAGATTTGAGAATTCAGTGCAGGAACTGAACTTGCAGAAGGGATCAGACAAAAGGTATGTATGACCAATTAGGGGAAAGGAGGGGGACGTGAAAGAGTTTACAAAGGGAACGCTTTGCAAACAAGGTTAGGAATCTCCGTGCTAGACTAAAAAGGGAGTTACAGAATTGATTAGTATCCTTAAGTAAGTGTTAATGAAATGATAGTAAAGGTGTATCAGAAATATGAATAGATGTGACTATGTAAATAAATAAATAATAACATGCAGCCTGAAAAGGGTGTAAAGATAGATTGAAAGTTTAACGAGGAAATCCGAGTCCAATCTGTTGTATATAATTGCATGGCTTAAAAAGCCCGGAAGCAGGAAAGTTTGCAAATGACACCGCTTTCTCTCATGACCTCATCCGTGGTAACCTTCACCTCTGCAACAGAAGAGACTCATTCATTGGCCTTCACTCGATTGCGGGGAAATACCACGCCGCTTGTTTTGCGCCGTCCATTCATGAAAACAAAACAGGTCGTAAAACGTAATAATAGTAATAATACGAAATGAGGTTCGGTCATTGGTCTCCTCAGTGGTCTGCACCATCACGAGTACAGTAGCTTTCATAGGAGAGCTAGCTAATTCGTTTCCTCGTAATTTCCTGTAATCATTTCGCGTTAAATGTGATTTTAAATATGACTGCTAATTTTCAGCATTTTACGTACAGACAAAACATAACTGTATTTCGTTTAAAACTAGAGAGTTCACAGCTGCAGAAACAGAAGCTTCCTTTTGGATTCTAGCAAGTCAGTTCAGTTAGGATTATAGGCCTAACTCGCTAAGATTATCTTTGCATCTGCTTCTTAGCCTACCCACAGATCTCTTTCCATAACGATGGTGAATGCCTAAGCCATCTTTATTTTCTAGCTCGTTGATTTATGTGGGAAGTTTTCTGTTCTCTGAAATGAACTAAAATTTTAATTATGTGATTTGACTGACTCCATTATCATCTTCGTTTTTTTAAGAATATAGCCAAGACTATATTTTATTAGCTATTCAAATATAGCTAAGACTATAACGGTTATAAACAGTCGTTCGGTGTATATTGGAACAAATTAGGCCCCCCACAACTGTCCTCTGGGGAATGACACTAGAATGACGCATCTGCTGTTGTGAGCAAGTTCAGGGTGTCTATCGGTCACGAAAGTCATGAAATCAGAAAACGGTCATGAAAGTCAAGAAAAAGTCACGAAATTTAGCTTTTAGGTCACGATTTTTTTTATATGGAGAAATATGGTATAGACTGGAAAATTTTGTTCTATAAAACGTCAAAAATTCACCACCAAAAATGTCTATTTTCGGCTTTAGACCCTACCAAATCACAAGCAAAGCACATTTCTATCGCATGCATGAAAATTTGGCCAAATTCGCTCTTCAGAATGTTACTAAATTTTATGGTTTGGAAAAGAAAAGGTCATAAAAAAGTTACGAAATTTCATTTTGGAATTTGAGTAGACACCCTGAAGTTTCTTGTGGGTGGGTGTCGTCAAATGGCGCCTAAATTAAACTCTTACTGGGAAGACCATGTCTTTGCCTTTTTTTCAGTGCTCATTTTTGTTATATAGGCATACTGAAACAGTGGAAGGTGAATGGGTTCACACTCGAGATAAGGGCTGGGAATGCTATTGTGGCTTATTTCATAAACCAGGAGCTTGTGGTAAAACGAAAACCCACGAAAAGTAGCAGAAACAAGGGCTTCAAGAAAAGTGACACCCGATTGTTGCAGGGAATCGAACGATTAGCGTGCCACGAAAATCACCGTTGCAATATACGTTGGTCGAACGATTCAATGTGGCCTCTTCAACACAGCCATTCGTAAGTGGCTCCGTAAGACCCGCGTACACGCACCACCTGTTCCTGCGCTACATTAGATAATAGAAACGAAGTGCAGAGAAGTACTTGACGTTTTCCAAACTGCGAATAGCCAACAGTTTTCACAATGTATGAAGCATATAAATCTGTCTCACTGCTTGTGGTTACATTCGGGCACTGACATACCGTGACAGGGCCCACTGTAATTTTGTTCGCCACTACCGGTGAAGTTCCTCTCGTGGGTTTATTGTTCTTACGGAATTCAATTATGCGAGGAATTTGCTGATACTTAAGATTGTTAAACATGAAACTGAAAATGAATACAAGATCTTTCATGAGTCCATTATGACATGTAGTTTATCTTTCGCTTCTACATTCTCCATTTCAAGCCTTCGGAAGAACAACGAGACAAACGCTTAAGTGAGGAAAGTTGAGATTATTTATGGGACATCGAAAGCGTGGTGAAAAGGAAAACGATTCTCAGTAAGATTTCTGTTGTTCTAGGTATAGAAAGCTCCTGGTACGCTTGTTAAGAGTCTTCATATCGGCGAAATTAAAATACCGCTAATTTTACAGTAATTATGTGATATCTTCAAATAGATAAAAAAAAATAATCGAAATGTGGAACAAGAGCGCCCTAGACAATATTATTTTACATGAGAAACCGTTATCACGACTCACTTATCTGCTTTCGATTTCGAGCCATTTTGAAAATCGGCATTTATTTTCGCGTTTCCAAACAGCTGAAAACGGAAAGGCGCTAGGTGACTTGTGATAACGGTACCTCACGCAAAATAATATTATCTAGGGCACTCTTGTTCCATATTTCAATTATCTTTTATCTATTTGAAGATATCACATAATTACTGCAAAATTAGCGGTATTTTAATTTCGCCGGGATGAAGACTCTTAAAAACAGGACGCCGTAGCGCGCTGACTATGTATTCGTCGCTAGCCTGGTTGTAGTTCAGCCGGTTGCTAACAGATGTCGTTGGAGCGGCCCAGTCCTATTAAAAGGGTTGATACGCCAACTGGTTTGTTTTTTGAATGGAAGAACGGGACCCAACGGAAAAAAAATGAAATGAAATGAAATCTTTGAGTTTTACGTCCCACGGTTATGCCGGTTAGGCTAAAGGAGACGGTGATGATGAGAGATGAGTGAAATGGTGGAATGAAGAAAGTGGGAGGAAACGTGAGAACCCCGAGAAAACCCACGAGCACGGTGTTTGTCCACCACAAAGTTCACTTGGCGGGGGCTGGGATCGAACCCGGGACCCCAAGCACCAGAGGTGAACGCTCTACCACTGAGCCACCGCGCCCCCGGGATGAGCTAAAGTAAAATGAGCTAAAGTATTTTAAATTGCCTTTCCTGTCGTCCGGCTGCGAAATGAGATGAAGCCTTTTAAATTCCCCTTCCTGCACAATCAATTCTCTTCCGCTTCCTTTGTTGTGCGGTAGTGTGTCTTAATTGTATGGTACTGATGCCACCCGGTTGAGGATTTATAGGGACAAGGTTTCAAGTCATACCGCCAGGACATCTCCGGATTTTTATCAGAAAATGGAACAGGACCTAGGAATCTGTGTCATACCGTTTAAAGACATTCCTGTGAAG
The DNA here is from genome assembly GCF_964235325.1 of Thermobia domestica. Taxonomy (NCBI): domain Eukaryota; kingdom Metazoa; phylum Arthropoda; class Insecta; order Zygentoma; family Lepismatidae; genus Thermobia; species Thermobia domestica. Next base: position 37,516,262 of record NC_137462.1, on the reverse strand, counting down.
ATTCTTGATGCCAGTCCAATGAATTTTTGCGGCTTTGACTTTTAAAAAGACGTCCTCAACATTGCCGTCCGCACACCCTTGCTGGTCTCTAGAAATATTGCATGGAAGAATGCATCCAAATTTCCTTGCCTGTGCTTTGCCCGAGTATGCTGCAATTGAAACTTCGATGTGAGGCGATAATACATAGTCTTCGGGGTTCAATAGAACAGTATCGGTGGTAGTTGCGAAGTTTCTCTTAAGGTTTCGAATCGGTCTGATATAAACTGATTTTCAATTCAAGTACTGATCTTAATCCAGCATTGTGAGACATATTAGAGATGCTCTTGAATTAAGACAGATCGAGATTAAGAAGAAATAAGAGCGTTAGGTGTAGGTCCGTAGCCAAAATACTAAGACAGGGGGAAGGTGAACATCCTGGTCCCCAAACTACAGACCTGGTTTTTTTAATTATTTAACTGTATTTAAATTATCGTGTTATAATTTTGAGGCATTACAGCCAACGAAATGCGTTAAACATATTATAGAGAACAAAATATTTTGTCTCCAGATACCAATTACAAAGGGAAATATCTTTCTCAGAATATTAAATAACTTTTCAACTTCCTTATTTGATTCAGCGAAGATTGTCCAGGATGGTGGTAATTATAGGAAGATGATTCATCAATATTTTTATTTCCTCCTTCTTCGTTCACTCCATCGTTATAAAAATAATAATTACTGGTTGAAAGGAACCAATTCTGTAATAAGCAGTGAGCAATTTTTTGGTATACGGTAAACCACAACGTGGTGCGGACATGTTGCAAGACGAGTTGACAAGTGTTTCGTGAAGGCCATTACGGTGATAATTCATGCAAAACCGGATTCTCTGGAAGAAAATGTGCTCCAGTGAGTCTCCTTTGTATGCGAAGTAGTGTGTAGGTTGTTTAATCTGAACATTGTCATCTTAAGAGGAAGGAGTACTAAAAAGGTCTCTGCTGTAGACCTGCTATTTTCCTCCAGCATGCTGTTTAGACGATTTCTCATGCACACAGACGTTGTTTCGTCATGTAGAACGTGAAACAGAGCTTCAGCGAAAATTGGTTGGTTTAAATATAATAATTAGGAAGCAAGGTGTGTGGTACTGTATGATTTTATGTCACTTCTGAAATTGTGTAATAATGGTGATAAAATGTTGCTACTCCCATGGGAGCAAATAATACGTTTACAAAATGAATAGTAAAGATGAGAAACGATGCATTAAAAAAATCATAAATTTTGAAAAGAGCACTAAAAATTATCGATCTTTTAAAACAAGAAACAGCTAACTTAAAGTAATAGTAAAGATGACTCAAGATGAAATTTTATACTTCGTGGTTCGTAGGTGTAAGGGGAGTCATGCACTGTCCACGCAGCTCAGAGTTGAACGTGCGTCTCTTGGACATTAGCGTTAGTGTGTTTCTTTTTTAAACTTTAATTTGTTAATCAGTATACAATAAGAAGAAGTATTTTCGCATGGGTCATGGAAATGCATTATTTTCTTGTCACAATTGAAAGTGCACCAAAAGATGCTTTGACAGTGATTTTCTACTTGATAAAAGTTAATTAGTAGATATCCTTTCTTTTACTCGTTTATGCTGGATTTTACGGACGGACACTGATCAGAGGTCATTTAGGGAGGACAAGGGAACACAATTGCTCCCTGAGTTTGAGAAATACATGCTTTTTTAATAAATTGTATACTAAAATACTAATAAAATCGTGAGTCTTATGTTGGTAGCAGGGGTAAAAATGGAATGAAAAGGTAGGGGGACGGTAGGTAGCGGCATGACATCACGCCATACATATTTTTTGAAGGTGAGGGGACGGCGTCAGCCGCACTTTTACCCCTGGTTGGTAAAGAATCTTGCTCGCTTCTAGCGAAACCTGATATGACGCTACTGGTACTGAGTCTGTGGGACAAACTTGCCCGGAAGTTTGGTTGGGTCTATGTATCTGTACAAGAGCGCCCTAGACAATATTATTTTGCGTGAGGTACCGTTATCACAAGTCACCTAGTGGCTTTCCGTTTTCAGCTGTTTAGAAACGCGAAAATAAATGCCGATTTTCAAAATGGCTCGAAATCGAAAGCAGATAAGTGAGTCGTGATAACGGTTTCTCATGTAAAATAATATTGTCTAGGGCGCTCTTGTTCCACATTTCGATTATCTTTTATCTATTTAAAGATATCACATAATTAATGTAAAATTAGCGGTATTTTAACTTCGCCGGGATGAAGACTCTTAAAATCCTCCTGGTTGTCTTGTTAGATGATATCTGACGAACCTGAATGCCCCCCCCCCCCAAAAAAAAGTTACACAGAAATCAGCACAACTGTTCGTAGAGATTTATTTTAGTGACATCTTTCTTGATTTTTTTTATTAAGTTCAATATGTTAATTGGATGAAACTAAAAAAAAAATCCTTTTTCACATACAGATGTTGAGAGTTTGTAAATTGTTTATTTTTCAAAATTATTACGCGTACTTTGCAGAGTGGAAAAATTGAGGCAGTGTAAACTTATAACGCGTATAACGTTAAGTCACATATAACACCTCAGTTCGTATATGTTTACAGGTATTTTTAACTAATACTTTGTAGTCCGTCTCTAGCGTCGTCTATACTGTATTTGACGAGAATATCTTATTTTATATCACAGTTCAAAATTATACATCTTACTGTCATGGCGACTCACATTATTATTATATTATATAAACATATCCTTTACAACGGCTAACATAACTATAGCAACGTACAAACCGAAATATATAGATGAATCTGCAGATATTGCCTGGATTATTTCTGTCTTCTTCTATTTTATGGCAAATGCTTGGCCACTGCTGTCCTGATTACGAACAAAATATACAATACATAACGTTATCGTTGTACTTGGTTCAGTTAAATATTAAAGAATGGATCTAAAATTCTGCAGTAGTTAAAGATGAAATACTTGCATAATTTTGGTGCACCAATTTGATTCTCTTTTTATAATTCTGACGTAATTCGTGTTTTTTTTCCTTCTTTCTTTCTTCGAGCTATCTGGTTTACTGATTACAAATTGGTATTCTAGGAAGTCAATTATGTAGTTGCGTATGTTCGATCCATTTCTGAATCTCAGAGGATTGTAGGCAAAGAGAGAAACAAAGGAACTGAAGGGGTTATGAAATAACAGTATATCTGTTGTTGCATTCTTACGGTGATTGTCGGAATTATTTCTGTGAAGACAGCGCATGACGACATAACGTGGAGATTTTCCATTCTCCATAAAATAAAGTACCGCAGACTGCCGTGAGAAATTTTCAATTGTGGAAGTACTAGAAACTTTCACAGGCATGTCTTCATTATTTATTTATTTATTTATAAATATTAGTCTAATTGCGATGGATTATGTTGAAGTTCAAGACGTACGTGTCCTTGTCGAAACTTGTTGACGTTCAAAAATCCAGTCATCGACGATAATCGTGTTCCTTCAGACTTTCGACATGGATTTCGAGCACATTTTCAAATTTACCGCGTTGACACGTCACTATTTCCTAGAGCTGCCTTTTATGCTTTGATGGCGCTGTAGTCGATAATCAGTTGTTATGTCTTTCACCTCCTACCAGGCATTCCTTTTCATTATTTCTCACTTAAAGGACGGGTAGCCATCTTTTATTAAATATGTACAGCATGCATAACCATCCAAATTCCAGCAATTTTCGAAAACAAGGCACGTTTTAGGTTGCCTGGATTTTAAATCGAGAACCTGTACACGAAAATAATAACTTTTAAAAAATGGCTGTGGGAGAGGATTATGGGCCACTTAATTTTGCAGGTATCATAATAATTCCTTTCCACAGGTTCAATAAAGATTCCAAGATTCCAAGATTCAATGAGGAAAAAGACATTACATTACAGTATTCTCATTCACCTAATTACGAAGTAAAGGTAGGTAGGATTATTTTCTAGCGTCCCATTTAGCAACGAAGCTATATGAGACGTTGGCCTACAGCTTAGCATAGAATCCGAACCACATGAACTGCCCCCTGGAATTAAACCTGGGTCTCTAGTGCCGAAGACGCATACACTAACCATATAGCCAGAAGGGGCTCATTAACGAAATGAAGTAAATCTTTCGCGGCAGTATGTGTTCTGAAAATGTTCAAGGTGAAATATGGGTGCACGTGTTCAGTTGGATCATGAAGAGTGTTCTGGCTATGAGAAAGACGCATATGTTGGTGATTTTTGTTAATATTTGTAACAAATATGAGGTGTAAATTTCATTGGATTCAAATATGTCTTTCTTGGTGTTGGAGTGTTCACAAACAGCAGAGTATAATATGATAGGAACTATTATTCCATAACGCCACCCTTTCAGTGACCACACCAGCTTTAACTTTCATGAAGGGCAGGGAAGCAAGTGGAGGGGCAGATGAATTTTGAGGGGGCATCTGTCTTTCTGTATACTGATTAAGTTTTATATTACTTGTCCTATCTTACTATACATGTTTGGAGGGATGCAAAAGATGCCACCGGAAACTGTTCGCCCTCTCTTCCGTTTCTAGCGTCGTCATTGCACCCATTTATCTTCCTGCTTGAGTTGCCAACTAATCGGTACTTTTACCGGCAGGACAGGAAATAATGTTGCTATTCTGAAAAACGTCGGTGACCAATACAGACTGTTTACCGTTTAAATATATGACCTGTATATTAGTTTTCACTTGATACTATTATTTAACAATTAAGAAATTGATAATAAAACATCAAAGGGAAATTTACTTAATAACTTTTATTCCTGTTATCGAACTTTTTGTCAGGCTTAAAGGTTTTAAATGTCGGTACAATTATTCTCAATCTGTTTCGAGGATTTTTAAGGGGTAGAAAGAGTGCATTAAGGTCAGTCGAAGTATAATAAAATTTTAAATATTTGGAATAGTTTCTATTTCGTTTGCTGTGTACTTAGACTCATTAGTGAATTTATGTATATGAAGTTAGACAAAAGTCTCTCCAAAGTTATAATGTGCCTTATGCAGAGTCGTTTTGACGAATGATTAGTTCCATACTAAAGAGTTTGACTAACATATGTTTCCTACAGTAGTCAGGCCTTTAGTACGGCGATAATCATACGTCAAAACGACTTTACATAAGGTCCCATGAGACATAGAGTCAATACACTCCGGACCCTTTCTGCAAATCTTCTATTTCCCTCTCCATCGGCTTGCTTGTCCTATGTCTGGTCAGTGTGCTTCGGGCTTAATGTAAATACTGAGCCACTACTCCGAGGCAAGATACCCCGCCGAAAATCGAACTCGGGATCATGTGCACAGAAAGCTTGAAATCTTTGGTGCTTGCATAGGCATAGGTGTTACCATGTCTTTTACTCCATTCAGTACATCGATTCTTGAAGGGGACGGTGGCTCAGTGGTAGAGCGTTCACCTCTGGAGCATGGGGTTCTTGGTTCGATCTCAGCTCGCGCCAAGTGAGCTTTGTAATGGACAAACACCTTGTGCATGGGTTTCCTCGAGGATTCCAACATTTCATTAATTTCTCATCACCGTCTCCTTTAGCCCAGCTGGCATAATCGTGGGACGTAAAATTTAAATATTTCATGTCATTTCAATTCTTGAATTTTAATATCTTAATAGATCTTGTCTACACTTGGTGAACATCATCGCATGAAGCAGTAAGGGACATCTCAGTGTGATGTTTATTCCAGTTCAACACTAGCATTTTTCTTGGAATGTTCATGGGAAGTGGCTGATTCAGAGGGGAACAGAGTAATGCGACATATCACGCAATTTTCGTTTCGTTGTTGTTTGTAATAACATTGCACTGCAATGAAACATGATAACTTACCCATTGACCTTGTGCTTCATAAGACATACAACTCGAAATACATTTGATCCAGATATTTGAAAGAATGTTCTCCGTTTCTAGAATGCATTTTTAATTTAATGTTTTTATATGCCATACGAAAAGTATGATGAAATATGTTTAACACCCCATACGTATGCTCTTCAAGCTAAAGGAGACGGGTGATAGTGAAAGCGAATGATTTGCCACATGAAGAATCATGTAAAATTGAAGAGAATATATAATCAACATCAAGTACAAGTTACACGTACCGGTAGTGTTGTTCAGCGTGTGCAAATTAGATGTGTAGGTATAATGGCCCGTGTCTTTTCAATTCAAATTTGATCACAATGTGTTCCTGAGGTCCCAAATAGTGTTTTCAGAAAATTTCGGACTGCGGAAGCCCCAAACATTTGCCCAAAATTACGATAGAATTTCCCCTTTATGGCAGCGTTTCCTAACCTTTTTCAACTTGCGGCACACTACGGGTGTTACTTGGATTCTCGCGGCACACTTATAGATAGTATTTGTAAATATAAAACACAGTGGTATTTTTTTTCTGTGATTATTCATCTCCTTCTCACAGAGGAGAAAGCTCGATCACTGTTTTTTCCCCGTGGTAAGTCATTATGCTTATTTTTCATTCTAATTTAAAAATAGAAAACAATTGCAATGAAATATTGTACTCAGGTTTTTAAAAATACGCTTTCTTTTTAAAAACTGTATCCAACCTTTTATTAAGAAGGAAGATCTCTAAACAACGAAAGAATAAACAAATCTTTTACTTTTAAAACACAAATGTAGGTAATTTGTCGAAAGGATTGAATATTTTAAATTTTCAAGTTACGAAATAGTCTGCAACAATAAAGAAGCAATAATGGTCATAACAATAACAAATACTTTTTTTCAACATTAGAAATGTACAAAACAGTAACACGGTATGAAACTTAAAATTGTAGATTCATAGTAGAAATTCATAGTAATATGAAATACAAATATACAATTTTCAATACATTTTGCAATTTGATTGCTATAAAATTAATAATTTTGTTTCGATTCCTCGCGGCACACCGGTTGGGAAACGTTGCTCTATGGGCAGGGTAGATAAGAGAGCTTGCAGATTTTTAGTTGAAATTTGATCACAATGTGTTCCTGGGGTCTTAGATAGGTTTCCCGAAATTTTAGAATGCAGGAACCTCAAAAATATACCTAAATTACGATAGAATTATCGTCTATGAGCGGAGTACATAAAAGAGCCAACGGTTTCTCGGTTCAAATTTTATCAGAAGTGTTCGTGAGGTTCTAAGTATTGCTTTCAGGAAATTTCGGACCGCAGAAATATAACACGGGAAAAGTGCACATTGTTTTATGATGGAACCTAGGATACCTCAAATCCGTTTCCGAACAATACTGTATTAGATTAAAAATAAAAAAGTGAACATGTAGTATTGGGGTAGGTTAACATCTGGAGAAAGTTTGAACTGCATAAGACAAATAGTTTTCATAATATTTTGGAAATAAGTTCACCAGGTTATTATATAGGGACTGATGATTCAGCTCAAAACGTTAGACACGGCCTTAATATGATGAAAAGCCTCGTCACCCGGCAATGTTGCTATTTCATTTAGCACAGAGCGCCTTAACCAGTATAGAGCCCAAATGGCTTGTGCAATTGAAAAAATTCCACCATTTTATAGGTAGATTGAAAACCACGTATATCCAAAATTTCCGTTTTTTTTTTTGGGGTGGGGGGAATATATGTATTCATAACGGAGTTAACCTATGGCCTCGGACTTTTGATACACCCGATGCAGTATTATTCTTTAAGGTGTGTTTATTAGAAACCTTTCTATCAGTTTTTTTTTTCTTTTTTAAAGTTAAATGTGATTATATGACAAAACTCTCAATGCATGTAATACGATAACTACCTTATTACGTGACCTCATGAACCACTATACAATATTGGCATTGAACAGAGAAAACGGTGATCGTAATAAAACTCTCATATAGCACCCTGAATTTATGGTTTATTTTCACTTACAGTGTGTTATTCCTTTCGTTTGCACAAGGTCACACAATAAAATGTTTGATTTGCTTTGAAAGGAATAGAACAGAACGTTTATTATGTAGATATTATGGAGAAACCGATAAGATTAAAAGTTCAGTGAGTAATATGTAACTTTGCAAAGCATACACTGTATAATTTTGTTGAGTGCGAAGGTTACAAAGAAAATTATTGTGAAACTTGCAAGGTTTAAACAGCAGAATGATTGATTAGGGTTTCTCTTTTACGTTTGTTGGGCGAGCCAAAAGACGTCAGACTTAATATGGAACATGATAACTGTTGTCAGCAGAAAATATTAACAACTGTCTTTTGACTCATCATCTACCTGAATATTTACCTCAACCAAGGCAAATCTTCCGATTAGCTACATAATTGCTGAGTAGCGGATAAATTCTTCGAACGTAACAACTTTTCCATGATGTAATGGACATTTTTTTTTTCTTGGGAATTACACTGGAAAATGAAATTGTAAATTTAATTTAATTTTAGGGTTTTTCCCTACGCTTCTTGCAACATTTTTTTAAAAGAGTTTTGGCTTCCCCGTCTACCCGGTGGACACAATATCTCAAGAGCTACTTTGATAAATGACCATAAATTCTGGCCAGCAGTGGTTCTCAAATCTTTTCGAGCACTCAGGTTATAAGTGCAGCAAAAATTTACTTTTAGTATTACCAAGCGGTTATTCCACAGAATCATTAAATCTTTCGCTGCTGATTCAAAAATAATAATAATAATAATAATAATAATAATAATAATAATAATAATAATGTATAAAGAAGTCTAAACTTTTGATAATTTGTAAAATTAATAATGAGTTTCGTCCAATAATGAGAAAAAAAGAAGTAACAGGTCGTGACATCTCAAACAACCCCTTAATTATATATTTTTCTGTAGTTTCTTCGTAAGCTAGCTACGACCACGCCTGGTTTCGGAAGTTATAATGTTTAATCCCACTTTCGAGCTTAACCCTGATTACTAAGCTCGAAAAATAAAGGGTCAAGATCATTTTAAAGCACTGTAATGGCATCATGTATTGTCCCAGGTTAACGGATAAATTCTCTTAACAACAACGAAATCGGTTTTCTGATTTTGAGGTGTTTGTAATTTCATTTTGCGATAGTTTTACATGATTTTCTGGTGGAAAACGTATTATTATTCGCAAAATCTCTGGGGAAGAATAACACAGGTAACTACTAAATAGTTCCAAATAATGTTTAATTCATTATTTTCTAGTGTTTTTTTTTTTTTTTTTATCAATAACAATAATTTTTCTACAGTAATATTGAAAGTTAAACGTTACTCGTAAGTTGTTTAAATCTCTTTACAGGTCATCTATAAATAGATTTATCCCATAAATAGACATCCCATGCTCTCAGTTGATAAAAATACGCGTAACAATATTTCGTGACTATGCAAGGTTGCAAAATATAACAGATCAAGTGCACGACTCAAATCATACATACGTAGAGCGATTGTTTCAGGATCGTTCGTGAATAAAACATGTTTCAAAATGTGTTTTGTCTGAATACTCATTATATAATAGGTATCGCAGACACATACTCAGCAAATCTGTGCAAGAAAGTATTTTGGTTTTCTTCATTTGTTAGTGATTTTATTTATTTATTAAATTTCATATTATGTGAAATAGGCCTATTATTCAACCCTGCCAAGTAGGATCTTATATCCTTGAATTTGTACAGTTCGCAGAAGAAAAAACAAAAACTGCAACATGAGCATGTAAGTTTATTGTAAAACGACGAAGTCTTTTGCTCCGAAATAAGTGTGCAGGGGAGGACGCAGAGGTTTCTCCTAGCGTGATTAGTGCCACTTAGACGTTATGTTGATTCCCTGCGCTGTTAGGCGTAATTTCACAATAAACTTACATGTTCCTGTTGCAGGTTTTTTGCTGCGGACTGCACAACTTTCTTCACAAATCCTAAATTATGCTGAAGACTAGAATTACGAAATTTGCCTTTAAGGAGTAGAAAGGATAATTTAAAAGAATTCATCACTATTGTTACGTTTTTATGAACTTGAGTGCTCTTAATACTTTTATTAACCAAACCGTCTTTCGATGAGTACTGGTTTTATTCTCTATGAATCCACTCTCGGGCCACTGATGCATCCAGTAATCAATCATTCTTCTTGAACATACAACCCCGCCTTTCTTATCATCAAATATTTGATGAAACCCTCGCTGTAGGGATATGATCAACTTGCTTGGCAAGAACTCTTCCCTTCCACTAGAAGCATATTGCACTGAACAGACCCGGACCGTCTTCCTGTAGTTCACTGAATCCAAGTCTCCGTCAATTCACATAAGCAGTGTTGCCAACTCAAAATGGGTAACGTTAAATGTCTCACCCTGTATAAAGCCAATAGATTTTGCGTCATTTACTCTCATAATATTTGTTAAAATTGCGAAATCTCTTTACTCAGAAGTGGATGTCAATTTCGATTTCCCTTTACACAGACTTTTTGATCTTGTCTTCTTGAGTAGAAACTTAAGAATGTTTTAATACTAGTGTTGAAACCCCCAGTATTTCTAAGAATAATAGAGAAATTTGCTTAGACTTTATCACGTGATTTGAAATGTGGAATTAACTTCGCTAAATAAAAAAATATTGACTGGTAAAAGCCAATATATCACATATACATCCCGTGGAATCTAAGAGACATAATTCACGAAATATCACGATCTCCCATTTTGTCAGTGGATGTCCCATGATCATTCTACAGAAATCCATATGTTCGTTTACGTTCTGCAAACAGGAATTCCTGTGGGGACACTTCTTGGCTCCTTACGGGATAATCACAGGACGACTATTGTTGGACATCAAAATATTGTCCCGTGACAGGTATATCTACTGTTGCCAACTGACTTGTATTAAATTGTGAGGCCTAATATCTGATGTGCCTAGTCGAGATCCATAGGCCAACTTCGTTTTGAATAAAGATACGAAAAAAAGAAAAGAAAAGAAAAAAGAAAAGAAAAGAAAAGAAATAGAGGAAACTTGTTGAAAATAGGTGATTTTTCAATCTAAAATTGTGGATATTTTTTTTCAATCGATCCATCCGTTTAGACTCGACACTGCTAGGGCGCGCTACACTAAATGAAAAAAAAAAAAACAAAAGCATTTCCAGTTCAGCAGGCTGTTCGAACTAGGGATGGCCAAAATTTTCCGGAAACGGAAATTTCACTTTCTGGATTTCGGAAAAATCCGGATTTTTTCCGAATTTCGGAATTGGCCATCCCTAGTTCGAACGGAACGTAAGGGGGGCGCAAATGAGGCAGGAAACGTTCACATTTTTGTATAAGGGAACCTAAAGCACCTTGGATCCGTTTCTCAACAATACAGTATTGTTGGCATGGTGAAGGCATCAAAAACGGGAGGTGTATGGAGCCCAAATAACTTGTGTAATTGGAAAAAAAAAAATCACTATTTTGGATTGAAAACCACCTATTTCTAACAAATTTTCCCATCTTTCCACTTTTAGTATCTTTACGTATAATGGAGTTGGTCTATAGCCCCGAACTTTTGATACACCATGTATATATTTCAAGATTTAAAATAGACTTATTCCTAATCTGTTCTGTAAATTATGACCGGGTACCATAACTTCATTTTTCATCGTTGGTAGCCCTAGGCAAATCCGATTAAAATGGAGAAAAATCTTATGGATACTTCCATTATCCATCTTAAAAGTTTCTGCTACGAGGTTGATTGTTTCAAGCCAAGTATCTGACCTATGGAATATTCAGAGGACGTACCGTAGATATGTTGTGTTAGGCTATGAGGTCGCACGGGAATATGTTGTGTTACCTATGAGGACGCACCGGAATATGTTGTGTTAGCCTATTAGGATGTCCCCTTGATATGTTGGGTTAGCCTGTGAGTACCTACCGTGGATATGTTGTAAAAGAAAGCTTTCAGTTTAACATCCCACGATTATACCTTTAAGGCTAAGGGAGACAGATGATTTAAGCAAATGAATGATGATGGAATAATTGGTGGAATGAGAAAGTGGAAGGAAACGGGAGAGGTCGGAAAATTCCATGAACACGATGTTGTCTACCACAAATTTACTTGGCCGGGGATCGAACCAGACACTCCACACACTAGAAGTAAGCACTCTGCACTGAGTCACCGTGTCCCCCTCTTTGATATGTTGTGGTAACCTATGAGGACGTACCGTGGATATCTTGTTATCCTATGAGGACGTACCGTGGATATGTTGTATTAGCCTATGAGGACGTACCGTGGACATATTGTGTTAGCCTATGAGAACATACCATGGACATGTGTTAGCTTGTGTGGATATTGCAGGAATATAGGAGATGTTTCAGCTTAATTATTGCACAATTTGTGAGATTCGGCAACAGAATGATTTTAATGACCATAGTAATGAAGTGTAAGGTTTTCAGTTTACACTACAGCTTCTACTGAAAGACAAAATAACTACGTTGACACTTGGTTCATTATGTTGACAAAGTGCAGCGAGTATTTGCATGTGAATCACAAACCATTGAATATGAGATTGAAAAAGACAAATAAGCACGTATTTTCAAGAATCCATTCCACAATAATTCATAAAGAATATATATATTGTGAAAGGAAAAACAAATGCCTCAAGGACAGAATTCCCATCACATACGAGGGAAAGATGTAAATTACGTATTGCAAATTTCTTAACTGGGCAAATGATGTGCGTTCTATCTCTTATCTGTTTGTTTGAACCTTGGAACAAATTGACGTATTCTACTAGCTACCTGTCGTTGTATAAATACCTTTTCAATTGCTGCATTCTACTAGACTGGATTTGTGCCGAGTCGAGTCGAGTTGCACGTCTTTTGTTACATGTATGATTGAATGTAAACGCAAAAGCACTTAGAAGTTTACAGATAAACAACACGTCGTGTTTTTTAATTAGTAAAAACAGAAAAAGTGCTGCGGTGAGCGATAAGTACGAAAAGCACAAGGTCAAATAATTCAACCTTTACACACTTTCGAACGCATTACTTTTTACAACAAATACTTCTACGTGCTGCTTCGGCTGTGTGATGTAATGTTAACTATTGCATTCTTAACAAAAAAAAAAAAAAAAACCCGAAGATACAGTCTTGTTCAAAAAAAAATTCTGGCCACCCATTTATCTATGAAAAGCCCTGTAGTGTTATCAGTGGATCGAGTTAAATCCAACGAAGTGGATTTTCCTTGGTCTATTGAGATCCTTATTTCAAGCTGAAGTAAATATCTATCTATTAAAATGCTACAAAAGCTATAAAAACGCCTGAACTCCAACCTCTAACTTTGGATTTCAAACCTTTGACTTACGGTTATTTGTGATTTCATGTTTAACAAAGACATTATTTTAAAGTATATGTACTTTAAATAAATTATTTAAATATATTTTTTACATATATAAAGTTTGTTTTAAAGCTATTGTTCAAAGCCTTTGTATTTTAATAAGCCTTCTCCAAGATCAATGCAAATGAATTGTGCTGCCATCTTTGGAGTTCTTTTAAACTATATGTTCGTGGACGTTTATATGTTCGTGGCCAATCCTTTCGACAATGAGATGTCGGAAACTACAGGTCTAGAAAGATGACGTTTTCACTGATCGATTACAAATTTTCCATAGATTGTCCACTTCTAATTGAATATTTAAAAAAACACGGCCATTATTTCTTTATTACATTTTCACGGGTACTCTAGAAGTGTTGAAATTAAAAAAAAAAAAAAAGATCATATCATACGCATTATACATTCCAACACCACATTGTTGTATATACGGGTTGAATATATCTCAGGCCGAATAATACTGAAAAAGGATGGATAACCATTTCTACAGTAAAAGATGAATCTTCATTTTTGGAGTGTTTTGCCCAATGAACACCATATATAACTGACATTATAATTAATTATGTATGTAACGTATTTGCTTATTACATACTGCATGCAAGAAGAAAGAAAACACTGGTCATACATGACTTAGAAACTCTAACCGGAAGTATGCTTGAATTTTGCAAACGGTGAAAGATATTGAGAAAAAAAATAATCGATAAAATCTCCCCTTTGTGATACTCCTTGCCGATTTTTTAAAAAAATCAAGACGTCTTTCACTTGTGTCTAAAGGAAGATGTGCAGATGTTGTGGGAAATGATTAGGAGATTTATGCTCATATGCGAATGATGCGCTTTGTAGAGAGCGCAGGTTCAGCTAGTATACTAAAATTTTAGAAAAGTTTGTATTTTTGTGAACAATCCTTTCAACAATGAGATCTCGAAAACCACAAGTGCTAGAAACATGCCATTTTCGCTAGTCGGTTCCGAGTTGTGTGTAAATTTGCCAGTTTTCATTCAAATTGTTTTTTTTTTTTAACTTGTCTTTATTTTTCTATTCCACATGTAACGGTGTTCGAGTCCTAGTTCGGGGGCGGAATTTGTAATGCTGGGGGAATCAAATTTATGACAAGATAAATTTGATTTCCAGTCTTAGTTGTGAAATTTTATTTGAATAATTTCATAAAAATTATGTTCGGGTTCGCCAAATACTATTTATGAATATGCAAATTGTTTTTGCATATTTACTCGCCGCCCTGGTAAGATATAACATGCCTAAAAAGCAGAAAACTGAAGATACGTGCGTTGATTCATGAAAGCCTGATTTACACCGCACGAGGCTCGATCTTTATAATCCTATTTTCCCCATACGGTACTCCAGAGTGCTAGGAAAATAGGTGCGTAGTTAATTAGAAACATATTTCAAAAGAATATTCACTTGCTGCATGGCTGAAATAAAATCACTATTGTAGTTTTATTGGGAAACAGCTGTACTGGCCGTCACTTCGCTAAGCAATAAAATTGTTGCATAAATTAATTTAATCATCAGACTAAAAGAATTTATGCAAATGTAGAATGGAAAAATTTACTATAAATACTAATAACTGTATCTGTGAGGGTCAGCTCAGCTAGGTTCCCAATTATTTCGAAATAATATACGAAAATTCTCTAATTGGCCTAGAATAGGTTGGGAAATTTGAATTGTTTTTGAAATGACACTTTAACAAAATTTAAGTAACAGTGATAAATTTTTAATTATCCAAACTTGCAATAAAATTTAAATTGAACAACAATAAAAAAAATGAAATGACATGATCATTTTAAGTTGAAATAAATTGAGACAAATGTCACTAAAATAAAATAAAGATGAAATATGGAATACGTTGACTGAAGAATCTGAAGGATTCTTATTTTCTTTACGTTGTTTAAAAATAGGTCTTAGGCAATACTTTCAAATTACAAAGATTTGAATTTAGTGAGCGGTTTACCTTTCTTTTGTAACTGCTTATTATATAAATTACAAACAATATTTTCTATTTTCCACTTTTTAAAGATGAATATTCTAGATATTCCAAAAAAATTAAATGTACATGGTATCATTGTTTCATCTTTCTGATATAACCTTTTGTGTGTGATTTATTTAGTCCAGAAGACAATATTTTATTCATCAAGCACAGAAGGAGAAAGTAATAAAAAAAGGTATGCTTGAGAAATAGATCATTGACGAAGGTGGGAAAATTAGATGATTTTGAATGCTAGCAAGATGACTATTATTTAGATTAATTAAAGATGAAAAGATAGTGAAAGCTTTGATTTGAGCAGTGCACTGATTTGACTTTAACTGTCTACTTTAAATTGAAAATTCTCAACACATATGTATAGATCTAAGATAATAATAATATCCAATAATAAGAAAAATACCTTGTAATATAAAAACAAACAATCATATATACTTGGACACATATACTAGATAGTCATATGATATATACACAATGATTACTAGAACACATATATAGATATCTGAGTTTATACTTAACTTGGCCAATATTCCTTTCTAAATGTCGGTACCTTATATTTGTTTATTTTACTTTGCGCAATATTTTACTTCATAATTATGAAGATCTGTCTGTGCGGCGTTTGCGCAGACAGATGTCTTTTTTTTTATGTTTAGTTGCTTATTTACGAGTTAATTTTGTCTTAATGATATTTTTCTCTATTTACATGCTTAGGGCAAGAATTATACTCTATGCCTTTCAATTTAGGTACACCCTGTCAATACAAATGAAAATACCTATATCTAGCAAACAGATTACACTCGTCTTCTAACTGACAATTACGAGCTTTCTGGGTATGTACTTGGTAAATAAAAAAATATTTTGATAGAAATACATGAAAACATAAAGATCATTCATCCAATTAATACTTGAATAGTAATGCTTTTCTGACACATTAATCTCATCATGTAATAACCTAACTTTTTATACTGTCACAAAATTTTCTACATATAATATCTTTAAATGAGCAAACAACGCTAACATTTAGAATATAAGGAGATAATTTTCAGAATCTAACACTAATTAGCTGTGTGAATATAAATGGTTAAAATGACAAAAGTTAATCACAAATAAATTTTAAAATATCGATTTCAGTTATAGTTTCTTTAAAAAAAAATAATAATAAAAGATAACTGTTCAGTCCGTCAAGGCCGGATTACCACGATTCAATTCTCGTTTCGATACATTAGTGAATTTGGCCAAGGTAAGAGGATGCGCTCGCCCACGGTAATGTGGCAACAAATTCCAAATTGAAAATTTAATATAAAGGTTTTGTCCTACCTTCCAGTGGATTCCCATGTTGAAGCTTAGTTTTCAATAGTTTCTACCACTTTTATTCACCTCTGGTCGACCACTTACAACACTCAAGTTCCTGTGTTCATGTGACTGCAGCATCCCGTTCGACTCCCGAGATGTGTATGGTCACCCGCCGATCTCTGACTCTCTCCTCCTTAGGCCTTTGGCTCTCTCTGGATGTTTAGGACGTCATCATCGAACTGAAGCATCCAAATTCCTCCTCATATCTAGGCGTCTCGGCGTCTCTTCATAGGTTGTCTCGGTCAAAGTGATTATAGAAGTCCAATATTGGTGAATCCAACTGATACACTGATTAACAAATTATGTATCCGTAAACTGATTAACAAATAATGTATCCGTATATATATGTTGATCACAATTATCACAATTGGTCACAGTCACAAATCAAACTTTAGTTGCACTCTGTTATAAGTCGATATAAATGCAAAATAGATTATAGTTGTAAGAACGTTCGGAATTTGATTTAATTGTATCAGTGTTTTTATGAGTGAACTCGTTGCGGCACTACTGTGTGTTTAGCACTTCATTGTATATGGTTGTTCAACACGATAAAAAAAAAAGTAGTGAATAAAATTGTGTATGTGTGTGTGTGAGTTCGGTATGCGTGTTGTCGGTGTCACTTCTCAAACTTAACTGCCCTTTCTTTTAGTATCTTGCAACCGTCTTTCTATTTAAAAAAGTAACGTATGTTCTCCCAATTCCAGTTTTAAAATTTTAAAATTTGCCAAAATAGGTTGTTGTTTGTACGTTGCCTTTTCTTTCTTCCTAAAATGTTAAAATGTGCTAATGGACTTCTAGCTTGCAATATCGTGCCGGTGTGGTTCCTTCGGTTTTATCATGCGCTTGCGAATATACCTCTTTTCTACGATAGCTATTGTGAAGATTCTCTTTCTAGACAAACTGTCTAGCTTTACAATGGAACTTGAGTGTGTCTCCTGGCTGTGGGTGGTCGTGGTGAATAAAGACTTTTAAAGAGTTCCGTTGCTGAGGTGTCTCATTTACCGCTGAAAGGGTGGATACCGTTGGAAAGCAAATAAAAAAATACGCGTTTGAAGGAAAACAGAAATATAGATTCTTCATTTTAAAAGAAAAATGATGTCTCAAAATATGCATTAAAGAATATACTAATGAATGATTTACTAATTAATTGGGTCACAATAGCAACTGTCACACACAATTTAAGCGTCGTTTTGGTCCTATTAGTTTAATATTGCAACTAGGTAGATACCCTTGCGAAAGACAACCAGTAGAGAAGCTACATAGAGCGAGTTGATGGACTTTTCAGGCGCTTTGCTGAATGACAAAACCTATTGCAAGCTGGCAACATCGAAGGCTTGTGGACCCACAATGAAGCGACTCGGATATGCAATTATAAGAAAAAAGTATTTGCATTTGGTATCATCTATTACTTATCCAAGTTTGCCACAAACTTATCCCAACATTCTATATAATTAAAATATGTTTGTCTATAGCAATTCAATCCCTTTGAGTCTTCCTATCCTTTACTTATATCCGTAAAAGGACTTGTACAGATATAATGAGAAGTGAGAAGGAGATTCATGCTCATATTAGAACTGTGCGCTGTGTAAATAGCGTAGGTTCAGCTAGATAAATAATAATTTCCTTTACGTGGTTGTGTATCATCTTTCAACGAGACATGGGTGGCCAGTTTTTTTTTTTTTTTTTTTTTTTTTTTAACAAGACTTTACCTGTCTTTTATTTTGCTTAGGTTGTTAGGTATAACAGAGCTGTATAATATTCTGTGCTGCCGTAGTATTTTGACTAAAGACACAACTCCAAAGACATCAGGTCAAGAATTAGGATTTTGGGCTTTCGGCATTTATGGCCATGTTAGTCCATCACATATGAGGGGTGATGTCTCTCGACGATCACACTACTTTGAAAATTGGGTAGGAAGAAAGGGGACGCGGCAGAAGTCCTAAATGGCAGAAGTCCTAAAATGCAGAAGTCCTAAACGGCATTAGACCTAAAATGCACAAGTCCTAAAAATTATTTCGCGGCACAAGTCCTAAATGGCAGAAGTCCTAAATGGCAGAAGTCCTAAAGTGCAGAAGTCCTAAAGTGCAGAAGTCCTAAAATGCAGAAGTCCTAAAAGGCAGAAGTCCTAAAAATCATACCGAGGCAGAAGTCCTAAAGTGCAGAAGTCCTAATGTGCAGAAGTCCTAAAGTGCAGAAGTCCTAAAAATCTCTTGTGGCGCTACCATCGCGTCCGTAAGAAGAATACTGTCAATCTGTTAGTCAAGTTTTAGATATACTGTTTCATATTACAGAGCCTTAGTTCTTACAAGTTATTTGTATAAATACATATTCTATCGTTCTGAAATAATAAATAAATAAATAAATAAATGAAGCCTATTGTCCTTTCTTACTCTTTCCATGATATATTTCTATGTTGACAAAATTTTAACTTTCTACCAAATGTGATCTCTATTTCCACACCATTGACTTCATATTAGTAACATAATATTGTGTTTTAGTTATGTACGTCATAAATTTTGCTTTCCTTGTGTTGTTTTGAAGTAAATTATTTTTACACATATATTTCTTGTACAGAAGTCTTTCTGTAGCAAATAATTGTCATATTCGTAATTAACTACTCCTGGGATACGGCTGTTTCGGTGTAGGACGTTTTGGTGCAGGGCGTTTCGGTGTACGGATTGCTCGGTGTAAGGACGTTTAGGTGTGAGGCTGGTTCGGTGTAAAAGTTCTAATGTTTACACCGAAACGTCCACTCTTCAAAATGAAAATTATTCGTTAGGGAGAAATAAATTCATGAAGTAGAATATATAAATTAATAAATAAAATAAAAATTAAATGTTTCTGTAATTGGCAAGGGTTACTTATTTATAGTGAGTCCCCTCGCTTCACTCTATGTCAGAACTTCTTATATCCTCAAATGTTATAATTATTAATTGATTGGGAAAACGTTTTACGGTAATGATATATAGTAAAAAAGTGTGTGATGCATAAATATTGTGTACACCACACACACCTTATTACGGCAATAACTGTGCACAAATCGCAAAATGCTGCACAATCTTTGAAAGAAAATTTTCAAACACAGATGGTTTTTCTTCCAATAACCGCTTTTATATCATGCATACCCAATAAGATTAGCAAATCTAGGAAAAGAAAACTGATTATGAATCAGTGATGAGATCTTAGTTATATTATTACGGAAATGTAAATTCATGTTATAGTTGTAGAGAAGGACAGTGTCAGAAAAATGTCTCAAGAAAATTTTTAACGGCCTAAAGAACACAACAAGAGGCTGAATCCTACCAGTTGTTCCTGCAGAAATTGTTTCTATTATGAGTTACTCTTTTGTTCTTAAAATAGGTCAAAGTTGAATTGTGACCACTCCACGAAACTAATAACAAAATGGACTTTGCATTAGACGCTTGAAGAAAAATCTCTTGGAACCATGATCTCACAAGACTTGATGTTAATTTTTCCGGATTTGATGCTTTTACAAGGATATCTTCAAATTTAAAGAGGTTGTGTTGGACTATAAGACCAAATGTTCCATTGTTTTCCTACAAAACAATTAAAAGTGGTGATAACAAAACACTATTTGCAGAAATTGAAGGCTGTATGATGTAGCTACGAGTCATAGAATTTACTGACTGTACCACCCTTTCTACTGCTTGTGTCCCTGTAAACACTAGAGTACGTCCCGTCTGCATTTAAAAATTAAACCTATTGATCAGAGTTATAAATATTTAATTTTCCAATATGTGTTGCTTCACATTCGCGACAAGTGCATTGGCATTGGCTTCTAGCTTTTTGGCTATAGATTTAATCAAACGTCCTGTTAAAATAAGTACAAAAAGGGGTTTCAAATCAGTCTGCACCTTCTCTCAGTAGCCCCTGCCAATTATAATTGTTCTTGGCTAAATGCAGAACATTTCAAACCAGAAGACTTTGTAATTGTAATCATCATATTGGATCCACCAATTTGAATTTTGTAATTTCAACGTCAGGTTCTGAATCACCTGTCCTAAAACCTCCTTGACAGTAAGCTGGTCGTATCATTTAATCTTCTATTTTAATGATTGCTTTCTGTTTATGTTTGGAGGCCACCTCTAACGTTCAAAGAGTGGTTTCTACCCTTAAACCCGCACCATTGCCAAAAATAAAATTAAAAAAAGTGACGATTATTTTTTTGATATTCTACAAGTATGCAAAGTTTCATTCAAATCAGTAAATTATACTTCCATAAGTCTCCTTGTTAGTGCTGTTCAAATGGAAAAAATAAGTTAATTGGCGGATATGAAGTCAGAACAAAGAAAAAATACGCCGGTGTTACGAAAAGACTGAACAACGTTTGTGAAAATTACAAATCTGACGATGTGATTACAGTCTTAAAAGGAATTGTGTACAATTTTAGATTCTTAGTTGAGTGATTCTATGTAATTATATTTTTTTCAACAAAATTCCTTTGAGTTGAGATGAGTTGATTCTGAGTTTAACGTCCCGTTCAGGAGTGAGGCTATATGAGACGTCCACATACTGATTAACGTGGAATCCGAACCACATGAGCTCTCACCGGAAATCGAACCCGGGTCTCCCACGCCAAAAATTCCTTTGAGGTATTATTCAGTTTGTATATATTATTACTGTGTCTTAGGAACTTTGTACAATATATTTATTTCAATTTAGAAATAATGCTGAATATTTTGCAGAAAATTTGATTATTATTCTATAAAACTCACCTATGGACATCTCTGAATAGAAATTATTGTTGCGAATGGATTGGTGTTGTATTATCATCCTGTCTCAATAACAATGAGACTCAATAACAATGTTAATCAGTTTACACTATTCCAGAGTGGCTACACTATGACACTTCATGCCTGTTCATTACAAGCATATGATTAATGCAATCAAATATTAGGCTATACACCGAAACGTCCTTTACAGCAAGTGTCCTTACACCAAACCGTCCTTACACCGTAGCGTCCGTACACCGAAACATCCTACAGCGAAACATCCTACACCGAAACGTCCTACACCGAAATATCCTAAACTCTTACTCGTTATCATTATTAATAATAATTTTAGTGTTACTAACATAGTTGTTACCGTTGGAATTAAATACGTTCATATTGGTATTGTGGCAACTACTTAGTACTGAAATGCTTTATCGAATATTTAAGTCTGTAGTTTGTAGCAGGGTGGCCATAGAAGTTAATGGCTTATAGCCCATATTGCCTCACTGAAATTTTAGAGGATCTTTGAAAAGCATCTTAATTGAAATTAATGAGAAATATATATTTAAAATACATTTATTTAATACAAGAACATTACGTTTAATCAATTCCGCAACCATGGTTGAGGAAGGGATGTCTTAAAGTACGAACCATTGAAATAGTGCAGAAGCAATAGCTGAGTTTTTTATAAACATATAAATAAATGAAAGTATACTAGAATGTAACTAACAAGACTGGAAATGAAAGAATGTAACTCTCTCTCTCTCTCTCTCTCTCTCTCTCTCTCTATATATATATATATATATATATATATATATATATATATATATATATATATATATATATATATATATATATATATATATATATATAAAATGAAAGTAACTATATTTGTAACTTAACAACACTTGAACCACCAGACTGATCTCGACAAAAACTTTCAACATAGATGAGGTTCGGGCCTGAGATGGTTTTATCATTTCACTTTGAAGGTGCAACTTGGAGGAAGGAAGTGCGGATATATATTAAAAATTATCGATCTTAGTGTCGAACCCATAGTTTTCGGGGCTGCTGAGATGAACACTGACATCTCCGATGAAGCTTAAATTCTAATTCAGCACTGCAACTTGGAGGAAGGAGAGGAAGATGTATAAAATGATCGAAAATGACCGCTATAAGTGTCGAATCCATAGTTTTTGGGGTCGCTGAGGTGAATAGTTACACTTTCGATGCCGTTTAAATTCAAATTTACTCCCGCAAATTGAGGGAGGTATATAAAAATGATGCAAAATAATTGATATTAGTGTGAATCCATAGTTTTCGAAGTCGCTGAGGTGAACAGTGACACTTTCGATGCTGTTTAAAAAATTTTAATTTGTCCCCGCAAATTGAGGGAAGGGGTGGTATATTAAAATGTTGGACAATAATCGATATTAGTGTGAATCCATAGTTTTCAGGGCCACTGAGATAAATAGTAACATTTCCGATGCAGTTTAAATCCAAATTCAACGCCGAAACTTTAGGGAGGGGGAAGGGGGTGATATATAAAAAATGATCAAAAATGACTGATATTAGTGTTGAATCTATAGTTTTTAGGATTGCTGAGATAAGCAGTGACACTTCTAATGCCGTTTAAACCCAAATTAAGCGCCGTGACCTGGGGACAGAGGAGAGGGGTATATATATGAAATAGTATATATATATATATATATATATATATATATATATATATATATATATGTGTGTGTGTGTGTGTGTGTGTGTGTGTGACCGATATTATAGTCGAATACATCGTTTTTGGGGTTGCTTTGATGAACAGTAACACTTCCGATGCCGTTTACATCCAAATTCATCTCCGCAACTTGGAGGCGGAGAGCTATATAAAAATGATCGAAAATGACCGATATTAGTGTCGAATCCATAGTTTTTAGAGTCGGTGAAATGAACAGTAACACTTCCGATGCACTTTAAATCCAAATGCATCCCCGCAACTTGGAGGCGGATATATATATGATCCAAAATGATCTATCCTAGTGTTGAATTCATGGTTTTTGGGGTCCGGAGAAGTGAACCAGTGACACTTCCGATGACATTTAAATCCAAATTCAGCACCGCAACTTGTGGCGGAAGAAGATGTGGGGTATATAAAATGGTCGAAAATTGTCGATAGTGTCGAATCCATACTTTTCTGGGTGGCTGAGATGAACAGTGATACTTCCGATGCCGTTTAAATCCAAATTCAGCCCCCATTATTACTCCTAAAGGGAGAGGATGACATGTAATAGTAAGTGAAAATGACTGATACTAGTGTCAAACTCATAGTTTTGGGGTCCCTAAGTTCACTGGTGACAGTGTTGATGCTCCTTGTACCGAAAATGAAACTATTCTCCCCGTATGAAGAACGGGTAATCTGCTAGTTTTTAAGAATAACGAACGGAAGTTTCACATGTTATATTCTTTAATATATTTGTCGCTGCTCAAATTTACGCACTTATGCGGTGTATGTGTGTATATGTAAAGAAAATCGTTTCTCTTTTTGAGTTCTTCGAAAAGTATACAAATAATAAAGAGGTATTTTTTATCAGAAAACTAAAAAGTAAAATTAAAAGATGTTGCTTTAACTATTTTTCCTGCTAGCGAAATACGTTGTATGTATAGATGCTGCAGACACGTTACAGCAAATAAGATTAGCATCAGGCGAATAAATAGTTTTTAAATTACATTATCCGGGTTTTGCCAATATTTCCGAACAAAAGATTTTTTCCAGTGGGTTCAAAATTTACAAAAATTTACACAGCACAAGGAAGATTGAATTTTTGGCGGGCTTATTTTTGCACGTAGAAAATTGAAATTTTGCACAAACATTCAGTCCACCGAGTAGTATTTACCAGATTTTTTCTTCAGATTTCTGCGTTAAAACCAGAAGGGGGGATCCAGAGGGTCAAAAAGTTGAAAAAAAGCATATTTTTACCCAAAAATCCCGTTTTCCCTCATTTTCCTGCCTTAGATACATGATGGAGACAAGTGAATGGTACCGCCTGAAAGGCAGTTCTATTCTGAAGAGAATCATGTGCGACACATGGCCCTAGGGTAATTAGGGAAGTGTCAGGGAATTTTTACCAAAATATACTTCTGTATAGGGGAATTTTGGACATTTTCAGTATTTTTTTTGCGGGCTTATTTTTGCACGTAGAAGATTGAAATTGTGCACAAACATTCAGTCCACCGAGTAGTATCTACCAGATTTTTTAAAATCAGATTTCTGCGTTAAAACAGTGGGGTACAGAGGGGCTAAACCTTGAAAAAGGGAAATTTTTACCAAAAAATCCCTTTCACGAGGTTTTCCCGCCTTAGATATATAATGGGGACAAGTGGATGGCACGCCTGAAAGGCAGTTCTATTCTGAAGAGAATGATGGGCGAAACATGACGCTAGGGTAATTAGGGATGTATCAGGGAATGTTTAAAAATTTCTCTCTGTATACGGGAATATTGGACATTGTCGGTATTTTTTTTTTTTTTGGCAGGCTTACTTTTGCACCTGGAAAATTGGAATTGTGCATAAACATTCAGCCTACCGAGTAGTATTTACCAGATTTTTTTCAGATCTCTGCGTTAAAATAGGGGGGGTCCAGGGAGAGCTAAAATTTGAAAAAAGGATATTTAGACCCAAAAAATCCCGTTTTTCCTCATTTTCCCGCCTTAGATACATGATGGAGACACGTGAGTCATACCGCCTGAAAGGCAGTTCTATTCTGAAGAGAATGATGGGCGAAACATGACCCTAGGCTAATTAGGGATATCTCAGGAAATTTTTTACCTGAGATTATGGTGTTTTACGGTAATTTGGGGCATGGTGGGAATTCCTGATAAAATTTCTCTCGTCCTTGGTATTCAAGATAGAAACTTGAAATTTGGCACACACATTCAGTGTACCAAGTACTATTTCTCAGATTTTTTTAGATGGCTACGTTCACACAGGGGGGGCCAGGGGGGCCCAAAGTTTGAGAAAAAAAATTCCCTCCGAAATTTTCACTTTGACATTTTTTCCCGCTTCTGGTATATTGTATGAGCATGTAAGTGGTACTATTTGAAAGCCAGCTCTATTCTGAAGAGAATGAGGTATGAACCATGATCCTAGCATAAACAGTGACGATGCAGTAGCTGCTTGACTGAAAGTCTAAAAAATAGCCCAAAAACACAAGATCCCAAAAGGGTTAATGGTCACCTGGCAATACATTCGGTCGCAGACAAAACCCACCCAAAAGCTTTAATGTCTAGAACAAAAGTCTACTAGATACATATTTTATGATTAAACATTAAATACACACTCTATGTACGAAAACGATGTATACATTAAAAGCTCAATAAATTTAAAATTGAAAGGACAATTAAGTTTTTCAGTATAATTACTAGTTGATATGTAAAAGCGTAAAAATGAAATGAAATCTTTGAGTTTAACGTCTTAAGGTTATGCCGGATAGGCTAAAGGAGACGGTGATGATGAGAAATGAAGAAAATGAAGTAAGTGGGGGAAAACAGAAGAACCCCGAGGAAACACACGCACACGGTGTTTGTCCACCACAAAGTTCACATGGCAGGAGTCGAGATCGAACCCGGGCCCAATGCACCAGAGGTGAACTCTCTATCACTGAGCCGCCGAAGCCCGATGTATAAGCGGAAAAAATAAACATATGTAACGATCACCTACGATCAGGACAGTATACAATGTGAGAATGAAAAAAAAATCCAATATTAAACAAAATAAAGCTGTGTTTTCCTACAAGTTAACAAGAAACCGTTGGAAAAGTTTCCGTGGCTGCATTAAGACATGGAACACAAGCTAAAAATTAACTTCCCAAGTAAAATTTATTTACAGAAAGTAGTTCGTGACCTGAAAAACCAAGAACAGTAAGGAGTATTTAAACTTCGGGTTTTGAGGTCACGGAGGTCTTTCTCGGAGGGTCCTACTGCACGTTTGCCGAGGAGTTCTTGATTAACAAGCTGCCTCGATTTCGGAAGAGAGAGGCCCAGAGTTCAATTCAGTTTTATTCAGCTCCATAAGCCACGCAAAGAGTTTGCTGTGGGCTGTGACTGTTGCCTACCTCAGAGGTCCTGAGATCCATACCGTTCTATATAGCTACGCAAAGAGGTTTGCTGTGGACTACCACTGATGCTCTCTTTAGAGGTCAAAAGTTCGATGCCGACTACGTAGCCACACAAAGAGGTTTGTAGTGGGCTCAAACCTGATCGCTACTCTAGGCTTGGAAGAGAAAGACGTGATGCATCTAGTGAATTGTAGTGCCTATAATTAGTATGCAATTAAAACAGTTATCGTGGGATATAAAAAGAACACGAGAAGCTGACTTCCAATACGAGGCCGAAACGTGTAAGTAGCCAGTAATGAAATTTAATGCATAAATGATAGATTCACTCTTAAAACAGTTCTAAGCGATATAGCCCAAGGCTTATCTTATGCCTGGCGTGTTATTTCAAATCATTTTGCTAATATGATAATCTTTGTAAGTCAAACAAAATATATATTATTTTAAACTCTGTTAAACTAACTTTTGTGACACACAGAGTTTGACCCTGGTTTAGCAGATACGCAGTAGTGACCAACAGATTCCCTTTTGTTGTATGTATATCTTATGTAAATAAACAATCATCATCATTATATATTTTCTCCCTTATTCCATTTTGCAATTGTTAAATAAGATTAACAAAAGTTTGTAAGAACTAATAGCGTTATATTAACAAAGGTTCACCAAGTAGTTTATAAAATAATTTCGTCCTTATTTGATGGAATTGCAGGGGCTTATCGCCCATCCTTGTTAGGAAGAAGAAGCATATACAGTTTATTGCATTGCAGATAGCATACCCTACAGGGAAATTAAATTATAGGTCACACTCTATCACTGTACTACAACACCAAACTAGTAATATTCCAAGACAAGAACCATTGTCTTGTTCTACAAATAACACTAGACTAGCAAGTGATAACACAATACGTGTACAGAAACCAATACATAGTCATTCAGGGAGTAGCCAGCAAGTTATTCTAGAAGGCCTTGATTTTTACAAACTAAAAACAAATCTAAAGTTTCTTTCAAGATTATGAAACAATTAATAACGCATAGATACATACGTATTTCAGAAGTGCATATTATTATTATTATTATTATTATTATTATTATTATTATTATTATTATTATTATTATTATTATTATTATTAGTAGTAGTAGTAGTAGTAGTAGTAGAATTAGTAGTAGTATATTTCATATATGCTACATTTCTGAAACTTGAGTCTTGAGAGTACGTGAAGTTAAAATCAAAGGTTATGTTACGGACGGCAAATGATGCCTTAACACCAAAAACACATTCCTGGCCGGGTCCGGGGGTTAGTCTGTTTTATGTTTACTAAACGTGTTTAATAATTACAGCAAATGAAGGATGTTTGTAATAGAATGTGAAAGAATACAGTTTTAAAAGAATTAAACTACGTCAACATGTTAAAATAATTAAAAGAACCTAATTAATTAGCCACTTTGTACTCTCATTTGCTTAACTGGAATAACCGAGGCCTACAGGAAAAGAGTTTTCTGCCCAAATCTTATAAGCAGTGGGATATTTTAATATTATAGAAATTGACCCTCCTTCCCCTTAGAAGTGTAATTTTCAAGATACTGAAACATATAGTATTTTATTACTTTTAGTTAAAAGTTCAAATACCGAGTTTCACGCATCTAGCTTAAACAAATCCTTCCTTAATTTATTTACATATTTTCTGAGTAAGTAATGGGGAATTCGAACATAAAAAAAGTGCTCCCTTTGCTCTTTCCTTTTTATGTGTTCAATTTTCAGTTTTTTTTAACAGGAAAGATTATATGCCAAGTTTCATTTTACTAGCTTCAGAAACTTGCGAGATACACTACCCTTTAAAAAAATCTTGCCCCACCCGTTTTACGATAATTATTTCCAAAAATTCTTTCTTATGTCCTGCTTTCATAAGAAAATTATATTTTATAATTAAAATTTAACGACTCTACTTGTAGTAGTATGCCCAAAAAATCAGTCATCTTTACTCTTTTATATAAGAGTACAGAAGATAAATACAGTCAAACAAATGGATTTCCATGAACAGTTTCCGATTTCTTATAACTACCTGATTCGTACATTTCCCACAAGCTGTGATTTTAAATTTACGCTCTGTCAAGGTCCAGGTTTCAAAAAGGAACTAACTGGAAATATAATAATATTATGTATTTGTGTACATGTGTAATATGTATAAATTTATTGTCTTATTGAAGCTTTCGTAATCTGGAAATAAACTTTTGATTTGCTTTTAATATATAAAAATCATGCTCCCCTAGAAAAATTTGCAGGCTACACCCCTAAATGACTATGTAGTAATTTCTGCAAAAATGGCACAGGACCTAAAATTTAGGTCTAATGCCTATATTTTTAGGACTTGTGCCATTTAAGACTTATTAATGTCACCCACTGTATTGCATAATAAATGTTCTTTGCTCAATTTTAAATTTACTGCGTTCTTTATGTATACAGTTGGTATTTAATGTTCACTCGTGAAATGTCTAGTGAGTTTTTGTCCTAATTAAGTAAACTTTGGTGGATTTTAGTCCTACTCTTAATAAAAATACGCTCCGCACAGTATATATTGCAATTCTGAATGTTTGCTTGGTTTCAGAAGTCTGGTAAAATATGCTTTTTAAACATTTTTTTATTATTTATTTATTTATTTATTTATTTATTTTTGTTTTAGGAATTTGTCTTGAGATTCTCGTATCTCCATTCGAAAGAAACGAATTTCTTAACAAATTATGTAATTAATTCTTAGAATGAAATAGGTTGTATTATGTAATTCGTGTATAAGTGCAGAACAGATAGTGATAATAACGATTTTAGTAGTACAAATATAGCTGTTACTGTTGGAATTAGATACGTTCGTAACATTATTGCCAACTAGTTGCTGCATCGTCCCAATTTCGTGTGGTGGTGGCGAATTTCAGAACTAAAGCAAGTGAATGATAAAGGCACAAGTCCTAAATGGCAGAAGTCCTAAAAGGCAGAAGTCCTAAAAGGCACAAGTCCTAAAAATCATATCGTGGCAGAAGTCCTAAACGGCAGAAGTCCTAAAAGGCAGAAGTCCTAAAGTGCAGAAGTCCTAAAATGCAGAAGTCCTAAAATGCAGAAGTCCTAAAGTGCAGAAGTCCTAAAATGCAGAAGTCCTAAAATGCAGAAGTCCTAAAGTGCAGAAGTCCTAAAGTGCAGAAGTCCTAAAATTTAGGTCTAGTGCCCATATTTTTAGGACTTCTGCATTTTAGGACTTCTGCACTTTAGGACTTCTGGATGTCACCCGGAAGAAAGGTATGGGGAAGGAAGGAAGTGGTCTGGGACCAGTGTGTTAGGTACCATCCCGGCATTTGCCTGATGTAAATTAGGAAAACCATTCCGGAATGTATGTCTTCAAAATGTTTTTGCCCTTTTTTGACCGATCCCGATACCACTCGCACGAAAGGCGATAGCGACTATGCTACCCGGGACCACATATTAATTCAAGAATTGCAAGAGCCAAAGAGGCATTGAACAAGAAAAGATTACTCCCTATTATTAGTGTGTGCTTGGGCTAAGGAAGGAGCTGGTGAAGTGTTATGTGTAGAATATAGGATAGTATGGTTTTCTGATATTTGACCTAGAAGGGAAGAAAATATGGACAGGAGAAAAGAGGTGGTGTTACAATTATGATAATACGTAAGATGACCATATCTCGGAATCCCTTAACGTTATAAAGATGAAGTTTGGTATTTGAACTTTTTATTTTAAACAATTAAACGCATGTTTCAGCATTTTTTCATATTTGGCCTGGAAAGGGAGGTCAGTTTGATGTACGCTATAGATGAAAATCGTCATTAATTGAAAATTCTAATTATATGTTTAACTTTTTTCAGCTTGTTCACCAACTAACTTCAATTACACAAATATTAATGGTCAAATTTAAATATGGTTACTGCCCTTATCTTAATAATAAACAACAAAGCTTGTATATTTTCACCATATTCACTATATCTTTTACAAATAATTCACAGTTACTGTAGCAAAACATAGATGTCAGTGCTCAAATCTTTATGGTTAAGACTTTGTCCTATTTTGAAATAACTAAATTGAAACAATTCTGCTTTAAAACTGCAATTAATTCGTTATAACAGTTTTAAATCTGCAAATTGCTTGAACAGTATCGCCATCTACTGGCATGAGATAGACAACGCACGTACTGCAGTCTTCGTAATTTAAGGGAAATTTCCCTACTTTAGGGAAATTTCGTAGGTAAAATTTCCAAGGGATTTTAGGATAACCAAAAAAGGGATTTTTCGATAAAACTTGAAAATCCAGGGAAATTCTCGCAATGACTGATTGACTAATCATAAATTTTTCTTTGTTCTTCAGAAATAAGCCAATACAATAGCAATAGTTTCTGTGATCCAAGTAGCATAGTTTGCACCCAGTTTGTGGCTAGGTGTATTTGTGGGTATTTTTTAATTTTAAAAAAATTGAAGGAAAAAGTAATAAATTGAAGCAAAAAACAAATTCATAAACCAAATGTAGTTGGCACTTCTTTTCATAAAGGTAATTTAATTTTATCACATAACTTCTGTCATAGGAATTGGACACTTAATAAACCAGGGAAAATTTGATAAGAAAAGGGAAAATTTTGTCAGTGGAGGAAATTTTTTTAAGAGGCCTCATCACAGCGAAATTAAAATACCGCTAATTTTACCGTAATTATGTGATATCTTCAAATAAATAAAAAATAGAAATGTGGAATAAGAGCGCCCTAGACACTTTTTTTTATTTTTTTTTTAACATGAGATACCGTTATCATGACTCACTTATCTGCTTTCAATTTCCAGCCATTTTGAAAATCGGCATTTATTTTCGCGTTTCAACATGGCTGCAAACGGAAAGCTACTAGGTGACTCGTGATAACGGTACCTCATGCAAAATAATACTGTCTACGGCGCCCTTGTTTCACATTTCGGTACGAACACTGACGTAGTAGAGCGGCGCATCTTAATTATTAAGAATTAGCGTTAGTCATAGTCTGATACATATTCTTTTATAATAAGGATACGGTAAAAATTCAGACGTTCCATCTCATTTCTTCATGTACACTATTTTGAAATAAAAATTTAGTTGTTCGTTCGTAACAGAGGTAAAAATAGATTCCATTGAATCGTGACAGTACATTTCTCTCTCTCTTCTTTTTAACGAGAAGAAACGAGGTTAAATTCAACCAGAAAAAAAAGTATATTTTGAAACAAGTTCACAGTTTTTTTTATATCTCTCAAGCCAGTCTTATCATCAAACTTTTTTCTGTTGTTAGGCCCATATTTTTAATGGAATTTACAGATCTTACAGCATCTGAATTAATCGTAATGTTATAATTTCACACATGTTTAAATTCGCAACTAATAATAGGCGCAATTGGACAAAAAACAAATGCGAATCGTTCTTTTAAGATGATAGTTTACCAAGGTCAGTGGAAAGAAAAGTACTTCAATTTATTTCAGTTCGTTCACTATGAACATTGACCTGCGTTTTACAAATAATAGTCCATTCTTCTCTAAAAATAGAATCGTGAATCTATGTACGATATTTTTCTGCTATTTTTAGCCATTTTAGTGTCATACACGTTATGCGTGATATGAAACTGAAAACGATATCAAAAGACAGAGATTTTTTCTTTTTATTTTGTTGTACTATTTTTAAATATAAGGATATTGGCATAGCAGAGGATTCTGTTATCTAGTGTGACGGAACCAAGAAAACACCAGTGTAAACCTGTCAGGACAATATTATTAATAAGAAATTTATTGAAACAAAGGAAAATACAATAATTTGCATTAGTACACAGTACTTCCAATTGTATACAATTATTAAGTATTATTCTATATATGTTAATTGGGGGGGGGGGAATCCACTGGAAGCATGCTGTGAATCTGTCTATAATTACAGTAGAGCGTCGATTATCCGAAGTTATTGGGGGACATGGGTGTTCGGAAAACTGGTTTGTTCGGATAATGGAACTGTACATGTTTATTTGCCATGCGCGGAGCGCACGCCTCAACTCTAAGCTGGCGCAGCTGTTGCTGTGAACAGCTTTGATACTGCCGCTACTTCTACAGCCAGTGCCAAACCGACAGAAGTGTGCTGATTGTTGAAACACAGCGACTGGCGGCTTGGCCGGTCAGCAGCGCCTTATGAAGGCCCCATTAGAAGCAATGTTCCGCCAGCGGTGGCTCAGTGCGGCGACTACTGTGGGAAACTTGGTTTGGGAGTGAGGGGGATGATGGACGATAGGGTGGTAGAGTAACAGGTGCGAGCGAGTACACAGTTCGGTTAAGCGGTCGTTCGGTCGACCGACGTTCGGATAATCGACGCTCTACTGTACTGTATAAATAAAAATGAAAATTACTGTTTGTTACTTAACTCTTGAACTAATACCTGACCGATCTCGATCAAATTTTTAACATAGGTGAGATTCGGGTCTGGGATGGGTTTTATTATTTTACTTTGACGGCGCAATTTAGGGGAGGGGAATATATATATATATATATATATATATATATATATATATATATATATATATATATATATATATATATATATATATATATATATATAATATGATCGAAAATGATCGATGTTAGTGTCGAATCCATAGTTTTCGGGGTCGCTGAAATGAACATTGACATTTCCGATGCCGATTAAATGAAAAATTGAGCCCCGCAACTTGGAGGGAGAAGATAGGGTCGATATTAAAAAAAAAATAATAATCGAAAATGACCGATATTAATACCGAATCAATAATTTTAGGGGTCGCTGAGACGAACAGTGACATGTAAAAATAATTGGAAATGACCGATATTAGTATCGAATTTATAGTTTTTGTGGTCCTTAAGTTGATTGGTGACAGTTTTGGTGCCCTTTATGTCCAAAAATGAAACTCATTTTTTCTTTCCATACGAAGAAAAGGCATTCTGTTAGTATAACATAAATTCAGATACAATATGCCAATTACGAACAGATAACAAATAAACAAGTAAATAAGAAAGAAAGCGAAAATGCCGAAAGGAAACTGATAATACAGTGGTGCCCCCCCCTTATGTCCATGACGCACCCCCCCAATTGTCTATCCGTAGGTGTTCTTCCATGAAAAAAATCTTCTTTTCGATTAATTTTACCCCCCCCCCCTCAAACATATTTATATGGATTTTTAACCCCCCCACAATATTTCAATGACGCAGTTTGCGTCATAGCCCCCCCTTGTGGGCACCCCTGGATAATACAAATTTCTTATACTCTATAGGTATTTATTACTAGCATCAATTACCCGCTTCACTGGGTTAAATTTAAAAAAAAAAAAAACAACAAAAAAACAGTAATATGTTCCGTTAGTCAGTCTCTCTTTATTATTACTAAAGCGCTGTCTGATATCGGTCATTTTCGATCATTTTTATATTTCTCCCCCCTCCTTCACCCCATGCTATGTGGCTGAATTTGGTTTTAAACGGCATCGGAAGTGTCACTGTTCATCTCAGTGATCCCAAAAACAATGAATTCGGCACTAATATCTGTCATTTTTATAGAACCTTACAATATCTACCCCTCTCCTAAGTTGCACGTCAAAGTTAAAATAATAAAAACCATCCCTGGCCCGAACCGCATCTATGTTGAAAATTTGATCGAGATCGGTCGGGTGGTTTAAGAGATTAAGAGCCACAAACATAGTCACTTTCAATTTTATAATATAGATTTACAGAGAAATCGATATAATTCTAGATTTCCCACACTTAAGAGGCTTCATCCCGGCGAAATTAAAATACCGTTAATTTTACAGTAATTGTATGATATCTTCAAATAGATAAAAGATGATCGAGATGTGGAACAAGAGCGCCCTAGACAATATCATTTTACATGAGATACCGTTAAACGACTTATCTGCTTTCGATTTCGAGCCATTTTGAAAGTCGGTATTTATTTTCGCGTTTCTAAACGGCTGAAAACGGAAAGCCAGTAGGTGACTTGTTATAGCGGTATCTCAAGCAAAATAATATTGTCTAGGGCGCCCTTGTTCCACATTTCAATTATCTTTTATCTATTTGAAGATATCACATAATTACTGTAAAATTAGCGGTATTTTAATTTCGTCAGGATGATGCTCTTAATATTTTTTTTTTTTATATTGGCTGAAACGCCTGTTCTTCGCACGGGAAGAATACGTTAATAATATTGTTCTTCGCAAAAAAAAAAAAAAAAAAAAAAGGTGAATCTATTTCTTTTCTTGGAATATACATTTTATCAAATCATTTCAGAAAAACGCATGTCGGTCCAAGTGCTATGTTCAGGAATTCATTACAAATCGTCCACCTGTTCTCCCTTAATAACGAAACCGACAACCCCGAAGTCCTTGTTATATACTTAGATAAAAATTACAAGTTGCCTCCCTTTCTCCCATTAAAAGCAGAATTTCCGGAAACGCTGCGGCATTTATATTGATTAAGGAGTTTAAATACCACATTTCATATTCCAAACTTGTCTCTAACCATAAAGAATTTCGAGATATAGGCTAATCATCTTATTATATAATTTGCAAACCCACTCTTTTTTAAAATCCGTCTATGATAAACATAAAGAGAAATACTGAAAGAAAATAAATAAAAACAGATTTATGTCTCACGTTTACGCCGTGTGGGCTTAAGGAGACAGTAAGGATGAGAATAAATGAATTGGAATGAAGAAAGTGAGATGAAGTGGGGAAAATCCTGAGAAAACCCATGTCTTCCACAAAGAATATTTGCCGCGAGCTGGGATCGAACCAAGGACTTCACTTAAGCATCAGAGGTGAACGCTTTTCTTCTGAGCTACGGTCCCACCTTAAAAAATTGAAACACGTCTTTAGTTATTTTATATGAAAAGTCCAAATAACAAATATTATGTTTTTAATCTTAATAATTCTCATATATGGACATTTTAGTGTAATAATTCTACTTCCCCCTCCCACACTGAATTTCCAAAAAGTCTTCTTTAGTGGTATCTTACGTCACACATCCTATGTCCTGGCCAAATTTGACATTTTTAGCATAATGGTTTGGCCTTAACGTTGATCAATCAGTCACTCATTAAGGACTTCTTTCATATACAGGGTGTTTCAAAACAACACCGACAACGTTTGGGAGGTGATCCCTGACACCAAGATAAGACAAAAAGTATAGATCAACCTGGGTGCACAAATGCTTCCTTTCGGAATTATAGGCTGCCGAAAAGATGAAAAAAAATGAAATTTAAAGGCCCATAGTTTCCAAACTATGGAACATACCGTAGTCGGGTCAAGACTTCACTTAGGAACTAATATGTGCCCTATCCAAAAATCCATGTTTCACAATCCTGCAGTACTCGCGCAACAATTTTTATAGAAAGAGTTTGGCTACGGGCATATAAATTGAAGTACTCACCAACTACCTCTATAAAAATTGTTGCGGAAGTACCACAGGATTCTGAAACATAGATATTTGGATAGGATACATATTAGTTCCTAAGTGAAGTCTTGACCCGACTACGTTAGGTCCCATAGTTTTGGAGTTATGGGCCTGTAAAGTTCATTTTTTCTTGTTTTCGGCAGTCTATAACTCTGAAAGGAAGCATTTGTGCACCTAGGTTGTCTATACTTTTTGGCTTAGCTTGGTCCCAAATGTTGTCGGTGTTGTTTTGAAACACCCTGTATAAAGTTCTTATCAAAGGAGAATGGTTAGTCCAAAGTTTCCATATCTAATATTGACAGTATTAAAGATTTGAAACGCTAAGAATGAGAATCAGGTAGTGGTTGTATTTCTGTTGCGTAATATTTCTCATATGTTCAACATTTAAAAGTTTTCTATCTTGATTTTATATCCTTAGACCAGCGTTTCTCAACCTGGGGATCGCGAGAGGGTTTCATGGGGTCGCAAAGATAAGCAGAAGAGATAAATATAATTAGAATCTAATACCAGAAAATATTTTTAAATATTATTTTGAATTTTGTTCTGACAGGCATATTTTTATTTTTACACATACTGTTAAAAACAGAAAAAAAAAATCTGAACATTTTGAATAGGTGCAGAGTTGTTTAAATATCAATTTAAATGAAAGAGGTACGATATGAAACTAATGGGAACTGCATATTGAAATACGAGAAAAATACAAATGCAACAAAACCTGCACATTGAAATATAATTAAAATTAAAATTTAATGTGAGCGAATAGTCTTTTTCCTAGCAAGCTGGCCACAATGAAGATAGACTTTTGGTGTGGGATTTTATTTGTTTCCTAAATTTTAAATGTTAACAACTTGGATTTTTAACAGTTTTTGGTGATATTAAACATATGCACAACAATGTACCAAATTTACAACAATATGAGGTAACTCAAAGTGGCAGGCCTCTCGAAAATTAAAATACTCAATAACTTTTTAAACTGTCCAAGTTTTTTTAACCAAAAGTAGAAATCATTTTTTTTATCATATGACTCAAAATTAAGGGAGTTCTGAAGTTTTAAAATTTCCAAACGACCTTCATTTTGAAACAGTAATGTTGCCAACTCCATTTAAAAAAAATTAAAACAGCCAAATAACAATTCAAAAGTTGCTAAATCATGGACTACACTTTATTTTTGTTCAGAAAATAAAATTTGTCTAGAAAAGTCGTGAAATACGTACATTTTTCTTTTTAAAAACTTAATTTTATTTAATTTTATTACTAGAAAAAAAATATGATTATTTTGTCGCTGTCGGGGATTTTAAACGTGAAAAATCACAGTTGAAGGAAGAAAACTAAAAAAAAAAAAAAAAAAAAAACTAAAAAAAAACAGGACCCACAAATACCCGAACCCCCTCGACATTTGTGGGCATTTCCCTCACTCTTTCGAATGGTCTTGCTAAGCATCTAACTTGCTTATTATGTGCTATTGAATTTGCGCATCTAATTCTTCCAGTAAAGATTTCCGTTGAAATGAATAAATAAATTATTTACTATGTAAACACGGCAAACTACAGAAAAGTTAAAAACTATCATTCACAAAATGTATGTATGTTGATGTCAGAATTGAATTCATTGTTATCATGAAGCTGTTATTTTTACGTATGTTTAACTATTAAAAAAAGGAACATAAACCTTATTGTTATATAGATTAAACAATAATAACTAATATTGATTTGATATAAAATATCACTTTTATGTTTGAGGCAGACATAAATATGTTGTTTGAAGTATAAACTCTGCAGCTCGAACTATAAACTCTGCAGCCTATATGTATTATTAATTATATAATACGTGAAATAAAATGGTTGGCAGTGCGGTTTATTTTATGTTTTTTTATTAGATTTCCAAACTATGTTATGCAGAAGTGTCGGAAGTTTTATAAGAACGGCTTTGTCCGTCCGTCCGTTCATCTATCTGTCGACATGTATCAGAGCAAAAATAGTAAAATATCTCGAGAAACCGTTTCTTGCAATGCAATCGATTAAGCGCCCCAAGAATATATTACATCCCCTATATTAATATTTTATTCGTTAGAACCATGAGTGTACTATTTCCAATTTCAAGTTTTATCACCATAGAACAAATATGGTACTAGATAGCAATGACTTGTTTTCTTTATCGAATCAGTGTCTCAAGAGAACACACCATCATCACCTCATTCATCTGCAACACCCTATGGAAACTAAGGATGGCCACAAAGTTCCGGTTCCGGCGGAACCGGTTCCGCAAGGAACCGGTTCTTGGAGATCCGGTTTTCAGAACCGGTTCCGGACCTGGATCCGAAAACCCGGTTCCAGAACCGGATCTTAGGAACCGGTTCCAGACCTGGATCCGAAAACCCGGTTCCAGAACCGGATCTTAGGAACCGGTTCCAGATCTGGATCTGAAAACCCGGTTCCAGAACCGGATCTTAGGAACCGGTTCCAGACCTGGATCTGAAAGCCCCCAAAGACCCGTAAAGAAGGCATAAAGTTCACCTTCAAAAATAATGCAAAGAGGACCATGCGCTTGTGCCTTCCTCGCCCAGACCCGCTTGTGCCCCCAGAAAAAAATTTTGGTCCACCAGTGGGTGTTTAGCCAAATGAGTTGGCCAGTTTGCCTGTTTAACCAATGAGTTTGCCAGTTACCCAGTTTATTTAGCCAAATGAGACAAGCTGCCGCCGCCTGGGCGCCTGCCTGTCGCTTCCACCATTTCATCTAGCATACTGTTCACAGCTTGCCAGCAGCTCGGGTTTAGCGTAGGGATGGTCACAAAGTTTCGGTTCCAGCGGAACCGGTTCTGCGAGGAACCGGTTCTGTTTCAGAACCGGTTCCAGACCTGGATCCGAAGAACCGGTTCTAGACCTGGATCCGAAAAACCGGTTCCAGACCTGGATCCGAAGAACCGGTTCCAGACCTGGATCCGAAAAACCGGATCTTCTAGAACCGGATCCGTTCAGACCCGAAAACCGGTTCCACCGATAATAATTTATTATTATTATTATTATTATTATTATTATTATTATTATTATTAAGTATTCTACCTTTCGGTATGTCCTGGGACTAATGACTTTTCTTTGAAATTTTAGATTTGGCTCTGGAAATATTTCTTCCACATTTCTCAGTCTTCAGCTTCCCAATATTTTCTTCTATTTTTCAAATTATCGATCAATTGTGTTCTTCTTCTTCCTATTCCTCGATCTCTTTCCATCATTCCTTCTATGGCGGTATGAAGAAGACTATTTCTTCACAAAGATGTGTCCAATCTAATTGGCCTTCCTACGAAGGATGCCGGCTAGAAGTGTCTTCTTCCCTCCTATCCGTTTTAAAACATCTTCGTTTGTTGCTCTCTTTGTCCATTTTATCTTCTCCATCTTCCTCCAACACCACATTGCGAAACTCTAAATATTTCTTCTCTAAGTTCCGTAATGTCTAAGTCTCTGAACCATATAGTCCAATGCTCCATATATAGCACTCGACCAACTTCTTCCTATGTCCAATACTAAACCTGCTAGTTAAGAGTGATCGTTTCCTGTTGAATGCTTCTTTGGTGCAGTAAGCGTCTCTTGTCAAAGTACTTCCCAGATACTTGAAATTATCGACCTCTTCAAGTTCGTTTTTGTTCTACTCTTACAAGGAACCCTAGGTATCTATCAGAGCCCGATTTTCACGAAACTTTGTATATAGAGGGAGTACCTCGGGAAACTCGCACAGCCAAAATTGTAGCTGCAGAGTCCAAGACGTTGGGACACTAGGGCCCGAGAAAGATCAAAATTGGATCGTCAGTACATTAAGGACATGGTGAGAAAATGCACGTTTTTCTTTAAAACTAATCATTGTAGCGACACGCAATGAGCATACATGGATACGAGATGATCGATATGATCTGTTAAAAGTTATAAAAAGAATATCCGTCATCTTGAAAGAGACCATGTTGAAACTGGTGTGATTGGTGTAAATCAGAAAAGAGTCATGCGATGCATTAATTTTAACGTAAATAGCCACAAAAACCTGTTGGTGAAGTCTGTTGTTGGATTACATTATTCCTGTGCTTCTGGTCTGTTGGTGAAGTCTGTTGTGGTATTACATTATTCCTGTGCTTTAGGTACAAGATGAGTAAAGTGTATCTTATGACACTCAAGCTGATGTAGATTATGGAGTGCTATGAGTGGGATCAGTGGAACTAGAAACCGAGCGAAATATAATTTTAGCACTACATCATTTGTGTCACAGTCACCATGTAATTGGTGTGGATGTGCTGATATGACGGGTTCAATCTTCATAATAACGCCATGGTTGACATTAACTTGTAACTTTTTATTAGACTTGACTTAATTCGAACAGAAATCAGAACGTCATATCAGTCCACCTATAGTGCTCCATACCCTCCATCTGCTCGAGTGTCATGAGATACTCTTTGCTTATCTTGTACTTAAACCACTCTACCAGAAGCACAGGAATAATGTAGTATCACAACAGACTTCACCAAAAGGTTTTTGTGGCTATTTACGTTAAAATTAATGCATCGCATGACTCTCTTCTCATTTACACCAATCGCACCAGTTTCAACATGGCCTCTTTCAAGGTGGCGGATATTCTTTTTTATAACTTTTAACAGATCATATCGATCATCTCGTATCCATGTATGCTCATTTCGTGTCGCTACAATTATTAGTTTTAAAGAAAAACGTGCATTTTCCCACCATGTCCTTAACGTGCTGACAATCCACTTTTGACCTTTCTCGGGCCCTAGTGTGCCAACGTCTTGGACTCTGCAGCTACAATTTTGGCTGTGCGAGTTTCCCGAGGTACTCCCTCTATATACAAAGTTTCATGAAAATCGGGCTCTGATAGATACCTAGGGTTCCTTGTTAGATAGCTACATTTACAATAATTAAATACGTTTCTACTAGTAATCGAACCCGGGTCTTCCGCGCCAAAGGCAGGTACCCTAATCATATAGCCACGAGGATGCTATGTAATCTAATTGGGGAACTAAACATTACGAACAGAAATTAATTTTAATTTATTTTATGTATTAATTTGTTTAAATCTTCGTTCTCATTAGCTTTGTACGTACACTCATGTCCAAAATTATTGTTGCATATCTATAAATATGTTGTTGTAGGAATATAATTTGATAAAGAATTCACCCGGTATTTCTTATAATGTTAGTATGTGTATAATCGGCAAAGACATGTATGTGGCAAATTTCATGTCAAAAGAGCAGTAAATAAGAACAATAAAACGAAAATAAAATTTTCTCGTCCATTTAGCAACATTTTGTTTTACTCATTCTAATTTTCGTATTTATAATTCATTTCCTATGAAATTTACCACCAATATACATTTCCCGATTGTATATACACATAGTATCAGTATTAAAAGTACCCTGCAAAATCATTATCAAATTATATTCTTACAAGAATACAGTTATAGACATGCGACAATAATTTTGGACATGAGTGTACTTATCAACTAATGATTTTGAATAACAGAACTTATTAATGCTTTGCTCTGTCTGGTTTGCTTTAAATGCTTTGTTTTCTTCCATTTGTCGTTATTCTATGTAGTTCACCATTATATATGATTTCCCGTTGAAGTTTTTTAAACGCAAATACAAAGTAATTAAGGCTTATTTGCTGTTTCCTATTCTCATTTTCATCTTATACATTATGTGTGTTATGTTCATGTTCAGTTGCATTATTTTGCTTGAAAACTACTTTCAGTGTGAGTTCCTGAGATTCTTTCTTGTAGTCTTATTATTTTTGAGTATATATTTTAGTGTTTTTGTACTACACTCTTGTTCATAATGTTAATAATTGTATACTCTCTTATGATTATTGTCTTTGTCCTGTCCAGAACAACTTTGGGAAACCTGTTTTGTTTTTGAATTGTTAAAGTTTATTTTATAAACGGATGAAGAAAGAAATCGTCATTAAGTTTATTTGGAGAAGTAATAATAATGATAATAAAAATATCTGGTATTATTATGGGAAGTTGTAAGAAAGCTGTCACCTCTTCGCTCTGTTTAGGATTTACGGTTAAGTATGAAGGTTAAAGAACAATCTTCCGCATAGGAAACAGGAGAACGCTGGCTTAGTAGTACAGCACTCACTTCCGGTGCGAAGAATGCCCGGTTCTATCCCCGGCTACGCAAGTGTAGGGTGAATATAATTGTATCCATGGGTTTTCTCGCGTTCTCCCGTTTCCTTCCACATTATCACGCCACCAGTTAGGGTACAATAACGCCGTTTGTTTTTTAACTGTTTACAACACAGAAACTAAGCACGTGTCAGCATTCTGCAATGTGTTAGTGCACATTTGGTGTTTTCGCGCGTGAGTTTATTTCCTGTGCTGTAACGTGTGTTTTGTGCAATTTTTGTGTTATCAATTCAGACCAGAATATTGAGAACAGAAAACATAAGTAAAGTTTTTGAAGTACTTTATATTAATATCACTACAGGCGCGTAATGTATAGAAATTTAAACGGTATTTTTTTAATGAAACATAATGGTCAATAATGAGTGTATCGACTGTGTTTACATGAGTCAATTTGTTAGTAGAGAGCAGTGGAACGATGGTATGTTCATTGCGTTGTGTGGCTGCAATAACGCCGAACGCGATTGGCGTTACTGTCTGGATTAAAGCTGTCACACCTCAGAATGCAATATCTGCCTTTCAAGCTACTGGCATATACCCATTCAATCCTTTAGTACTCCCAGAAACAACCTTTGCACCAAGTACCATCTCTTGAGTGTTTCCGACACAAGCTCCTATTGGAACTGTATTGGACAACAATAACCAGCCACTCACTGAAGATATCAACAGTCCCCAGCCGTCAACATCATCTGCATTTATCCGTGATTCTGTAGCTAATGCTACGTCTGAGTCTTCTCATTCTACATCCAGCTATTTCACTGAACTTATTCCAACTTTAAAAATTAACAGATCTCTTCCTGGAAGGAACAGATCAAAAAACGTCCAAGCAGTGGTAGTGAGTGACTAGAAGTCTAACAAAGATGCTAACGTGAAATATAAAAGGGTCAACTTTGCAAGCGGATGGATGAAAGATTTATAAAAATAATGGCGGAGGTAAAAGTTCAAAAACGTGGTATCGCAAAGATAGATCCTACTATTGCGTCACTTGCAAATTGTACAATTACGATAATACTGGCAAAACTATTGATTGGTTGCAATGTGCAGCCTATAGAGGGTGGTATCACGAAACATGTGATGACATATTCTCTCTTACTGGACACTGCTCTTCTTGTTCCAACTAATTACACTTGTTCCAGCGTATTTCAATTAATTGGTTTCATGCTAATATGAATAATGATAACCTGGCGCTATTGAATCTATAGTGTATGCAATATTGCAATTTTACTTTGCGCTACATTTTTGTGTATTACTTGTATTACA
Source organism: Thermobia domestica (assembly GCF_964235325.1). Taxonomy (NCBI): domain Eukaryota; kingdom Metazoa; phylum Arthropoda; class Insecta; order Zygentoma; family Lepismatidae; genus Thermobia; species Thermobia domestica. The sequence continues at coordinate 37,472,908 of NC_137462.1, read as the reverse complement.
TATATTTTTTCCAGGTTCTTTGCACTATGTTGTAATCAGTGAAGACCAAACTACTAAACAATGCAACATTTATTTTTTTCCCGTCAAATATTAAATGTGAAATCCTCGAAAAACTAAGAATAGTGGTGTTATTGTAGCCAGTTACTCTATATCATAACCACTTTATTAATCATCTGACTTGTTTAGTTTAAAGAGCATAATCATAGGACATGAAGCCAAAGTGCAAAATTAATATTAATAAATCTCTTTACACTGAAATGTACCGACATGAAGAGTTCACATATTTAAAGCATCCATAATTATCAAATTTTGTAATATTAGGAATATTGTTAACCATTAGTTCACTCATAAATTAGGCCTAATGTGAAATATATGTTAATTAGCGCTATATATGAATTACAAAAATTAATTTGCAAGCTTCTGATAACAGTATAATTTTACTCATCCGTAACTAAGTTTTTAATAAGGGGAAATTTTGTTAACAGAAATATTAAGTAGAGGGGTTTCACCTTCATCTCCCAGGATTTCATTTGAACATAGGTTATGAACACCTTTTTCGTAGTCTTTCAGCGAGCGCAGGGTTACGGCCAGTCGAATGGCGCATGTCCAACTGAGTGATTGGCAATAATGCCATTATACAGGGTGTTACAAAAATGTGTCACGGAATTTTGAGAACAGATTCCTCACATCAAAATAAGAAAAAAAGTTCATATGGACCTCTGCTCAAAAGTGGATAGTTTCGGAGTTACAGGGTGCCGAAAGCGTGAAACAAATGAACTTTAAAAGTTCATACTCCACTACTAAGGAACCTATTGTAGTCGGGTCAAGACATCACTGAGGAACTGGTAGATGAACTATCCAAATATCCATGTTTAAGAATGTTCCAGTACTTGCGCACCAATTTTTAGAGAGGTAGGTGGAGAGTGATTAAATACTCCCAAACAGCGTCTCTAAAAAAAGTAATTGTGCAAGTAGCGGAGCTTCTGAAAGATGGGTAGTTCACATACTAGTTCCTCAGTGATGTCTTGATCCGACTACGATCGGTAATATAGTAGTGGAACTATGCTGCCATCCACATTTTTCGAAAATCGAGATATTGGTGCGAGAATGTTCGTAGTACAATTCTGCATCTATCTAAAGTGAAATTGACGTGGTTTGACCAATAGGTAGGGGGTAGTGACGTCACGAGTGTTTATCTTATGTTCAAAACTGTACCTGAAAGTAAGCAAAAAGACCTTAAGTGGCAATTCAGAAGCAAAAATATTTAACTGTATTACCACACAAATGTTAGATCGTGAAAATATATTTAATAAAGTTTTACTGAAATACAACAAATTTGAACGTACAGTCTAAGCCAAAACGCGTTTTACTTATTTTCTCGAAAGTGTGTGAAATGGAGATAAGGTCTTTTCGCTTAGCAGGGCAGTATGGGCCTTTAAAGTTTTTTTTTCAAGTTTTCGGTGTCCTATAATTACGAAATTATGCACTTCCGATCACAGCTCCATACGGACTTTGTTTCTTATTTTGATGTGACGAATTTTGGTAACACCCTGTATATGATTGTCTATCTTTATGTAATTATGCTTTATGCTTTATTTTCTAAAATTATGCTTTATTATGCCTTTAAAATTCGTTTCTTCTGGACCCTTAGACAACCACAACCATGTTCAAGGTACCAACCATAGATGTGTAAAATGCCATAATGCTTTTTATGCTTTTGGGTTGCCCTAATTATTAGTAATACATTTTGTCAGAAATGAGTGTTAAAACATTTAAATGGTTCGTAAAATCTCTGACTTGTAATGTTTTGTGTACATCAGTATTGTATAAGTATTGTTGAGCTATGATCTAAAATATATATATATTTTTTTTTATCTAAAGTAGAAGTTGCACACATCTCCGTTAGATGGCAGCAGACATAATCAAGCGGTTGACATTTACCACACGATATTGAAACTTCTAGTGCGTGATACTTTTTATGGTCTACCGGAATTATTATTATTATTATTATTATTATTATTATTATTATTATTATTATTATTATTATTATTATTATTATTATTAAATTTTCTGTACTATGACTATAATAGATTGTCTGACCACCTTGAACTAGAATTACTTGCAACAAGTATCCAGGAGGCAATGCAAGATCGCAATGGTTATTGAGAAATTAACTGGAAATTAAATTTTTTTTTAAAAAAAGTCAATTTATTTAAAGCAAAATATTATCCCGAATTCCCCACCTCACAAGTCAAGAACAAAAGACCTATTATATGTAAAAGAAAATAAGCAATCACTCCTGAAAGTACTTAACACACAATTCAGTGTTACCTGAAAGTCCAAAGTATACACTCCTTTTTTTTTATCAACAGAAACCATATCATACGCTTTGCAAATTGTAAATGGTACCGGAGAATACCGTAGTGTGTACCTCATATATTATTTTTATAGCTTCATTGTATTCTGACTTACGTTGCTAAATATTTTATAATAATTTTCATCTATGTGATTCAAGTAGAATGTGTATATTCTCATTACAATTACTTTTTATCACTTGCATTTTCATTCAATCTGTTATGTCTACAATATATAGTGTCATAGTGCGCTACTGGCTGCTTCTAACACTACAAATTACAATAAATTAAATTATTATTATTATTATTATTATTATTATTATTATTATTATTATTATTATTATTATTATTGTAGTCTTAGTAGTACACGAAATTACGAATACAAACAAATGCCAAATGACTACATGTTAGAATTCTTACTTGATACTAGAAGCTCGGATTCAATTCTTTGTTGCGGCTTGTAGTTCGTACCCTACATTAAATTGAAATAAAATGAAATGAAATATTTAAATTTTACATCCCACGGCTATTCCGGCTAGGCTAAAGGAGACGATGGTAATGAGAAATGAATGCAATGGTGGAATGAAGAAAGTGAGAGAAACCGGAGAACCCCGAGAAAACCCACGCACTTGGTGTTTGCCCACCACAAACCTCACTTGGCGCGAGCTGAGATCGAACCAAGTACCCCATGCACCAGAAATGAACGCTCTACCAGTGTGCCAACGTGGCCCCCTCATTAAACTGAAGTTCGGTATTGAGGCGATCTGTTAAATTATCAATTCGATGGATACAGTCTAGTCGGCTGCATGAAAGAAAAATTTCTAAGCTCAGAAAACATACCATTTTGTACACATAAGATTTCTATGTCTTGTGTGTTTTTAGGTAGTAGAGCTATCATGGTGATAATTTACTAGGGCCTATATATATAGTTTTATGCGACAGCGCACTGCGTTTTTCGACCTTTAGAATGTACTCTAGAAGATAACAGAAGATATGAATGCATACTAAATATTGAAGAAGACTCAAGCGGATGGTGCAAATCACTTTCTTGTATTCAAAACACCGCTAAACAGAATAATTTACGGTTGTAAAAAGAAACGTCGCCGCCACCTTACTTTTTAGATCTTTCCAGCTGAGAGCAGAGTGAATAGTTATGTCCGCTAGAATTTGTCGAAGTCTTCCCCCCAAGAACAGCTAACTAGATTTGTAGGTGGTGTGGGTGCATGCAAAGGTCAAGAGGAAGTCCTAGTCACAAGGAGAAGAAAATTTCTAAAGTCAATATCGCACTTCTCCCACCTCCACATGTGAAACGAATCTGGTCTGCAAAAGGATGAAGCACGTATTCATTACATGCAAAATACGTGGCATCAAGTGTTACGAGAGATGCAACTGGAAATGAATCAATCAATCTTTAAAAAACAAACTTCAACATTTTTTTTAATTAAGGCTTTTGGCTTACCCAAAATTTCTTTATATACAGGGCAAATCAAAACGATGGACCCGATTTCAGAAATTTATCTTGGGAAATCTATAAACATATGTTATTGTGAGACGTGTTAAGAAAGGTAAACTAATCAAAGTTTTCTTCAAACATGTCACAAGTGTTTTCAGTGAGCACCCCGCGTAATACGACACACACCAAGCCGATCGTTTATCTCCTGCCAACTTTCTTTTGTAGCGTTTTGCGCTGCTACTGTGATTCACGGCCCGAATCTGATTTTTTTTTTCATACCACTTACGAGTGACCTTCTCTGTAGGTAAGTCTCTCCGACATTTGTTACGAAAATGCCGTTGTAAACTAATCACAGGATTGTTTATATGGTAATTAAGCACACGGAAAGATCCAAGGATGTTATAAAATAGAGGATCTGCCCATATGTATCCTCATCCTATTAAATCAATGAAGCCAGAAAACAACCGAGCATCGGCACGTCTGATTGGCTACTCTCGTTTCCGCCATCATCTGATTGGCTACTTTCGTTTCCGCCATGATTGTTAGCTCAAAACATTGCGATCCTATTGGGCAGAGTAGGGGTGGCGAAACTGTGACGTATGGCTTCAAGATTTTGTTGTAAGGGCAGATCCTCTATTTTATAAGATCCTTGGAAAGATCTCTGTTTTCCAGTCGACACCATTTTCTTTTAACTGCTCGCTGCTGACTCTTAGCGGTAGAAAATGGAAACACCGCATGGAAACTAAACTTTGGAAGTCAACATTTCGAAACGCATGTTTCGCAATAATATACGTCTATTAGATTTTACAGAATAATTTTTTGAAATCGAGGCCATCATTTTTACTTGTCTCGTATTTAGTCCGTCGTGTGTCTGTCCGTCTGTCCGCGGGTACAAAAAAATCTAAAGAACTAGTTGATGCGCCACCATGAGTTTTGGGCAGGGTGAAGAGAGGCAAAATTTGGGAAGAGAGTACGTTGGTGGAGTTGATATTCAAACTGAAAGTGGGAGAAATCAAGTGTTTTGTATTTTCACGTTAATCACTATGAAGTAAAAACAGCAATAGATAGCGAGGAGCCGTATCGTGCAATCGATTAATAGTCCCAAGAATACATTTCATTTCTTTCCTTAATTCTCTACCAAAATCAGAAATGATAGAACACTTCCGGTTTCTAGATTGATCTACATTATCAAAAATAGGGGGTAGCAGAGGTGGATCCACGACGGACTTCTGGGGCGGCGGTGTGTCGTAATACTGCTACTTAGAACTACTTTTAAGAGCTCCAAACTCTGGAATGGGTTTTATTTATATATATAAACTAAGAAAGATTCCTCTTCTGAGGGGGGCGATTGCCCCCTTGGATCTACCCCTGGGGAGAAGTAATTTTATGGAACCGATTTTAGTGTTCTAAGAATAGGCGCCGTAAAAGGGGTACTTCGACAAGTTTTTAGAGGTTTTCGTCCTGTGGAGTCAATGCAATGGACGTTACAGAAGTAATATTTAGTAATTACATCAATCAGTATCTTATGAACTTAACATGAAAATAGACCATTCTCATTGGACAGCCACAGGGTAAACAAAAATGCTATTATGGACATGTCGATGTTATCACTGTTGGCGGGGTAACTTCGACATCCTCTGAAAAACTATTTATTTTTGAAGTTGGCATCTAATGCAATGAACTACAACAACCGCAAATCGTAGAGGCAAGCGTATTGTGATTCTTTGTCAAAATTAGAGTACTAGGGTTGAAAAAAGAATAGCCAGTTCTGGTACACATTCTGGTGTTAATGAATCACGAGAGGTGACAGTAGCTATCCATCGGGCGTTCCGCAAATCGTGATGGAAATTGCCGATTTGATGTACTCCATATGTGAAACCACCATCATCTTCGAGCCAGGGTCATCTGTGGTCACGTTTGTCTTATCGTAGTTATTAACGTTCTGTGGTGCAATGATTGTCAGCTTCTCTTCGATGTTGTAGAACTGCTGGACATTCGGCAACACTCACAAACGCCCTCGCAGAAGTGGTGGTTGTTGTACGCACACCTTGTGACGTTTAATGATCCTACACAAGAAGTCACTCCCAGGAACATTTATGTTAAACTGATTGACTCTTCATCCTTTGCAATTGAGATATCTTTCACTAGTAAGGAGGTATCCAACTTACCGAAAGCCATGCCCCATATGACAACTTCTTTTAGGGCATCGACGAGGGCATTATCTTCTGTTCCTCATCGGAAAGAACGCGGGGTGGCCGACTATATTTCCTAGAAACGTAATTTTTGGCACTACTACCTTTCCGGCTGTTGCAGCCATTGATATCCCATCAGCAATAAGTTTGATCACCTACTCCATTTTCCTGGGGTCATAGTTCTGATAGGAACGACCTCTCACTACCTTCTTTTACTTCCTAGTCATGGTATCTTCTACCTCACTTGCTAGACAAGATATTATAACAATTAGAGGCTTGTCGTTGTTTAAAATGCATCACAAACTCCTACTAAATCTAGAATATTTTGCTTCTTTCCTCTTTTTAAGATTTTCTATTTTCCCTCCCTATGGTACGTACGTTCCGTATCCCTATCCTAAACCTTTTGCTCTTGCTTGTCTTTCTCTATGCATCTCCCCTACATTGTTACTTTCTCGTCCAGGAGTCCTTCCCAAGGCATCATACTTCCGAGGAGGGGATGAGAATAGAACATTTGTGGAAATTGTGGCCAAGAACTTGGGGGAGGAGGGGGCGTAAACACTGCTTGATTTTTTTTGATTAGTTTAAAATCGTTGTACTTGTGTAACTCTTTAGTCTTTTAACAGAGATTTCGTGTCGTTCTCCGTAATATGATTGGAAAGATTTTCAACAATAAATCCGGAAAAGTGTGTACTTTTGTTGATTTTTCATCTGAAGTCTGTAACCCTAAAATGGACAATAAGAAAAAAAAAATCCTATACGTTTTTGTGATAGTCAAAATTGATTAATGTTATGCTGAATTATGCATTGAATGGTATGAAGTGAGGAAGATATGACTAAGTAGTTAGGCTAATTTCGCTTTGAAAAACAATAAGGTGAATGTAACATACAATAACACTTTTGTTTGCGGAACTATTTGGCAGTTAAACAACAATTCAAGTGACGGACACAATGGCGAAGCTTAAGACACTGTAGTCTCGAAACACGACTGTTTCTTTTAACATTTTGTTTTCTTTTCATGTAAGAAACATTGGGATATATTTTTGTCGTTATTGGTAAGTTATTTTCTTACACTAGAAAGCAAATAAACTCCAGTTAATCCATTAATAGCAGTAGTTTTTTCAGTGGCGAATCTAGAAGGGTTCTGCAAAAGATTCCAACTTAAGGGGGCAGACTACTAAATATTTTTGAAAAACTAATAATTTTTCTTTTGCCCGTTTTTAGTAAGTGGAAAGAGGTAATAAAATATAACTTGCCACAATAATGGATAATGCTATTCTACGCCCTAAAATACGAATCGGAAGAATTTTCAGTGTTGCCATCCATAGAAATAATAGTGTGACCAGAATTTGAATTACTCAAAAATCTAGGTAAAGGCAGCAACTAGAAAAATGAATTCAACGGTAATTGATGATTTATCATGCTGTCTGTCTTTCTCGTTTACTACTTTTTAAATAATATTTCTATTTATTTTATAAACCTTACATAAATTCTTACAAAATAAATAAGTCATTACAAAATAAATAGAAACATTATTTAAAAAATAGTAAACAAGGAACATAGGCAGCATGATAAGTCATCAATTACCGTTGAATTCATTTTTCTAGTTGCTGCCTTTACCTCGATTTTTGAGTAATTCAAATTCTGGTCACACTGTTATTTCTATGGATGGCAACACTGAAAATTCTTCCGATTTGTATTTTCAGGTGTAGAATAACTTTATCTATTATTGTGGTAAGTTACATTTTATTACCTCTTTCCACTTACGAGAAACGGGCAAAAGAAAAATTATTAGTTTTTCAAAAATATTTACTAGTCTGCAGCCTTAACTCTCTCCTGATCGATATTATGATCAGATTGGACGTTGACATTGTGGACCTCAAGTATTGTTTTATACATTGCATAACGAAAAAACTGCAACTGGAGCTATATTTAATGTTTCAAAAATTTTTCTAATAAAGAATAAAAAGTAATGCTTACTATAAACTTTGAAAAATATATATATAATTATTATTTTTGCCACTAAAAACTGGGGTAGCATAGGACCAACCCTCTGGTTCCGGGCCAGATCACCCTCTGAGTTCTCTACAGATACTGATTTTAGTTATGTAATCCTGCATAATATGTTCAATAACTGCTTTCGTAATAGAAAATTTGAATCTACATTTTTTTTTTCCTAAAAGAAATCAGTATTTCTCACTACTATACTACAGGGTATCCAATATACAACGCAACCTGGAATTTGGGGATAGTAGAACTTTTGAACCTCAAGTGATACACAAATAATGGTTATACCAAAATGAAGCCTTGATCATGCATATATATTTTAAACTAGGAAGCAACGATTGAAGTACACTAGGAACCACACAGTGTTGCCAGATGTAACCGAAGGTGTAAATCAATTTTTTTTTTTTTTTTTTTTTTTTTTGTTGCAAAACGTGTAAATTGACTCATAACTCATACGTATGGATGTTCTGTCGTTAATTTTCAGTTTGTTTAGTTGGAGTAGCTTGGAAACTATGGAGCAAAAAAAAGAATTTTTCATTTCCACTGACAACTAATCGGATGAGGCCTCTGTAAGAGGGAACTAGGGAAATCGTAGTTTTCATAAATTAACACTCTAAATTGGCAACTTTGCTGATGTTTCAGTGCATCAAAAGGTGTGTTAATGATCTGTCTACAGTATGCAATCCCTGAAAACAATGAAAAACAAACTTTGAAATTATCATGATAAAACGTTTACTTACATGCACCCGGCAACGCTGCTACTATCAGAAATGAGTTACCAGCTCTATAGCAGATGCTGGGAGTGTCCCCTGTTCTGATTCAAATTCTGGTTTACACGTATCACCAGGTTCGCAACAACTTTACAAAGATTAGACGTGTCAATGTTCTCAATGGCACTGCGAATGTTCGTTTTCAGGTCTTGAATAGTTCAAGAATTGTTCTTGTATACCTCTTGCTTTAAATAGCCCCATAGAAATGAATGGCGGTGTTGCCGGGTGCATGTAAGTAAAAATTTTATCATGATAATTTCAAAGTTTGTTTTCATTGTTTTCAGGAATTGCATAATGTAGACAGATCCTTAACACACCTTTTGATGCACTGAAACATCAGCAGGATTGCCAATTCAGTGTTAATTTATGAAAATTATGATTGCCCTTGTTCCCCCTTACAGAGGCCTCATCCGATTAGTTATTGGTGGAAATGAAAAATTCTTTCTTCTGCTCCATAGTTTCCAAGCTACTCCAACTAAACAAACTGAAAATTAACTACAGAACATCCATACGTATGAGTTATGAATCAATTTACATGTTTTGCACAAAAAAAAAAAAAAATGATTTACACCTTCGGTTACATCTGGCAACACTGTGTGGTTCCTAGTGTACTTCAATCGTTGCTTCCTAGTTTAAAAATATATGCATGAACAAGGCTTTATTTTGGTATAACCATTATTTGTGTATCACTTCAGGTTCAAAAGTTCTACTATCCCAAACTCCGGGTTGCATTGTATATTGGACACCCTGTAAGTACCTTTTCTATTTTAGCAGAGCAAATATATCAATTGTATGTAATGCCCTTTAATAATAATAATAATAATAAATAACACTGTATAGAGTATATATAACCCCAGCACAAAACATTTCGAGTGTTCACGTATTTAGTGCGATCGTTATATTAGGGTTATTGCAGTATAGTAAAAAAGAAAGGGGGGGGGGGGAAATTAGAACTCCTAACATTTATATCACTGAAAATACTGACTAAATGTAAAGTGGAACTGCAGAATATCCAATTTGTAACGTTGTAGTTTCTTTTCCTTGTACTACTAATGAAGGCAGAGGTGGCTCGTGACGCAAATCACAAGAATAAAAATTAAACCTTTATCTTTTCAAACTAAGGGAAAGAAGGGATATATTACTATAGCAATTAGTACATTAGAAAGTTTTTTTCCTTTCTTCGTGGTTGTAAATAAATTCTATTCCGTTTCCTGGTTCTTCTTTTCGTGCGACCCTCAGTCTGTGTCGCCATTTGAATTAGTTTTATTTTTTTTACGTTTCTCCGGTCAAATTGTTTTAATTCTTTTGTTGATTTGTTTTGTTGGTTTCCATTTTGCATTTTGCATTTTCTTTTACACCTAACAATTTGTATATTGTATTTCCGTGGATGTTACTTTTTTAATATTTATACGAGGTTAAGCTAAAAATTATCCGCGATGTAGCCGTAACTTTTCTTACATTGTTCACACTAACCCCTGTCCTAGTTTATTTTATTGTTAATGCTGTTATGGTCATGCTGTGAAAGTTTGATCCTAATCCCCTCCCCCCATTTGTCTTCCTCTTGTTGCAGATAAATCATGGCCGCTCTATTAAAGATATGCTACATTGACTTGATCCCTAGTCTTCCGTTGCAAGCGCTGCTATCGGCTGAAGGAATTCCAATCCCTTTCTCTCGCTTAGCAACAGCAGAACCCTTATTGGCTCAACGCGTGGGTGTGTGAGGGTGTGAGCTTTAATTCGCATTTTTGCCACAGCTCAAGACATTTTGGTAGCACAATAGAAGTTTACACCACAGAGTAACAATGAGCAGTGATTTTGTGGTTGTAAGGTGTATCAGGGGGCCGCAATCCATCAAAGACTTTCGGCAGAATACGGAACAGTGTCTACGGATTGAAAAAAAAAATCAAAAATGGTCGCAGAAGTGTTACGCATAAGGAAGGAACCGGAATTCCATCTACGGCCATAAATGTTGACAACATTGAGCATGACATGGTTCTGTTACAGAGTGGCTATTTGAGAAAGCGTTTTTGATGGCGTTACCTCGTGTAGCGAACGCGGCCAAGGTGGCTATTCAGTAATTTTTACTTTCACCATAGTTGTAAATCATAATGTGAGCCAGTCACGGTTTCGGGGTCTTTTTGCGAGGTCCATGTGTGTAATAGCAGAGTTCCAATACTCTGCACAAACCATCTTCCAAGCAGCTGTTTCTTGCTACAATTCCCTTGCCTGGCAACACGTCTTTCCTTTTTTTTCCCCTTCCTTTTGAAATATTTTAAACAGCAGGCGGTCTATTGTTCCGAAACGCACCAAATACGCTCGAGCTGACGTTTTCTCCGCGTTTTTTATTGCTTTCGCGTTTGAGATTAGCCACCTACATTTAAATACATGGTCAGCGTATATTCCAAGCGTACGCATGAGCAATAAATACGCTTTGCGATCGCCTCACGTAGCCGGGTACTTAGACAGACGAGTGACTATTGATGAAGTGGCACATCGTCTGGAAATTATTCCTGCTCCCTGATACACCTTCCGACTTAATAATAATAATAATAATAATAATAATAATAATAATAATAATAATAATAATAATAATAATAATAATAATAATAAAACACTACTTGTTGTTCCTCTTTGGTACAAACTTCGAATGGAGCGGTCAAGATCTATCCGCAAAAACGAAGAAGACAAATGGAGGAATCAGAATCAAACTTTCACAGTCTGACCACAACAGCGTAACAATAAAATAAATGAGGACTCAAGTCAGTATGAATAACGTAAGAAGTTATGTTTTTAACTTACCCTCGTATTATTATTTATTTTTCTTCTCGGTCTGGTGCTGATTTTAATCATTTCTAGCTTGCTTTTTTTTTTAAAAAAAAGAACTATTACAGAAAAATCTTGGAGGTCTTGTTTTTATAATACACTATACTAATAACTGTATAATTAGATTTCAAGATAATGTTGTTGATGATTAATTACCCTAATCACGTGAACACTAAGTTGTTTCATGATAATGTTGCAAATATCTTGATTCTTTTTACATAGTAGCCATAAATATTTACATAACTGACGTTGATTTCCTGATGAGTCACTGTGCAACAATGAGACTTTGCCATACTACCATGACAAGCCAGAACGCACAAAAAAAGAGAGGAAAACCCCCAGGAGCAAATTGTAGGGCGTCCACTAAAGAAAGAAAACAAAAAGTGTCAGAACTAAGAAGGAAAATATATAGACAAAGGAATTAACATGTCAGACAGGTGCATAGATTGTCAATGTATCCACACGTGGAAAGTATCACAAATCAGTTTCGTGGAGGCTTGGCTTGGGTATATTTACGTAGAAACAAGTTTTTTTTTTTTTTTTTTTTTTTTTTTTTGAGAACTAGTGCAACAACTTTTCCATTCAAAAAAGTTTGCTGTAGATTCAAGGAATAAAGTAATTTTGAATGTTCGTGGAATACGTTATTACTTTGTATGAATGAAATTGTGGAATGAAGAAAGTGGGAGGAAATGGAAGAACCAGGAGAAAACCCACACTCACGGTGTTAGTTCACCACAAAGTTTACTTGGAGCGAACTGGGATCGAAGAAATGACCCCATGCGCCATTGGTGAACGCTCTACCACTGAGCCACCGTGGCCCTGAGATTGATTTCATTTTTAAAATCTTTGATTTACCAATATATATATATATATAATATATAGTCGAGACGTTCTATTCGTCCCCAACCGGCTTCCTTTGTACTCAAGCAGAAAATTTGCCCTAACCGCCCTCATAAATAACACTCCAAATAAGCCATAAACGGCACGTGTTCGGTGTCGAAGTAATACGTTGTTGCCATCGTTAAACTTTTATTATCGATGGATATATAATAATAATAATAATAATAATAATAATAATAATAATAATAATAATAATAATAATAATAATAATAATTAAAGGAATTCAGTATAATAGTATGGACAGGGGCGGTCAAGGACGGATTTCTGGGAGCGGCAAAGAAAGATTGTATTTTATTTTCTCATCAGGCTTTTGCGACACTGCCTTGCGGGGGGAGGACAGGGGCGAACTACTTAACATGTTTGGTTCGTACAAGCGTTATCGTTATGGAAGTTACATAATATTAACAATATGCTATATTTAAGAGTAATATAAGCACATATCATGAAACTAATGATTGATTTCTTTTTTCTTTTCATTACAACGAATTCAAATTAAATTAAATATTTCAGTTTAACGCCCCAGTATTATGCCCTCCAAGCTAAAGGAGACGGAAGGAGGATGCAATGAAAACAAAAGTAACAAAAAAACAACTAGATAAATCTGACTTTCTGCGAAGACTACTGAAGAACAGTAAGCAAGAGGGTGAAAATTGCAACATCGCTTTCTTTTTCAGCAGGTCAACTGGCAGGCCACCCTCAACTGGAAGGACATGTTGAATTATCCCTCCCATGTAACAAAGAAACAACGGTTTCCTTCAATTGTGTTCCGCTTCCTTTGTAGCCGCGTGGGGATGGTTCGAGCGATTTTACTATACAAGGGCGGATCCAAGGGGGGGCTACGGGGCTATAGCCCCCCCTTGACGCTCAGGTTTACACTGGATAAAATGGACTTCAATTCTGCTTTACACTGGATAAAACGGCAAATTGTGGATTAGCCCCTCCCTTGATCATATCCTGGATCCGCCACTGTATATATATATATATATATATATATATATATATATATATATATATATATATATATATATATATATATATATATATATATATATATATATATATATTAGCGTTTCCCAACCTTTTCAACTTGCGGCACACTACAGGTGTAACTTGGATTCTCGCGGCACACTTATAGATATTATTATTTGTAAATATAAAAAACAGTGGTATTTTTTTCTCTGATTACTGATCTCCTTCGCACAGAGAAGAAAGCTCGATCACTGGTTTTCCCCCGTAGTAAATCACTGTGCATATTTTTCATTCTAATTAAAAAACGGAAAACAATTGCAATGAAATATTGGACTTAGGTTTTTAAAAATACGCTTTCTTTTTCGAAAACTGTATCCAACATTTACTAAGAAGGAAGATCACTAAATAACGAACGAACAAACAAATCTCTTTTACTTTTACGAGTAAAACACAAATGTAGGTAATTTGTCGAAAGGAATGATATTTTAAATTTGCAAGTTACGAAATAGTCTGCAACAAGAAAGAAACAATAATTGTCATAACAATAACAAATACTTTTTTTCAACATTAGAAATGTACAGAACAGTAGTAACACGGTATGAAACTTAAAATTGTAAATTTCTAGTAGAGGTTCATAGTAATGTGCAATACAAACATACATTTTCCCCTAGGTTTTACAATTTGATGCTATAGAATTAATAATTGTGTTTTGATTTCCTCGCGGCACATTCACGGCACACTGGTTGGGAAACGCTGATATATATACTCTGTCTGTCCGTGTGTTCGCCCGGGGGACAAAATCTCAAGAACAACTTGATGGGTGACCATCAATTGTGACCAGAGTGTACAGTATCAAAAATTAGGAACCGAGTTCGTTGATTCAGGCGATTCACCCAGTTGATCCAAAGATATGGAGAATCAAAAAAATGATTCCCTATGGATGTAATTATAGATAATATCCTTGCTTGACAGACTACGTGCAGGGCTCCCGAGATTAGCGGGTTAGTATAAAGCTCAGGATGCAAAATACTTAATCTGTCCATGTGATACAACGCAAAAATGAAATTAAGTGACTTTCTACACAACAAATAGATCTTTCTTAAATTTGTCTCTCGTGGATAGACTTTTTCTGCATACCATACTTCAATCATGATTTTTAAAAATATGCCGCCCCTAAAAATTTGTTGCCCTTTAGTGCGTAAATACGGCCCTGATAATAATCTTAAGAATTTGTCGTAAAAGTTTAATTCGACTCACACGTGCCTTGTTTTGTTGTTTTTTGTAATTTTTACAATCAGCAGTATATTTTCCTTCTTGTGTTATGATGTTATACGTAACCGTGAAGATTTGTGACGTTAAAGAGAATTTCTTATCATTTAGTTAGACAAAAAAAAAAAAAAAAAAAAAAAAACGTATCACGTGATTTAAGAATGTGTGTACTGATAATATACAAGATGGATTTACAGAACTTTTTTTTCATTTAAAAGAAAAAGTTCAAGGGAAACATTCTAATTATAATGTTTTTGTTCCACGTGGCAGTGTACATTAACATTATTCGCCACTATCACACATGCTATTTAGGTGTTTAAATTTGTTCATGCCTTGTAAATTTAGGAAAAAGATATATGAAATGTTAATTAAGTTAGATTTCTTTTATCTCGAACTCTATGCTTTGAAAATTCCATTCCTGTCGGAAGTCTTGTCTATTTAAGAATTGTCTTCACTACAGCGAAATTAAACTACCGCTAATTTTAGAGATTTTCTGTAGTATCTTCAAAACAAATAAAAATACTCGAAAAGCAGAAACGTAGTAAACTAGATAATACGATTTTGCATGTGATACCGTTATCACAACTCATCTATCTGCTTTCGATTTGCAACTGTCGAAAGGTTTAGCATTTTTTTTTTTTTTTTTTGCGGGTTTTGTAAATAGCGGGATACCAAAAGCGGATAGGTGAATTGTGGTAAAGGTATCATATGCAAAATCGTATTGTCTAGTTCACTAAGTTTCTGCTTTTCGAATATTTTTTATTTGTTTTGAAGATATTACTGAAAAACTCTAAAATTAGCGGTAGTTTAATTTCCTGTAGTGAAGACATTTAAGTATTTAGTTTATCGTAAGTAGACCAACCAGATGTAATAAAGAGACTATGATATAATAATCAACTCTTTCTACACTATTATTAACGTTTAATTATTTTGTTTAAAAAAAATCAAAGATGAAACTTACGTATAACGATCGAAAGCTTTTATTGCGCTGAACAATATTATAAGGTTGAGTGTCAATCCTCATGCGTAGCTTTTGAGAAAATCAGATTTTTTTTTGGTTGTAAATCCAAAGATTGATACTTTATGATAAATCATTTCACCTATCAAGATGAAACTGATACTGAAGGAATATCCTCAACAAGCGTTTCGTTGTGATACTAAAGATATACCACATTGACTTGATCCCTAGTCTTTCTTTGCGAGCGCTGCTATCGGCTGACGGAATTCCACTCCCTTTCTCTCGCTTAGCAACAGCTGAACCCTTATTGGTTCAACGCGTGGCTGTGTGAGGGTGTGAGCTTTAGTTCGCATTTTTGCCACGGCTCAAGACATTTTGACAGCACAATAGCATTGCTCCCTCGTGGCTGAGCGATTATCGCACGCGCTTTTAGCGTGGGCAGGGCCGGCTCTACCATATGTGCAACACGTGCATTTGCACGGAGCGGCAAGTTTTGAGGGGCAGCAAGATTTGTCATTACTATATTATTTAAAATAAACATTTCTTGTTGGAAACATACGGTACTTCATAATGACGGTAATTGAATTTACTAAGCTGATCTTCTATTTGAATAGTACATTCATAAATCATGTTTAGGTCGCATTAGTTTGTCACACGGACAATGCTAAAGCAAATGGTCAAATAAACTCCTGCATAAATTGCTTGATTGTTGTCAAATACAAGAATTCAATTCTCGAACAGTAGAGAACACCTGTTCTATTTAGTTAGTTGTCCCAGTTTTGATCAGAAAAATAATCTGGTCATTGCCATTAAGAAAAAAAGTTCCTTATTATTGAAGGTGGAAACATTTTTTTTTAATTAACAGATGTAGAAGGAAAATGAAGGAATAAAAATAAAAGAACTAATTGCACTGGAATTGCAAATTGATATATTGAGATTGAAGCTCAACATTGAATTCTATAAAAAGGGTTACCGTCTTTCCTCTGTAGATGTCTTGTTTTATCTCTCACTAACATAATAGATTATTATTTAAAGAAAAAAAACAGACACAACGAAAATATATTTGTTATGTTTAGGCCTTTCTGAGTGCGAATGCACTTTCCATCCCCTACATTATTCACGATCGAGTAGCACACTTAAAATCGTTGCTTTTAAGATTTGTTCTTTAGGACAAATGAGGGCGGTAAGTGATGTCATTACACCCGGCCCTGGACGTGGGAGACCCGGATTCGTTTCCCGGTGGGAACTCATGTGGTTCAGATCCCATGTTAAAGCTGTAGGTCCACGTCTCATTTAGCCTCACTGCTGAAGGGGACGCTAAATTGAAAACCAAATGAAAGTTATACTAGCAAACCAATAGTATAGAATGCGGTTAATTATATATAATAATATAACCTATGTTTCAGAGTTGGGTTGTACCGGCCACATGATTTTAGAGAGAAAAGTGGAAGAGCAGAACCTATACCGTAGCTCCCTCTATAAAATCCGATACGTCCCAATTCCGAAACTTAGTTATTTAGATAGACAGTGTACTAGTTCCTCTAATATTTCTTTAACCGTCTTTGAACTCTCATAGTTTTCGAGCTAGGCAGCCTCAAAGTTATAACTTTCTCAATTTCTACATCTCATAACTTTGAAACAAGGCGTTTCTCGCCCTATGTTCACATGGACTTTTTTTTATTGTTTAGGTGTGTGGATTTCACCAGTAGATTTTGGCTACATAATTAATGAATACATTTATATATATATATATATATATATATATATATATATATATATATATATATATATATATATATATATATAATATGTGTGTGTATGTGATCAAAATATCCGGACACCTGGCTGAAAATGACTTACAAGTTCGTGGCGCCCTCCATCGGTACCGCTGGAATTCAATATGGTGTTGGCTCACCCTTAACCTTGATGACTGCTTCCGCTCTCGTAACCATACTTTCAATCAGGTGCTGAACTGAGGAGAGGTATCGATGTAGGTCGGTGAGGCCTTGCACGAAGTCGGCGTTCCAAAACATCCCGAAGGTGTTCTATAGGATTCAAATCAGGACACTGTGCAGGCCAGTCCATTACAGAGATGTTATGGTCGTGTAACCACTCCGCCACAGGCCGTGCAGTATGAACAGGTGCTCGATCGTGTTGAAAGATGTAATCGCCATCTCCGAATTGCTCTTCAACAGTGAGAAGCAAGAAGGTGCTTAAAACATCAATGTAGGCCTGCGCTGTGAGAGTGCCACGCAAAACAACAAGAGGTGCAAGCCCCCTCCAAGAAAAACCCGACCACAACATAACGCCACCACCTCCGAATTTTACTGTCGGCACTACATACGCTGACAGATGATGTTCACCGGGCATTCGCCATACCCACACCCTGCCATCGGATCGCCACATTGTGTACCGTGATTCGTCACTCCACACAACGTTTTTTCAGTGTTCAATCGTCCAATGTTTACGATCCTTACACCAAGCGAGGCGTCGTTTGGCATTTACCTGCGTGATGTGTGGCTTATGAGCAGCCGCTCGACCATGAAATCCAAGTTTCCTCACCTCACGCCTAACTGTCATAGTACTTGGAGTAGATATTGATGCAGTTTAGAATTCCTGTGTGATGGTCTGGATAGATGTCTGTCTATTACACTTTACGACCCACTTCAACTGTCGGCGGTCTCTCAGTCAACAGACGAGGTCGACCTGTACGCTTTTGTGCTGTACGTGTCCCTTCACGTTTCCACTTCACTATCACATCATACACAATGGACCTAGGGATGTTTAGGAGTGTGGATATCTAGCGTACAGACTTCTGACACAAGTGACACCCAATCACCTGACCACGTTCGAAGTCCGTGAATTCTGCGGAGCACCCCATTCTGCTTTCTCACGATGTCTAATGACTACTGAGGTCGCTGATAATGAGTACCTGGCAGTAGGTGGCAGCACAATGCACCTAATATGAAAAACTATGTTTTTAGGGGTGTCCGGATACTTTTGATCACATAGGACGTGTATCAATCGATAGATCACGTCAAAATGAACTAAATAACATGCTCAAGGGTAAATTCTCGTGCGTAATTTTCGAGATTATCGAGAAGAACGAATTTTTTATGGCACTAAAAAGTATGCAATTTATTTTCAATCCGATGTAGTCGACATTTTTTGTTCTGCTGGAACAGATTGTTTATGTACTATTTATTTCTCTATATGTAAAGAAATACACTTGTCAGCAGATTATACATTGCATTTAATCTTCTTCTAACAGTGACACACATTTCTGACAGTGATGCATAATATCCTAACAGTAACGCACATACTACAAGGTGTTCCAGAATTCGTTCCCTAATTACAAACATTTGTAAGACATAAAATATGACACATAAACAAATACTTTTTATTTTGAATTCCATGTAGCATATTCAAGTTTTGTGTACACAATTAATAAACTTCTACGTGTGATCCTTTCGTTGCCCGAAGATATCCAGGCGATATTCCAATTGCACCAAATGTTGGTCAACATTACGTCAGGGATGGCTGTTATGACTTCAGTAATTCTGCGCTGTAATGATGCGATCTCGTTCACTGGTGTTTGGTCTTGACATGACCCCAAAGGAAGAATTCCAGTATTGTTATATCCCGTGATCATGGAGGCCAGTTTATGGGACCACCACGCCGGATCTTCCTGGAAATGTATCCAAATAGACACAGACATCTAAACCCCAATCAGGTGGCGCACAATATTTTTGGAAAATTAACTCCAGAATGTCCTGAATTGGTGTGGCACAACTACAGTCCGTTTGTTTTTACTTGGCACGCTTCCCGCCTAAAGGATGGATCTGTCTGCAACACATTGTTGCCACGGCACGGTTAAGTTCAACGTTAGAATACGCTAGGAAACTCATGAAAACGGCACACTACTCACAAATCACTGTAACACACTTGTTCGCGTATGGCAACTAAGCACTTTAAATACCCGCCAAATAGCTATGACCTCATTTGATGGGCTTGCTGTCAACTAATGTCACCTACACGACAAAGCCAATAAGACGTCTATTGGACTAAAACGATCATGTGAGTGCTAGCAGAAAACACTTTAAAAGCCAACCAAGAGCAATGGCGGGAAGTGTACCAAGATAAAACAAATGTACTCTAATTACTGCAACATATCAAGATAGGTATTGACTGTGATCGTCTTTTCTCGGAAATAAAAAAGGTCCTATGGTTTTATTGTGCATGTGCATAGACTATTGAGTACATGTTTCTGGAAATGGTGTCTGGTTCCGCTGCTGTTTCGTCACTAGGGATGCGCACGAGACAAGATTTGAGGCTGTCTCGTCTCGAAAATGTGCTGTAAAAGTGATGTCTCGACTCGAAAAATGTATTCTCCTCTATTGGAAGAGCTGTGTCTCGACTCGAATTTTGTCAGGAAAATTCGGTCTCGACTAGTCTCGTGCGCATCCCTATTCGTCACTGTCTTGTAACAAACAAAGTAACAGTATGTACACAAAAACTTTAAACATATTACATGTAATTCAAGATAAAAAGTATTTGTTTATGTGTCTTATATTTTATGCCTTATGAATGTTTGTATTCAGGAAAAGTATTCTGAGACACCCGATACTTTAAGCTTCTCATTATAAATAAGTTCTTTAGTTCTTAGCCGTAAATTAATTAGTGGTTAAAGCTCTACTTTTACTCTAGTAGTAATTATGTAAGTAAATATTCTGTAAACTATGTGAAGTCTGCACATTAATCTACAGGAAGCCGTTGTTCATCTAAGCTATTCGTGCTCTTCCCCATCGTTCATTGTTATATTAAATTAAATGGAATATTTCATTTTAACTTTCTACTATTATGCCCTTTGGGTTAAGGGAGACACTGGCGTCTCTGGCATATAAAATTTGGGGGGACAACAAGAAAGTAATTTAAATGGTGCTTCCTAGCCCAACTGTGTTCCTTCGATTCCATTTGTTACCTTTCTACTTACCTTCACGGACCCACTGAGACATATCAAGAATTCTGTTATAATCGTCTCACAGCCTGAATATTATTTATTTATTTATTTCTAGACACAACAGGCTATACAAAACACAATTACAGTGTCCGTTATATGTATTAAGCAACTGTAACGCATTTATACATTCATATTAAAATACACTTATAGTTACAATGTGGTTGCAATATCATTGGTGTTCTTTCATCTACAATTATTTCTTATTACGTACATTACAAAGAAACTCCTTGAATTGACTTACGCTGTTACTATTAATATCCAAATCTATTGTGTATTTTGTTAACCTATTGTAGGTTGTACTAAGTCTCCATACTGGTGACCTCTTGGTTGCATTGTTCTGTCGCAGTAAAAGAAATTGAAATTCTCAAGGCGAGTAATTATATTCCAAATAAATATAATAATAATTCTTATTTATATGTTATTCTGTCGTTAGTAAACAAATTAAATTAGAATAAAATAGTGAATTAAATTAGTTAGAATTAAATTAGAATAAAATAGTGAATTAAATTAGTTAGAATTAAATTAGAATAAAATATTGGGGGGACGCGTCCCCTGCCCCCCACCAGAGACGCCCATTAAGGGAGACTATGATTAAGGAAAGTGAATTATTATAGAAGAATTGATGGAATGAGAAAGTGGGAGGAAAAGCGAGATCCCCGAGAAAACACACGGACACGATGTTGTCCACCACAAACTAACTTGGCTTGGGATCGAACCAGTGGCCCCACGCACCAAAGATAAGCTGCTCTACTACTGAGCCACCGTGGTCCACTTCATGGTTAAATAATTCATTCCGGGGTACAATGTCTTACACAATTTACCTTAAACTGAGTTAATTAGTAAATAAATAAACATAAAAAAAAATCCACACCAGATTGGTTTCTATTTACATAAATCATCTGTTGGTAGACTTGTTAGTTGAGTGCTAAACAACTGCTTCGTTCTGCTGGGATATGTTTCAAACACAGTAAATATAGTATTTCATTTGACCTTGGTGTTTCGTCCTTGTGATAAAAAAGAACTGAAACTGATATACGTTTTATAGCGGAGGGTCCAGATACAGTGGGAGGGTATTGTGTTATTAACTAATCTTTTAAAGCACATTCGTTGACTACGATGTTATTTTCTTTTTGGGAATAAGATATGAGTTTACTGTATATCTTTTTTTTTTTTTTTTAATTGCTGTTTCATCATGTACACTCTGTAAAGAAAAAATAGCGACACTTGCTCGGATATGGTTTTCACAGCATACATTAACCAATATGAGTTTTCACATGAATTGCTGATAATATTACGATGCATATTCTTAACCCTAGAAAGGCAAACTTCACTATCAACCCATTAAAGGTAAACATACGTAATATTTACGTACACACTAAATAATGATCTATAAATATAGATTCATATTATTGTTGCTTTGCTTAATGTTCCAAAATTGAAGTTTTGTTGTTTAGATAGTATTACAGCGCAACTATTATCCAGGGCCGTAATTTGTGGGGGCAGGGGTGACAACTGCAACCTAGGGAAGCTCCCCGCCGCTTGAGAGGCCCCATTTTAAGACAAAATTTTTTAACCTCATATACGGTACGAACACGAAATTATAAATGAAGCATCAAACAGGTTCGCTACATTACATAAACAAATACACACAAAAGGTAAATAAAACAAAAATGCGTCGTGAGCCCGTTTCAGTAAACAAATATTTACTATTAGAGGCCCTAAAAAAATAATTATTCGTATGGCTTTGAGATTTGTCAATATTGTCCCCTTAATTAGTTTGTCATGTATGGAACGAGCCCAGGGGCGTAAGTAACGGCCCCGCAGATCTTGCCGTGTGGGAGGGCCCACAGGCTCCGGGCCCATAAAGAGTAAGAGAAAATGGAAAGAGAGGGGGCACAAGAATTATAAAAACAACTTTATCTAGGGGCCCAAATACACATATTAATGTTTGCCCCCTCCCTCAGAAAAAATCTAAGTTACGGCGCTGCTATTATCCTAAATCTTTTAGAAGTACATAGAAAAAAAAGCAAAATAAACATTATTAACACTTAAGAACAAACCTCTGAGAAAGTCTAGATATATCACTGATTATTTTTGTTACTAGGAAATATTGAATTCATATTGAATAGTTCATTTACATTATAAGTCAGATTGGTTCGCAAATCACACACAGTTATAACACATTTTGATCTGATGTTCACCACATACTGGCTTATTGCAGTTATAGCAGTGTTCCTTCTTGGGATCTTTCCACTTGAATCTGTCATTGGATTTGTGTTCCAGGGACCATTCTTTCCTAGCAATTCAGAAACACCACTAACTTTCACTTGCCTTTCGTCAACTGGAAGTTCATTTGCCTTCTTATCTCAAATATACTGCCCTTTGTCTAATTTTATCCAGATTCTTCTCTTGAATGCGTGGCGAAACTGCTATGTTCGTTTATACTACGTGTGGAAACTTTCCGCTTCTTTGGTTGAATTTGAGATTTCACATTTAACAGTTCGAATTGCTGACACAAAATGTTGTTCAATATCATTTTCACTAGGGTAGTAATCTGGATCTTAGATTCAGAAATGGAGGAAGATAACGCTGAATTTGATGTGAGATCAGAAGAAGAAGCAGATGACTCCGACAGAGGTTCCTCTAATATCCGTAAAAATAGCTTCCTCGCTATTTATTGCACCACACTTGTCCATTTTTGTAGTAATAATTAAATATTTACGAATGACAATGATCCATTGATGGTAAACATACGTAAAAAATGCGTGCAAGAAAACTAACGCTAAAGGTAAACACACGCTAAACTTACGTGTAAGATTTTACGTTAAAAGGTAAACATACGTCAAATTTACGTATAAGGTTCTACACTCAATCGTTTGGCACAGGCAACGTAACACCTACCGAAGTAATTAACGTCGGAGCTTCAAGCCAACTAACCCACGATAGCATATCTAGAGGTTTGTATTTCTACACACAGTTCCTGCTACGTCACATCAGTGTTTCCAACTCTTACACGTAAAATTTACGTAGTTTACCTTTCTAGGGTTAATGAGCAGTTCATTAGTAATACTTGTGCCGCAGTTTCAGGTTTTCATATGCGTATAATGAATTCATATGCATATATTAGTAGCTATGTGTGTTTTCAGCCACAACGGGCGTAGAAAGAGTTATACATAAAAATATAAAAGTTCAGCAATAATAGCACAAAACAAAAAATGGAATTTCTTAAGAGTAAGATATATTGTGTACGAACATTGAGAGGTACAATACATCAAACTAGATTTCGTATGGAGGCTATGGGCTTTAGGAAGTGCAGGGAATCGTCGAGGCCTTTTGGTGACAAAGTTATTACAAAATGCAACCTTGATTTCATGGAATCACTCCTGGATTATCTGTTCCTTGAGTTCCGTTCTGTCCGAGATAGTTGTCTGTTGAGTCTTCTGTTCATATTGACCCAAAATGTACAATTGGATTCATGTCAGGTGAGTTTAGAGGCCACATGAGCCTTTGAATAGTCATATTCTTGCGCCACGTATTAACGATTTTCGCTCGGTGACATGAAGGGTTAGCGTCCTGGAAAACGAAGTAGTCCATATTTTCTTGAGGAAAGTCATCTTTAGCTGTTGTAAGAATTTTACGTACCAGAATTTGAAGACGTTTTTGTGCATCAAATGACTCTTCACATATATCCATTGTTCTGACGTCTTTGGCGGTGAAGCAAGCCCATACCATCACTCAGTAACTGAATATTTGCATCTCTTAAACAAAATCCGCATCAAGTTCCTCGCTCATTCGTATCTACAACTTCACACCACTATCGTTTCCCACTATTCTAAACTTTTTTCAACGGAGAAAACCACGTGCTTCCAGTTGTCAGAAGTCCAAGTAGCATATCGCCTCACAAACCTACGTGTTGAAGTCTTCTGTGTTTTTGTCAGTTTCGACTTTCCACGCGGCTTCTTCTTCTTAATATCCTCTTCATACAGTTAAGACAATACAGTCGTACGAGTAACTGCAGTTCCAAGATCATTTCAAATTATAGAAACGATTTTTGGGGAAGTAATTCCTTAATTCTGCAGTGCTATTGATTTTATTTGGCGATCTGCTCTGGGTGATGCTTTCTTTTTTCTATTACACTGTTGACGAAGGGATGATTTCTTATGCTATTTTTGCTTGTGAATTACTCTTCTTGCCGTCGAATGGTGGGTTTTAAGTATTCCATCCATCTCCCTTAGAGATTTAACTTAGCTGTGCAAAGCAAGAATTATGTCTTGTTCTCTTGGCGACAAATCACATTTCTTACCCATCTTACTTGTTTACAGTCCACATTTAGCAACAATTTCATAAAAGAACAACGCTGCACAACAACAATTTGCCACTTGACACTGTTCAAACAATGACAAAGCAAAGAACAATCACAAAATGCTATTTGTCTGGGCCTACACAACACAAATGCTATGCAGAATTCTCACTCCAATAACTTACGAAACGCTCTCAGGTGCCATCTGGAGAGAATATTACTGTTACATAAACAATTTGTAAGCGCCGTTGTACACCATAGGTGTCACAGGTAATGCAAATGAACTATCCAACTCATAATTTATTCTATTCCTCTTCTAGCAGGCTGCAACTATGGTTTTCTCTGTAAGTTACCTTGAGAATTGAGGTGTCGCTATTTTTTCTTTACAGAGTGTATGAAGTTAGGTTGTAAATTGATTCAATCCGTCCATAGACCAATAAAAATTTAAGAGCTTTTTGGAAATTTATACTTCTCGTTTTGTTACTTCCTCGAAACTTCTTAACATCGTCTCCGTGGATTGTCTCCGGGTATTCCCGTTTCCTCCCTCTTTCTCATTCCACAAGTTTTCCTTCATCATTCACTTCCCTTAATTATCCGTCTTCTTTAGCCTAAAAACATAATAGTGGGCAAGGGCGCCCATGTTGTGGTTTCCAAAGGGGGGTAAGTATAAGCGACGTTTCAAAAATAGTTTCAAATTTTGCTGTAACTAATGTAAAAATTCTATTGGATTTTCGATATTTTGAAGTACAATTTCCTCTAGGGGGGCAAGCGCCCCACCTTTCCCCCCCTGATGGGCGAGATTTCATTTTCTCGAAGATTTCTGTATCTTGTCGGATTTTCTGAAGTTTCGATCTACTGTAAACGCTGAAACGCTGAATGATACGAATGGCAGTGGAATAGCTCTACCATTCCTAAACTTATCCCAAATCCAAATAATTTAGTGTTCGAATATTGATTATTCGAATGCTGGAATAAAATTCATTATTTGAACAGTTGTACGAAAAAACACTCTTCTCTCCAAAGACTTATCTGCTGAAGAAACTGGATTTTGAGAAAATCATTATTTTCTGTTTAGGTAGAAACCACACTGGGAAGATCTATGATAATATTGCCAATC